>NC_059079.1:17385082-17688112 GCF_020497125.1 Mauremys mutica
GGGACTTCATCAAAAACTTTCTGAAACTCCAGGTACACTCTATCCATTGGCTCACCCTTGTCCACATGTTTGTTGACCCCCCTCAGAGAATGATTGATAAGTCATGATTTCCCTTTACAAAAGCCCTGAACTCTTCTCCAACATAACATGTCCATCTGTGTGTTTGATAATTCTGTTCTTTACAATGGTTTCAACCAATTTGCCTGGGACTGACGTTAGGCTCACCTCTGGAGCTTTTTTTAAAAATGGGCGTTACATAGCAATCTGCCAGTCGTCTCATACAGAGTGTGATTCAAGCAATAGGTTAATAGTAGTCCTGTAATTTCATATTTGAGTTCCTTCAGAACTGTTGGTTGAATACGATCTGGGCCTGGTGACTTCTTATTGTTTAATTTATCAGTTTGTTCCAAAGTCTCCTCTATTGACACCTCAGTCTGGGACAGTTCTTCAGATTTATCACCTAACCCTTTCCCGCCAAAAAATTAGGTTTTGATGAACTGGCATTTTCTAACAAAAAAAAATCACCTAGAAATTGCAACCACTTCTTCTCTTTGGCACTAGATCTGGCTCAGCTCCTCCCATGCCTCACCACCCCCAGAAAGATAGGGTTTTTTTTTAAAAAGACAGTTCCATTGGCCTTAGGATCTGGGATTTACAGTCAAGGTAATTCATCTTTTAGCCCCTAAGTATCTCACACTGGGAAGGTGTGAAGTTATGAGACAGAAGGAAATCTGGCAAAGCAGAGTGGAAAAGGATAGAGGAGGGAGGATAAAACAAAAGGGCATCTTATCAGGCTGGAAAGAGTTTACTATTCAAGTACGACAAGGCTCTGATAATATACCAGGTTATTTTTATAAATAATTTAGATTACAGTAACAACATGGTATTGTATGCATGATTTCCATATTTGCAGATGATTCTTTGTAATTAAAATCCCCACGTACTGAGGCAATGTGTGATCCCTGGTAAACAAAGGAGACAAAGCTGGAACTCTAACTGTATGAAAGCCTCTTTGATTGTCTGTAGTTGGAAGCTATTTTCTTTAAAAAGCATCCCCTGTTTAAGGAGGATTGTGATTCCATATATCGTGGCACTCCACATCCAAATTTCTAAGGGCAGTCTCTTTTAATGTTGTTTTTTACAGGTGAGATGCCATTACATCTCATCTAAGTAGGTGTTTCTAGACATGAATTGAATGAAGAATGTGCATTCGAATTTTTGAATGCATCTGTGATGAGGATGTAAGTGAGAGGTTGCAGGGCCCTAAACCTTGAAATCGGGTTTGTTAAAGTATTACAGTTTAAGGGTCCAGTCCTACACTTACTGCTTGTGCTTAATACCCCAAATGGTCCTCACCTGCCAATATTTGCAGAATTCAGTCCTTAATTAGCATCTGGGCTTTGGCTCACCATAATAGCATCTGCAACAGAATTTCTGGCAGTGTTTCAGATATACATTTTCATTTTAATACTTCATCTGTTTCCAACCATACAGAGCTGATAATTTTATGCTACCTTCCAGGCAATGTAAGATTATTTATTTATTTATTTTTATAAAACAATGGTGATGGATTAAATCATTGCAAGCTAAAGATCAGCAAATGAAACTACGTGTTAGTGGTTTCAAATTCCCAAACCACGCTTGGGCAAAAGTTCTTATTCCTCCCATCCAGAAGGGAATGAAAAGTCAGTGCTCAATCTGCTATCACAACTTCTACTTCATCTTGATTATTATAAATGTTTTATAAAAAGTAGCTGAGTGGCATTTTTCAATTTTATAGTGAGGGTTTGAAAGCCACTAACTAGCTAAATATGTGTGCGCATGTGAAACTTATTGCATGATGGATAATAAGGAAACAGGACTTTCATATCTTGCAATATCCCTCCTAGGAGAATGGATTTCTGCACAGACACATAAATAAAATAGAAATATTTTTAGACAGAACTGAAAATGTTAGGTTTTTCTCATGACATTGCAAAGCGAGAGATCTGGGGTTCCTAGTGCCATGTGTCTGCTGGCAATTGTAGCAAAACTACCTTTTTGGCTGTAGTGAAGGGTCCTAGATTTTTCTCTCTCTGCTTCCCATTCACGAAGAATCATGTGCAGTGATTTTACAGCACAGTACTACAGGCAGGGGCAGCTCTATGTATTTTGCCGCCCCAAGCACGGCAGTCAGGTGGCTTTCGGTGGCTTGCCTGTGGGAGATCCACTGGTAACGTGGATTTGGCAGCATGCCTGCGTACTCACCGCTGAATTGCCGCCGAAACCGTGGGACTGGAGGACCTCCCACAGGCATGCCACCAAAGGAAGCCTGACTGCCACCCTCACGGTGACCAGCAGGCCTTCCCCCGCAGCTTGCCGCCCCAGGCATGCACTTGCTGCGCTGGTGCCTGGAGCCGCCCTTGACTATATGCTCCTCCTATCAGACTCTGTTTTCCTGTATCTCTCTCCCTCCTTTGTTTCCAGCCTTCTCCCCAATTAGTTTAAAATATTTCCCCAGTCACTTCCTAACATCAACCCATACTGTGGATTACCACTCCCACCCTCCCCGTGTGATAAGTGGTCTGTTCGTTCATAAGTACATTACATGGTAATCGCTCCCTTCCCACACCCTCCACAAGCACATTCATAAAGTTACTATTCCCGTCTGCCATTGGCCCATGCAAGTCCCTAATGTGGCAGCACAAAGCATCTCGGACTTCTGTTGCCCGGGTGCATCCAGCTCCAGCTGTGGTAGGTGCACTTTCTGGCTGAGTATACTGGCGCTGCAGCCCATCGCTGTCCTAGGTCCATTCAGGGGGAGATGGCTCACCTCCGGATTCAGACAGATTGGGAATAGCACAGCAAGCCACAGTAACATGCACAGTACTGATGATACTGGCATCCAAACGGGTTTGTAAACATCTCCAAGGGGATTTCAGTCTGCCAAACAGACATTCAGACACCATTCTACATTGCCGGAGCGAGTAATTAAACCACCTTTTGCCAGGGCCTCTGATATCAGGGTACAACTTCATAAGCCCAGGCAAAAGGGGGTACGCCGGGACCCCCAGAACAACAGTAGGAGTGGTAACTCTGTTTATGACAATGTTATTTGGCAGAAATAGTGTCCTAACCTGTCTGTGAGTGTAGATTTTTGATTGGCAAAAAACCCTGGCAGCATGAACTTTTCCAGTGCAATCCATGTTGACATTCATAAATCGACCTCTGTGGCTATGAGAGCCTGACAACAATGGAGCAGTACTCTCTATGGTTTATGTACTTGTGCTCCTTGAGGAAGGCAAACTATGGGTGCATGAGTCCCATTCGTGGCCCCCTGCACAGTTTGGAAACCTTCTCTCAAAGCCAGCAATTGCTTCAGGATTTTATGTCCAAGACATGGGGTAAAACACACACCCGACTGCCTCAGAAACCTCCACCACCACCACTTGACCCAGAGTCGACTTTCAAATACCAAAGTGGCTGGCAATGCCCTGTAGCAGTCTGGAGAAGCCAGCTTCCAGATGGCTATACCAACCTGCTTCTGGACCAGCATGACTTCCCTCATGCATGTGTGTTTATGCTGGAGGTAAGCTGGGGTAAGCTGCTCACAGAGCTCCAGAAATGTAGCTTTCTTCATGCAAAAGTTCTGGACCCACTGCTGGTCATCTTGAGTCTGCATGACAATGTGATCCCTCCCACCAGTCTGTGCTGGTGGCCCTGGTCCGGAAGCACCAGTTTTCGTAGGTGGCATCAGTGGCTATACCGAGTATCATGAGCTGCATCAGCCAGTTCGAGTCTGCCACATCTGAGTCCTCCTCCTGCTCCATCAGAAGCTCTGCCAAAATGGCCATCAGCATCACTGTCCATTTCCTGACACAGGAGTGAAAGTGCAAGTAAGAGAACTTCTTCAAACGGTGCCTTTGCCATATTGCTGGCTTTGGCTGCTGAGTGCGCACAGACCAAAAGGACAACTTGGCAGGATGAGTTGGCAGCCTGTTCAAACTTCCTGTAACATGCAGGCTGGGCAGTCAAGTTTTCCCAGGCTGCACCACAGTGAAAGGGCTGCAGCAGCCACATTTTGGGAAGGTCATAGGGAATCTGGGTTCTAGTTGGTTTGACTCAGGTCTGTGCACTGCACTGTGGAGGCCAGAGCCCAGGGTTCAAGCCTGGGTTAGAAAATTCTTCACCTAGGATTGACAATCAGTGTAGACACTCACGCCCTGGGCTCTCTAACCCAGGGTCAGCTGACTCAAGTCCCACTAACCCTGGGCTTACTTTGCAGTTAGATATACCCACACGGCACGTCTGTGCTGCAGTAAAAAAACGCAGCTGGCCCATGTCAGTTGACTCAGGTTTACAGGGCTCGGACTGCAGGGCTATAAAACTGTAGTGTAGATGTTTGGGCTTGAGCTGGGATCCTGAACTCCAGCCTGAGCCTGCATGTCTACACTGCAGTTCTATAGCTGCGCAAACCTGAGTCAGCTGATTGGGAGCGAGCGTTTTATTGCAGTGTAGACATACCTGGAGAGACTATGCTTTTCTGACTGCACGTTTGGTTGCTCTGATTCAAGGCTCTGCAGTAAGGACCTTGTGAACTGGGTTCAGCAGCTCCTCAGCTGAGCTGACCCTAAGAGAATGGGAGAAAGCCTGCCCCCTTCCTAGAGCAGCATGAGAACTAGAAACACCTCTGGCTGGGGTCAGTTTGGAGGCTTTCTTAAAGGGGACATTTTTGTATTAGTTTGGTTTTGGTCTCACCCCTTTAGGATCCTGTATACCCTGGCTGGGAGCTTCTTCTTCAACTCTGTGTAAGCTCGAAAGCTTGTCTCTCTCAACAACAGAAGCTGGTCCACTAAAAGATATTACCTCACCCACCTTGTCTCTCTAATATCCTAGTGGGATTTTCAAAAGCACCTAGGTGCCCAAAACTCATTAATTTCAATAAGTGTGAGGCGCCTAGATGCTGTTGAAAAACACAGTAGGCACCTAAATACCTTTAAAATATGGCCTTAAGGAACTGTCAAGCACTCAAGTCCCCAAAGCTTATCCATACGTATTGCTAAGATTTGTGGGTGTCCTTCTCTGGTTCTCCAAAGGAGTGGGAAACAGATGAATTGGAGAGGGAGCAGAAGAAGAAAAATTAATTCTAGTTTATAAACCTAACTGAATGTTTTTATTCCTTCGATACGGCAATACAGCTCAGCAGAGGCTGGCTCAAATGACTGTTTCTCCCAACAGCA
This sequence comes from Mauremys mutica, assembly GCF_020497125.1. Lineage (NCBI taxonomy): Eukaryota > Metazoa > Chordata > Testudines > Geoemydidae > Mauremys > Mauremys mutica. The sequence goes on from NC_059079.1 coordinate 17,390,302, forward strand.
AAGCCAACTTCAACTTTCACAGGCTGACAAATGGTCGTGTAAATTACCAAAAGTCCAAGACTTCAAGCTTAAACTTCTCCAATTGTTTTCACATGATGCAACTTTAAATCTCTCTTTTGAACAGTATTACATTTCCTTTCATTCCCATCAACTTCAGAAAAAGTTGACTGTTCTCACATTTCAGACTGCGACCTAGCTAGCTTGCACTCCCCCCCTCCACTAGTCTGGAGAAGGGAATAATGAAATTCAGACAACAATGACCGAATGTGCTGTGTAGAACTTTCCTCTACAAAACAAATGAATGCTCCTGGGGTCCAAAACACTGCAGGGAACAAAACTTTCAAATCTTGTAGCTATAAAACAGTAAGCTTAAGTGGTGACTTCATCTCTTTTATCAGATCAGAAATGTTTTGACAGGCATTGAAATTAAAACCATTTTTTAAAATGATAAATAAGATAAATGAATTTAAAATTCCCATTAAAACAAGTAATTATTAAAATAAAGCCTGCTTTCCAGAAACACTGATGCATTTCAGAGCACTACAGAGAAGAAAATCTTTATACCCATAGTCATAACTTACAGAATTGATGTTGCTGAATATAAATTTGCTTTTATAATGACCAGAAAAATAAGTTACTTTATATTTGAGTTAAAAAGCAGGGAAATGTACTGTATGTTCTGATTTTGACAAGGGCCTATAGAAAATTGCCATGACTATGCTCAGCGAGGGGCTGATCCTGCAATTTTTGGAGTATTTCTTGTAAGGTGCTGAGCACCCTGAACGCCCATGGAAGGCTATAGGAGTTAGGGCACTCAATACCTTGCCAGATTGTGCTCTACACTTACGTAGCAGGAAATATCCACTTTACTCCAACATCACTGTTGGTGTGTGTGCAGTTCCAATGAAGTCCACTGTAAATGTAGCTATTTGAGTCAAAACCAAAGCAGCCAAAATGTATAAATCCAACAGAGAGAGTTTATGGAGAACTAAACCAAACACTCCGCCTACAAGATTTAGTGTCGCTAAATTGTTATAATTAAATGGGGTACCTACATCATGTTGTCTCCTTGGGCCTATTCTCTACTCAAGGGGTATGCTGAACTCACATTGATATCAGCAAGAGGTGTATGTGCAGAATGAGTGGAAAATATGAGATGTTGGATAGCATGCTACGGATCTATAAATCTATCTGATACCTAAAACCTGCCATCTTTTTTGCCCACCCCCCACTAACTTCCATGCAAGCTCTGCTCATAGCTCTATGACACAGTTTGTCTTAATTTAGCATCTGAAAGGTGAACTGAAATACCATTGGAATAAATACTTGTTTGAGGTGCCAACTCCTTGACTGGATCTCTGTGTAGATTCATAAATACATTTAAAAGGTGAATGTAAAGGCCTTTTTATTAACCTGCCAAGACACAGATTCAGGAATCTTTATTTCTTCTGCAAGCAGGGCCGGCTCCAGACCCCAGCGCGGCAAGCACGTGCGTGGGGCGGCCCTTTCCCGGGGGGGCGGCAGGCTGGGCTGGCGGACCTGCCGCAGTCATGCCTGCGGAGGGGGCGTTCGTCCCGCGGCTCCAGTGGACCTCCCGCAGGCATGACTGCAGCAGCTCAAGCGGAGCCGCCGGACCTGCGAACCGTCCGCAGCTGCGGGAGGTCCAGCCGAGCCGCGCGACCAGCGGACCCTCCGCAGTCATGCCCGCGGGAGGTCCGCTGCTCCCGTGGCGCCTCCCGCGCATGACTGCTTGGGGCGGCCAAAAAGGTAGAGCCGCCCCTGTCTGCAAGGGCTGTGATGTTCCTGCTCCCCTACATACTGAAGCATTGTACCATTTCTGTTCCTGATGGTAAACCCTTTGAGATCTACCGATGAAGTGCTAGATAAAAGATAGGTATTAATTATTATTGCTTAAGAATGTGTTGAGATGCTGCAGTGGCACTTCCCTAATTCACACTAATGATTGGAAAAATCCATTGCCAGTGATGGCATTTTGGGAATTGGTGAGTAAATCTCAGATGCCTCAGCCCATTCTGTCATGGGTGAGCCCACTGACTTTGTGAGCTAGGGCTACTTGCAGAATCTTCTAGCACAGTATCATTTCATAAATCAAGATATTCGACAACATTAGTTCACTCTCCCAGAAGATTATTTCAGTAACTCACTCCTCTCTGTGCTGTACTGTTGAGGGTTTGGATGCACGCTTTTTTTAAACAAATAAGACGACACAATGGCTCCACTGAAGTCACTAGGCACATTGCCATTGACTTCAGTGGGGTCAGGATTTTGCACCATGTGTTTTGCAACAGTGTAAACCCAATATTTTAGTTCAGGAAAGGCCTTTTAACCCATTACCACCATCTTTTCAAGCTCTACTTCTACTGATCATGGGAAGGTCAGAGGTAGAGGTGAAAGTAAGCCGGTACGGTACGGCATACCGGCAGGAGCTGGTATGCCGTGCCAGACCGGACCTGCTTCCCTAGGCCAGCGATTTAAAGGGCCTGGGGCTCCTGGCAGTGGCCGGAGCCCTGGGCCATTTAAATTGCCACCAGAGCCCTGCTGCCAGAGCCATGGGGTAGTGGCAGCGGGGCTCCGGAGGTGATTTAAAGGGCCAGGGGCTTCCGGCAGCAGAGCCTCAGGCCCTTTAAATCTCCACCAGAACCCCGAGCCTGGGGTAGCAGCGACAGCTGGGAGCCCCTGGGTCTCTGTCGGTGATTTAAAGGGCCCGGGGCTCTGCTGCAGTAACGGGAGCTGGAGCCCTGGGCCCTTTAAATTGCCCCCTAGCCCAGCGGCTCCCAGCCGCCTCCGCTGCTGGCAGCTCCAGAGGTGATTTAAAGGGTCTGGGGCTCCTGGCTGCCGCTATTGCAGCCGGCGCCCCAGGTCCTTTAAATTGGGATTTAAAGGGTGTGGGGATTTAAAGGCCCCACCTCTTCCAGTTGAGGCCCTGCCTCCTGCACAGGACTCTGTAGTACCGGTAAGTTCTTTAAGTTACTTTCACCCCAAGTCAGAGGCAAAACAGCAACAAAATACACACAACATTTCCCTCCCAAGACATCACTAAAAAGCCCGATACTTATAATTGCATACAGGCTAGCTAGGTAAACATCTGGAAATATTACCCACATCTTCCTTCCCCCTTTCACGCCACTAGCCTGCCACGCTCACTTGCCATGTCTTGTTTTCAGTTAATGTTTGTCAAGCGCCCAGCACAACGGGGAACCAGTCCTGACCGGGGCCCTACCACAATACAAATAAATAAATAAGAATAATGAATGATAACCTGCAAACCAATCATGTGATAGCCTCAGCTTCCATTTCTTGACTCTCATTTCACCCCAGTATTAATACTATATATTTTTGAGATATTTATAAAATGTAGAGCATAGAGTCCTTGTGCTATACACAAAATTCCAGTATATTATAATTTATCACACACACATATGAGGGGGAGAGAGCTGTGGTCTAATTTTTTTCTGTTGTGTTTTCCGCAGTTTCTTGCCAATTTTCAAAATATTCCAGGCTCACAGACTGAAGTGAACTAAAGTCCAAGGGGTGGGGGAGCGATAGCTCAGTGGTTTGAGCATTGGCCTGCTGAACCCAGGGTTGTGAGTTCAATCCTTGAGGGGGCCATTTAGGGAACTGGGGTAAAAATCTGTCTGGGGATTGGTCCTACTTTGAGTAGGGGGTTGGACTAGATGACCTCCTGTGGTCCCTTCCAACCCTAATCTTCTATGATTATACTGAATACTCTAAATATGGTATGTTTAGGGCTAGATCCTGCCCTCTCTCTTCTGGTGCAGGGCTGGGGTCCAATCTAGCTGTGAAGGAAGTATTGAGTAAGAAAACTGGCTACTGTGCATGGCTGGCACAAATGTGACCCTGCTAGCTATAAAACAAAGCCATCCAGATGACACTTGTTTCCCTCCACATATACATGCACCCACCCAGCCCACTCCATAGGATCCTGCTTTGTACATAATGATTCAGACAGGGAAGGGGTGGAATCATCAGCTAGCATCTGAGCACTGACCATGCATGACTTGGCCCTCAACAGTGGTAGATCAGCCACTGGGCCAAAGCCCCCAGATCCCAGCTCTGGCAGAAGCTGGAAGTGGCAGGGGAAGCCCTCAGTGCCACCCTGACCCCATCCGCAGCAGGGGAAGCCTGAGCACTGGGACCCCTGCTGTGGCCCTGGGACTGGAGGAGCTGATGCGGCCTCAGGCCTCACTGCTGTGGTGAGGGACAGTGTTTCTCCAGTCTTGGGGGCCACAGTGGTGGTGGGGACAGAATGGGGGAGACCCTGGGTGGAACAGGGCAGGGCCCCGGGGAAGGGGCAGAAAGGGGTGGGGCTGTGGGTGGGATCACATGTAGAGGGGGTGGAACAGGGGCAGGACCACAGGTGGAAGGGGTAGGGAGGAGCCCTTCACTTGCTCTGGCCCAGGGCCCCAGGAAACCTTAATCTGCCTCTGGCCCTCAGTAAATCAAGTACAGTTCATAGTCTGTCTTTCAGCACCTGCTCCTATTAAAAACACCAGCATTAATGCCAATGGCTAAATGAAGGCATTTGATTAAACAAAGGATATTAAATATATAAGGTTAGATGCCTTAATAGTATGGACAGCGAAGGGAAAGCCTCTGGAATATTGTGTTTTATCATGATAGCCAGTTTGAGCATTGTACTCAAACAATCACAAAAACTGAAAAACACAGTGCTTGTGTTAACTTATCCTATAATGTTTTACTATAAAAAACAATGTACTCTCATTTCTCAGATTGGTCATATATATTTGTTTTTTTAAACACTGTCTACATCCAACACTTGTAAGAAATTTAACTTGCTGAAAAAGAAAACACTAATATGTAAACTTTTATTCTCTGAGCCTAGTCTAGTCATGTTTGATATTTTCAAAACAATCTAGAGGATTTAGACATATAGTTTTCACTAACCTTAATGGGCTAAATTATTATTGTTGTTTGTGGTGCAGTAGTGCCTAGATGCTTCAGTTGGGATCCTTTTTGCTAGACATTTTATATATATATATATAGTCCCTGTCCCAAGGTGTTTACAGTCTAAGCAACGATTTGTGTTTAAATCCTCTAGACTGTTTGGAAAATGTCAACCATTGTTTTGTATCTTATACTAGGATTTACAAAGCCAAGTAAAAGCCTTGGATTAATACTGCACGTGTTTTCTCTCCCTCAATCTGTGGGATTTCCAGAAGCAGAATGAACCTTATCCTAAAATTCTAGATTGTGTAAATGGGAGTTTTGAATGAGCAAAGAACGCTGGATCTGGCCCAAAATGATTGAAACATGTCAATAAAATATGGTATTTATTAGTGAGATAAGAAACTATGAAGTGGACAATGGATTTGGGAAAGGAAAACAAGGACATTTTTGTAACGTGACATGATCGTAAGAACCAGTTTTGCCAGTATCTTTGTAATGTTGCTCTTTTAACGTGTTGTACTTCTGAGAATATTCCCTTACAACATTTTTCTTAGCATCCCCTTGTTAGCTTTATTGTACTTACAAATCATTCCCAGACAGTGGGCTTCTTAGCTCTCTTTTCATTTAAAAAAAAAGTGTGTAATGCGTTTTCTCTGCGGGAACCAATTCTGCAACGATATTAACTACAGGCATTTGTTGTTTTAAATATATGTAGACATGCATAAGACAGTTGCTTCTGCTCCCCAGAGTGACCCTTCTGAAGTTTTATCTGAGCATTACATCACCATGGAATCCAGTGGATTAGGCAGGAGAAATCTAATCTAATCACTATACCCAAACCAGTGGGTTTATGTTTGCCTTGGTTATTCTTTGCCATTATGTACTTACGAATACTCTGTGCTATTGGTTTTTCTTTTTTAATATTTAGTCTAGTGCTTTACTTATCTAGTTTAGTTTTTGTCTTTAATATATTTTTAGTTCTTCCACTGTGGCACATTACAGATTTCCTGACTGCAAAATGTTAAGGGAAAAATAGGAAAAATATTTGTATTGACTTCGGAATGCTTCAGATTAAGAGCAGATGTATTCTGTATTCCCAAAACATCATTTTAACTTTCATTTATGTGCTGTGCTGAACTGTCTTCAAGCCAGGAAGTGATTTATATTTGTTAATTGAATGCAGTTTGGTAGACATGCAGCTAAAAATAAGTGTTTTTATGTTTTATTGCTATACATTTATTTGTTCCTCCCTTCACATTGAATATATCTGATCAATTTATTTCATAGATCTCTTTCATATTAAATGCACTGCAGTGATTCCCAACACAATGGCTGAGAGAAGGGTTGTCCAGTGGTTACAGAGCAGACCTGGAGTTCAGTTCCCTGCTCTGTCACAGACTTCCTGTGTAATCTTGGGCAAGTCACTTAGTCTATCTTACCTCCGTGCCTCAGCTTGCCATCTGCAAAATGGGAATAAAAGTACTTCCTTACTTCACAGGGGTGTTGCTATTAGGATAAATACATTAAAAGACTGTGAAGTGCTCAGATACAGTGGTAATGGGAACCATATAATTACTGAAAATAGATAATGATCATCAATGTTTTATATGCTCATGCAGCCTCAGTATTGTCTTCTTATTAAGAAGGCTGATATGGTTTGAGCTAGTCTTTAAATGCCTGTTGCAGATAATAAAGGTATATTATTGTTACCCCTTTTGACCTGCATGGTTAGCCAATATTCGGGGTCTTGTGGGTTGTTTCTGTTAGGAGCAGAAATTGATGATGGAGTCAGGTATTTCTTTGATGCAATCCTGTTTATTTACAAAGTATGTACACAAAGTTCTGTTTATATTAACACAGTAGGAAGCAATCAACAGGAGGCAGTATTTTTGCTCAATATTCCAAGCCTCTTGTTCCAGCCAGCATTCCACCCAAACAGCTCTCTGACTTAGTTTTTTTTCTCAGAATCATGCTACAGGTCCTTCTCTGCCTGTCACTCATGCTTCCTTCCTGCCTCCTGTGTGTGTGTCTATGGCAGGGGTTGACAACCTTTCAGAAGTGCTGTGCCGAGTCTTCATTTATTCACTCTAATTTAAGGTTTCGTGTGCCAGTAATACATTTTAATGTTTTTAGAAGGTCTCTTTCTATAAGTCTATAATATATAACTAAACTATTGTTGTATTTAAAGTAAATAAGGTTTTAAAAATGTTTAAGAAGCTTAATTTAAAATTAAATTAAAATGCAGAGCCCCCCAGACTAGTGGCCAGGACCTGGGCAGTGTGAGTGCCTGTGCCGCCTTCGGCACACATGCCATAGGTTGCCTACCCTTGGTCTATGGTGTTTCTGACTGTATCTGTCCACAGAGAGCTCCAACAAAACAATACCCAGCCCTCTGCATTTGCATTCAGCCCCTATAACTCAGCTCCTGACCAGCCTTGCCAACTTCATGGTTATAACAATGATGCAAATCATGTCCCCTTGGAACTTTATGTTGGCAACAGTGATAAAACCCTAACCCTCCTGGTCGAGGAGCACAGGCCCCCCAGCTTGAGATAAAGGAGAATCACCATTAGAGTATAGGTACAGTCACAAAGTCACATTGTGATTTGTTGACTAGACCATTTTTATTATGTGCACAAACTTCCAATGGTGCACAACTGGAGTCTCATCACAAACACCCAAAGAACACTTCTGCCCATTATATTGTGTGTGTGAGCCAAGGTTTGATGGGTGGTGGAGAGGAAGGGGAGAGTAAAAAGTGAGTTAAAATGTCACTCCCCATTCCCAAAGTGTAGAGTGACCACATGTCTCATCTTGCCGGGACAGTTCCCTTTTTGAGCCCCTGTTCTGGACATCCCAATTTGTTTGGCAAAACTGGGCATTTGTCCTGTTTGCTCCTGCTAACTGATCATCAGTTGGCAAGAGCGGATGGGACAAATGCCCAGTTTTGCCAAAAAAGGGGGGGATGCCCTCCCCTAGGGGGATGAGGAGGAACATTCAGTGGGGCAAGCACTGATGCCCGGCAGTGGGACTCGGGTCAACACCAGTGCCAGCCCCAAGTGGTGGGGCTTAGATGAGCGGCAACGCCCGGTGGCTCGACCCAGCTCCATGTGTGGGGGATGCTCTGGCAAGCAGTGGCACCAAGTGACTCGGGTGAGCCCCATGCGGGAGGGGTAGGAGGGCCTCGGGCCAGCCCCTCACAGTGTCCCATTTTCACCTTGGGAAATATGGTCACCTCACCGAAGTATAAGGCAGCAGTTTGTTTCCCTTTCATGGACATTTAACTCACTTTTTAGTCTAAAAGCTAAATTGGGAGATATTGAATATATTCATATCTTTTTTTTTTTTTTTAATAAAATGAGTTGAAAATGGATGCTGGACTGCAGTCTGATGCTGAAAAGGCAGTGGGACCTCCAGGGACCTGAGTGTGGGGACAGAGAGAAGGGGTCCAAATAGTCTAGGAAATCTAAAAAAACAACAAAAAAAAGTGTTAGAAAAATTCACACACAAATATATTCAAATTAGCAGAGAAAAAGTATGTATAGCTTCCTCCTAACTACTAATCCTGCTTATTCTTTTTATTAGAAACTATTTTTAAGCAGGGCCGCCCAGAGGATTCAGGGGGCCTGGGATGTTCGGCGGCACCCCCCCCCCGAATTGCCGCTGAAGACCCAGAGTGGAAGAAGCTCCAGGGGCCTGGGCCCAGTGAGAGTTTTCCAGGGCCCCCGGAGTGAGTGAAGGACCCCGCTCCAGGGGCCCCAAAAAAGTCTCATGGGGGCCCCTGCGGGGCCTGGGGCAAATTGCCCCACTTACCCCCCCTCCAGGCGGCCCTGTTTTAAAGTATGGGAGAATACACCTGTATAGTCCCACCAGACTATTTTTAAAAGAATTTTTTTAAAAGATGTAAAATTAACCAGCCATGCTGCATTAGCTCTCAGTCACTCTAAGATGTACATTGTAGCAAATGGTGTACTTTTCAGGTATGGAAAAGCAGTCAGCTTTCTGTCTTGTTTTCTCATACATGCCTAAACTATTACACTAATAGCCTCCTTACACACATCATCTATTGGATTATTGCTACACTATCTATTAGCTATATAAGACCCATGAGCCACAACAGAATATTGCTTATTCTATTTAGAGCATTGTAGGTTTGTGTTTTCCATATACACAGTAGCCAGCTTGTCCTAGCACACTAAAGCCTGCTATACCATAATACTGTGAAACTGCTTAACAGTTTCTAGATGATGTGTTGTCAGTATTGTTTTGATGCAGGGGTTTGAGATTCGTTCTTCTAAAAACACCAAGAGATCTGTAGAAGTGATTTTTGTCTGTCAGTTTGCAGTTGTTCTGGGTCAATTAGGAGATAAAGGTGAAATATCCAGATGGATGCTGCAAGGTTCAATAAAGTAGAAATTCCTCCTCAGGGCAGGCAGAGTCGAACCCACGTTGTTTAGGGTCAGAGACAAAATGACCTTTTCCTGCAGTTGTGAATTAGCTCAGAGGAGATCTTTGTGTCAATTTTGCCTACTCACTTTCAGATAAAACAGCATCCACTGGATCACTAACAGAACCGGTTTTATTTACCATTTTAATTAATAAGATGGAAGAGGGAGTAAACAGCTGCCTCAGTGAAATTTGCAGATGATAATACAGTAAATTGATAGGTGTTCCAAAACCCCTCAAGGGCAGAAAAATAATAATAATAAAAAAAAAGGTTCCAGGAAAGATTAGGAATATTGGCAGCAATAACAAAATAAAATTCAGCCTGGAAAAATATAAAGTAATACATCTGGGGAAAATAATCTGGAAATGGATATTCAATGGGAGGGAGATGCTAAGAAAGAAAGCTTGCATTGAATTTGCCATGAGTTATCATGACAGCAACAAAAAAGCTAATGCAACTTTGGGTTACAGTTGAAGAGCTCTCATACTACTGAATACAGAGGCAGCAGTCCCTTTCTATTTGGCTACTGAGACCTACAAACGTGTATTTAATTCTGGGCACCTCAAGTGCCAGAAAGATGTTGACAAATGGGAGTGAATTTAGGGAAAGCAACCAAAAAGTAGGATGGGTCTGGAGAGAAGATTAAAAGAACTAAATATGCAGTTTTATCAATAACTAAGGAGGATGCAACAGACACCTACAAGTATCTGAATGTGTAAAACAGACAGGAAGATTCAAAGTTGTGAAGGGTAATACAGTAGAGGCTAGCTAGGAGTAGTGAGATTAAATTAAATCAAGGGACATTTTAGCTACATATGGATCTATTAGACTTAAGGCCATGCTGGCACTGGTACCCTAAGCAATGACAGGACTGAACCTCTCTCAATCATTTCCCACTCCCTTCCCACCAAATCACCTCACACCGCAAGCCACAAGATCTCCTATTGTTGCTGTTTCTTCTCCTTGAAAGTTCTCCTTGCCTTGGCTCAGTTGTGTGCAGGGCTTGCATTTAGATCCCAAACCTATACCAGAATCCTTTGCTTTAGGATCCTTAGCTTTGAATAGAGGTGACACGTAACTGTTGATAATCTGGCCTGCTAAACCCAGGGTTGTGCGTTCAATCCCTGAGGGGGCCATTTAGGGATTGTTCCTGCTTTGAACAGGGGGTTGGACTAGATGATCTCCTGAGGTCCCTTCCAACCCTAATATTCTATGATTTAAAGGTTCTGGAGATCTGTAGCAGAGTTCAGAGCAGGGCATATAAACCCTGGCAGAAATCTCAGAGGGGGACGTGACCCCATGTGCCTCCCCTTCCCCCCACGAGACACTCTTGGCTTTGAAGTGGATGTTGCAGCAGCTGGTGCAAAGGATTCTAGGGCATATCTGGGCATTAAAGTTTACTGATGTACATGACTAATAGAGAAAACAGGAACCAGATGGCAAACCATCCACAGAAAAACTATTTGGGACTAGTTTTGAGTGAGTGATCCTGGAAATCCCAGTGGTATTTTAGCAGTGCCCCTTAAGATATGGGGCCTTAGGTGGCCAACTGCTTAACCTATGTCCACCTCTGATTAGAGCAAAAGGAAGTACTGGAAACTGCAGAGACATAATTAGAGGGGACAAGGAACAAGAAAGTGGCTAAAAGAAACTATTCTGTGCCAGACTGGGGCTCCTTATCCTACAGAGTGTGACCCCCCAGGGGTGCCTGGAAGGAAGGCCCAAGGATCACACCAGGGGCCAGGTCCTTCCTGATGCTGTAGCCACTCTTCCCTGCCCGATCCACCCCACTGCACTGCACTTCTCCCCTTCCTCAGCAGCCTTCAGCTGGGGCCAACAGTGAGTGCTCCCAGAGGGGGCAGAGTTGCCCCAGAGTTGAGCACTGTGAGGGAGAGAAAACGCGCTCCAGCACCCACTCCGGCCCTTCACACAGCCACCCCACTGCCCGCAATCAGCCCCTGGCTCCTCGCCACGATCCCAATTTTGGATGGCTCCTGGCCCTGGCAAGAAACCAGGGATTGTTTGAAGTCATGGGGGGCACAGAGACTCACTGGACTAAATGACCCAATAGGTTGAGTCCCTCTCTCGTGGGAGGGGGGAGCGAGCTAAGGGGAGAAGGCTCCCGGGCACCCCAAGTTCTCCCTCTCCCCAGCGGGGCTGGAACAGTTTTTATAGCGGGGATGCTGGGAGCCACTGAACCAAACTGTAACCCCTGAATATGATGGAAACCCCTTCGAGCCAGGGAGTGCGGCAGCACCCCCAGTTCCAGCCCCTAAGCCCTCGCTCCCCTGCCTCCCAGCGCCTCCCCTGTCCCGGGCTCCCCCCGCCGGCCCGGTGCCGGCCCTGGGCTGTGGGGCTAGGCTGGACCGGGGCGCGGGTCTCTGCTGCGGCCAGGCCGAGGTTCGCAGGGGCTGGGAGTGACTCGGCGCGGCCGGCAGGGGGCGCTGCCGGGCCAGGCTGGGCCGCCCGCCGGCGGGGGGTTGCGGGGCCGGGCTCCGAGGGGAGGTTTTGGAAAGTGACAAGTGAGGGGCTGAGGGAGCGAAGCGGCCGCCCCCGCTCAGTGCCCGGCCGGCGCGGGGAAGGGCTGGGAGGGCAGAGCCCCCCCCCCGGCACAGCGCGGCGGGGAGAGCTGGCCCGGGCTCCGGGCGCCGTCCTGCGGATGTCGGAGTAGCGCCAGCCGGCTCAGGAATGCCCCGGCCGGGCGGCTGGGCGCGGAGCCTCCCGCCGCCGCCGCTGCTGCTGCTGCTGCTGCACGCGGGGAGCCTGGCGGAGCGCGGGGGCGCAGCCCGAGGTAAGACGCGCCGCGGTCCCCTCTTGGCGCCGGGCCCTTTGCAAAGTTCCTTGCCGCTGCTCTGTGTCCCCGGGGGGACGCGCTGCGCTCCCGGCCGCGCCGCTCCTCCATCCCCTCTGCCCGCCCGCGGGGCGCCCTCTGGCTGCGGGGCCGGGGCGCTCCGCTGTCATCGCGGCGGAGAGAGGCTGTTGGGCTTCTCTCTCCCCTCCCGTCCCCGCCAAAGAGCCGGAGCCCGCTCGGCCCGGACTTTCCGCAGGGCTCGCATGTGTGTGAATGAAACTGGGTGACCCCAGACAAAGCCCCGATTCTGCAATTGTTCCCTTGTCGCTTCCACCCTTCCCAGCTGCAGCCCGAGAGGTGGGAGGAGGAGCAGCGGCAGCTGTGTGTGTGTGTGCGTGTGCGCGCACTATTTGTATTTGCAAAGTACGGTACAAACTGGGTGCATCTGGGCAGTGGGCTGAATGTGGTTTCTAAGCTGCAATCTAATGCATACTTGATTTGGATCCTCTTTAAAGACAATGGCAACATTTAGAGTAAAGCTAATAAGAAAGGCAAAGCGTATTACCTTCCCCTGCGGGAAGCCATCAGTGCTTCCCCCTCCTCTCTGTGCTGGGACACAATGAAAGGGAAGATGGGCTGTTCCTGTGGATACAACTGATTCTTTCTTTGAGGAGGGGTGAAAAGTTGATTCAAGCTGTCGGGGTGTTGGGCTTCACTTTAATATGCACTCTGTGTCTGGTTAAGACAACTGAAAGAAACCCCTTTTTGATATTGTTTTAAGCTGTATTTAGAAAAGCACCGACACAGCATAAGGTACCAAAGAGAAGGAGAGTGAGAATATCTTTTCAAGGGGCAACACTGAACAAGAGGCCTTTTCAACCATCCATAGGCATTACAATGTAATTTTTTTATTAACCAAGACTAACCTGGAAGCTGCTTATAACAGAAATTGTATATATCTTTGGGACAGGTTCTGATATCTTTACTCCCTTACTGCATGAATAGTCCCATTGATATCAGTGAGGCTGTTTACAGAGTAAGGAGGTATTCATCCTAACTAAGTGTACTAGAATCTCGCTGCCTAAGATTAAATGTATATCAGTTGATAATTTATTAACTGGGTTTTTGGAATGAAGGTGAGAGTATAACCAGGAAGCAGACAGAAGTAAAAGCTTGAACATCAGTTTGTTCATCCTGAAGAATATCCTCTGAGGAATTTTAAGTCTACAATTTACCTCTGTCAAATTGCAAACATTTTAATCCAGTAGTTAGACAAAGTTTTGTTAGGACTTTATATTTCACATCAGTATTCTTCTTGAAAAATACTATAACCAGGCTCTTTCTTAAGAGATGTATTTGGCTTATTTTCCTCTGATTTCCAGCATTCCTATATTCCCGTTAATGAAGTCAAGTTTTATACTTGATCTGTACGGAATTGCTTTATAAAAACACTTTCCAAGAGTTTGACTGAGTTGTTAGCTAAATGTAACTATACCTAGGCCTTTCATTCTGCTTTTGATAATTTGACTTATGGTCTGTAAGGTAATATTATCAATGATGATTTGTCTTTTTAGTTCCAGCTATGTGGAATGCTTTGCCATCTTACTGCATATATATAGTTCCAGGGCAAATTGATAACAATGACCTTAAAGCAAATCTCTTGTTTAGTTTTAACCAACAATATTTGTGATCCGTTCATTTTAATATTGTTTTGTTTTATTTGTAATTGTAGCCATTTCAATAATTTTAGATTTGAGTCATCATATAACACATACATAAAAGAAACGGAGGCTGATAGCCTGAATTGGCATTAGGTAAAGTGTGCATATTTAGGCTAAGATATTTAAAAATGACTAGTGATTTTGCGTGATTTTTGAAAGGCTTAAAAAATGCTGAGCATACATAACCTAACATCAGGCCCCTGTAAGGTGTGTCAAGTTGGTCATGTCACTTTTGAAAATCTTGGCCATAATGTATATTCAAAAAAGAAAAATATACATTATGCCATGTTAAGTTTGAGTTTAAATACTCAGAGGTCAAGCAATGAAAAAGTTAAGGTTTTAATAAAGAGTCAAGGTGGATGAGGTAATATCTTTTATTGGACCAACTTCTATTGGTGAAAGATACAAACTTTTGAGCTATAGAGAGCTCTTCTTCAGGTTTTAGGGCCAACATGGCTACCAAAATGCTGAAAACAAGGTTTTAATAGCACCAGCTCAGCCAATGGCCATATTGCACATGCTATGGAATGGTTTCCATTAAAAAGTCAACTGTTGCCAACAGTTACCACACAGTGGTCTGTGATTATCCCTATCTTTCACTATGGCCCTGATTCTGCTGTTGGATCCATGTGGATGGATCCTGTTGATGGGTACTAGGATCTAATCATACACATTTAATTGCTGGATCAGGGTCTAGCCTTAGAGAAGGAGTTCTCTGACATCTGTGTGGTGACAGCTGGCTAATGTTGAATGTCTTCTGTGGAATATTTTATGTATATTTGACAACATAAACATTAAAAAGGCTAAGTTAATGTTACTATGAACCTTCACATTTTCATTTCATGACCTTTTAGTGTTTAAATTAATAACCTTAATGTTACCTTAACATGAGGTTTTGTTTTCTTTTTAATAAAGTAAAACTTAAAAAAAAAAAACCAAACCCAAACCTTATTATGCTCAATCAGCAGTTTAAGCCCACAATTTGCTCTCTTGGATTTACTGTAAATACTGCAGGAGAGAGGCTCTATTCTGTGCTACTTACAAGCTGTGTAGGAGCATAAGGATTTCAATACAGAATCAATGTCTGCATTGAAATATTGTCTGTAGAAATGTTTGCTATATTGTAGACTTTTTCTCCTAGATATTAATTAGTGTTAACTTGGTGCCAGATTTAAGTATTGTATTGCCTCAGATTAGCAAACATTATCAGCATGCAATGAGAAATTTTTAAATACATATAATTAATTTTTGTTCTAAATATGTAAGGATCTAGACCTCAGTGAAGATTAGCTAACTTGAAAATCTTAAATGATAACATTTAGCAGATTTTGAGTTATGTAAGCAAAAAGATATATTACCATTTACTTAAACTAGAAGTGTTTCATTTATTTTTTCCATAATTCAAAAATGGGTGAATGGATTTCTCTACTCCCCACCCCCTACTACCACCACCAAAAAAGGTCCATGTGCTTTGGCTGAGACCAAACATGGACATTTCAGATGTAAAAGAGGATATTTTTTCAGACCTGTGAACATCCTTTAATGAACATCCTTATATACTGGTAACCTTAACAACTGTAAAACTTTCACTGTCAGGAAAGCTTTAATACTGATTGATTGGGAATCCAAGGTCTGCCTGCCCATTGATCTTCATGATTATTATTTAATATTCACATTACAATAAAACCAGAGCCCCCAATGTGTACAGAAGTTACCATAAGATGACCTGTTCAAACATTTATAGAGACGTGGTTTCTGCTCCAAAGAGTTTATAATCTGACATCCTGATCCTGCAAACTCTTCAGGGTGAGGGTAAATTAATTCATGTCAGTAGTCAGTTCACTAGGACAACTCATATGAGTAAAAGTAAGTAAGTCTTCAAGCATATGTAGGACGGGGCTTAAAAATCTGCTCATGTCCACTTTGGGTTACCAAATAATCTAGTTGAGACATGATCATGTGATGTAAACTAGCTTGCATAGTTATCTTTCTAGCAGTGATGTCTAATCATTTTAAAAATCAACTGTCTGGTTATTGACTGAGAGAGGATCACATGATCTTGTGATCTAAAATAGAAGCATTTTGGTACAACATAAGCCTGCTGCATCGTATTTAGTACAAAATCATCTTTGTGACATTTAAATGTAACTCATGCTCCATGCAGAATTTGAACAGAGTTTCTTTGGTCTTCTGTTTTTTGTTTTTGAAGGGTTGGCAGCCACAGTGCAGGAAACAAAACATAGAAAAAGCAAATTAAAAGCAGCATGCAAGTAAAAGCAGCATGCAAGTAAATCATTTATTTTTAAATGCTCTTCACAAGTGCACTGAGAGGTTGACCCAAAAATGTTCTGAGTAAAACCACAAGGTTAGTGTGAATATGAGGAACAGGAATTCTGTAACTTGGCTTTTTTTCCCCTCACTCGTTACAGTATCTGTGATGGCTATTGTTATTACACGTCCAGCTTTATTATTGTTGAATACACCTCTACCTTGATATAATGCGACCCGATATAACACGAATTCAGATATAACGCGGTAAAGCAGCACTCCGGGGGAGGGAGGCGGGACTGCGCACTCTGGTGGATCAAAGCAAGTTCGATATAACGCAGTTTCACCTATAACGTGATAAGATTTTTTGGCTCCCGAGGAGAAGCGTTATATCGAGGTAGAGGTGTATCATGTGGCTCTGTGAGCTAAAGTAGAGTCATGGCAGAAATACCATGAATAGGGTAAAACAATTTTTATGCCTAAAAACATATATCCATAGACTATGTATTTTAGATAATAGGAAAAACTGTTGCCCTTTTTGAAAGTTACCTCCAGTGGATTAGCATTACTCCATCTTTGATTAGGAGTGCTATATCCCAGTTTTCTATTGCAGTCAGTATGCATTATATGTTTACAAACAAATAAAATGTTTCTATCATTGACTAACAGCGTATGGAAGGATGGAAATACGTTTTGGAGCTGTTTGACTGATTTTGGTATCTGGATGTCTATTCACAAGTTGCACTAACTACAAATGAATGATTAGAATAATAGTTTGTGTATTACTGTAATTATGTCCATGGAGAATGGCGTGCTAATTATATACACATAGGACATTTTGTTTAACTTAAGCCTTTGCAAATGAGATCTAGGCAGGGGTCTACTTAAAGATTTCTTAAAGCTCTTAAATACAAATATCTAAAGCTGGACAAAAAACCTTCCCTGAGGTGTGACACTAGATACTGTTCTTCAGAGACATGCACAGAAATGCAGTAGCCTTCTGAGACACTAAAAAGCACCTCAGAGAAGAAAATTCTTCAAAAACCCCTAACTAAATGCAGCTGCTTGTAACATATAAGCTATCTTGCATGCCAGAAATATCCAAAAAGGTAACTAATACAAAATAAAAAATAAACAGTGTATCCCTTCCAGGCGCTGTCCTCCACTGTCATCTTGCCATAGCAAGCTCAGTTATGAATTTTATGTTTAGAAATGTGTGTGATTTTTAGAAACATTGTTTAAATCTGTAAATTTAGAAACAATTTTGTTTAGAAATCTGGTAAACTGTGGTCTACTTACAAAGCTAGTTATTTTGTGCTGCTAAAAATGGGTTTTATTCATTATGTCAGTGAAATATACCAATCTTGCTATAAGTACTAGAGTAAAGCTGAGCAGAAAATACCCACCAGTGTTTTAGAGGTGAAACTGCTATGTGAACCATAGATAAACGAGGCAGATCATATCATGGTCTGATCTTGGCAAAGCTAGTAAATTTCACACCTTGTCATTCATTAATAAAAAGAACAATACAGCGATAAAATAGTTCATATTTTAAAAATGATTCCTGCATGTTAAAAGTTCTCTTAAAGGAATATACTAAATATACAGTCATATTTATAGAATTATACTTTTATTTGGTTAAAGTAGCAGCATTGGAAAAACTAGCAAATCAGGCCTTACTTTTTTGATGTTGTCTTTTGTATTGAAGGCAGTCGGACTATTTATGTGATTACGTACAAGCACAACTCTCACAAGTAAGGGTTTGAAAGACGAGGTCCATACTTAGTTTTATTAGAGCACTGTACAAATGTTAATTATCAAACACCAGCTCTTTAGAGCGGAGATTGTCATCTGTGTTACTTGTCGGTATTGTGCCTGTAATATTGACAGACATTTAATTCAATCATTCATAATATAAACAATGCAGATCTGAATAGATTAGAGTAATTTTCAGTGACGTATAAATAACACAATATTTTGATTAACTGCAGTATATCTCTCTAGTTCCTGTGAGAACAATTTTATGCGGTAAATAAGAAACATTTGAAAGTTCAGTGATTATTTTGACGTTTTGGTATCTACAGCATGATCCAGGAAAAGAAGTCACACCTTTTGCTATGTAGTTACTAACAATATTACTTTCATTGTGAGTACTAGTGTAATGTTACATATGGGAGACTTTGTCTTTGGTTTTATTTAATTTCTTTTATAAATTATATGCCCATTTTGAACTATATTTGCATCAATTTTAAATACAAAAAGCACATAGGAAAGTGAGATAGTCTGCTCAGCTATAAAATGGGGATAATTTCAGCTCACATAGGTACTATTAAAGTATGTTTATAAAGCTTTTTGAGACCCTCTTGTGAAAGGCACTGTAATAAGTATATTTCAGAGCTGCAATGCAATGTGATGTTAGATTCCCATTCCATTCAGCCAGATTTGTAAAGCTTTGAAACAAAAGCTATTTAAGAAAAGCAAGCCCTTTATAATGACAGAAAGCAATAATGCAGGGTCTTCAATATCCTCCTTGGGTTTTGTAATAAAATCCCTTCTTGAAATGAAGCCAATTGGGCTCCCCTACCTCCAAATAATTTTGCAGAGTTACATTTGAAAGGAAATGGCTAGTGACTTGCGAAAAGAATCCCAAGGTCCATATTGGTAAGACAGACACACAGATTTGGGGATTGTTTAGCTGTTGCCACTTGAAAACAATCCGTTTAATCCAGGAAAAGCACCAACAGCGATGCAAAATTCCACAGTCAGTCCTGAGGAGTTGCATCCTATCTGACGCATGAGAGGAGTAGAAATTCAATGTGGCTGCAATATCTTTTTTTTTAACCAATGCACATATTGCTAAATCTGGGCAAAAATAGGGGGAAATCACCAATATTTTATTTTTAAAACATGACATTCCAATATTGGCTTAGCACTGTATGCTGGGAGTGAAATTTACCCCATGCAGAGAGGCTGAGCAAGGGCTATGCACCACTTAAGCCTTGCTGTGTGCTGGCCTAGAGCTGAATTTCATGCTAGCTGAGTCGTTTGGAAAATAAATATGCATTGTGCAGTTTATTCCCACGCAAAATATTTGAATAATATTCAAATCATTTAACCATCAGCTGTAGTTCATATAGCTGCATCTTAGCTATGTTAATGAACATATTAAAAAAAATTAAACTGCCCTTTGCATATATGTTCTCTGTTTTTTCTCAAATGTACATGTACATCTGTGTGACACTGTAAACTATGGCTTGTATTCTCGTCTTAGCCTCTGTTATGTCTAAGTTCCACTACTGTTAATTGGAGTTGGGTATGTGCATGCATTAAGGCAGGGGTCAGCAACCTTTCAGAAGTGGTGTGCCGAGTCGTCATTTATTCACTCTGATTTAAGGTTTCATGTGCCAGTAATATATTTTAACATTTTTTGAAGGTCTCTTTCTATAAGTCTAAAATATATAACTAAACTATTGTTGTATGTAAAGTAAATAAGGTTTTTTAAATGTTTTAAAAGCTTCATTTAAAATTAAATTAAAATGCAGAGCCCCCCGGACCAGTGGCCAGGACCCGGGCAGTGTGAGTGCCACTGAAAATCAGCTCGCATGCCGCCTTTGGCACGCGTGCCATAGGTTGCCTACCCCTGCATTAAGGGGAGTAATGACCCTTAATTTAGATAGTGTGTTATGACCTGAATTCCTTCTGAGTAGTAGAAATCATTTTCTGTTACTGATCTGGTTTTGCAGTATGTTGCTATTAAGATATGATTTTAGTCCTCTTCAGCACTTCCCCTGCTGCTAACTCTGTGTTGGAGATCCCAGCAATCTGAGTACTCAGTATTAGTGCTTCTTAACAGGATCAGCTCCTCTTATGCAGCAGGTTCATATGGCAGTTACTAGAGACCATGGCATAAACCTGCATTTTATTAAAAGGATTTTCCAAGCCTGGCAGGTCACGTGTTGAAACTGATACTTCACAATAGCTTCGTGCGACCTGCTGCTCTGTTCCTTCGAGGGATGTCAGTGAACTAGACTTCTGTCTCTTTCCCAGATGCTCTACTTTTTCTGCCGCTCAGGTCTGAACATCTGCTCCAGGAGTAGTGAAGTAGCTGGGAAAGAGACAGAATGGTATAGTCCTGTGTCAGAGCACAGCAGCAGGCCATGGGAAATCGGAAGATCAGAGATAAGAAAGGAAAAATGTTAAGTAACTTTATAACCTCATCACATATTCCCTCCAGAGAGCAGAAATATATTAGAAGACACTTTGTCACTCCTAGCACTCAGGATTGACTTTGGAGGGATATACTCTTTCACATTCACAGCATGGGAATTCCTCTCCAGAGATAAACATCTTGGTTTCATCTACAGGCAGCATTTTATCTTATTGCTGTGAAACCTTATTCTCAAAGGCTGGAGATGTAAGTGTAACATGCTGGCTAAGAGTGTCATGCTGCTGCCCATCTAGTGGTTGGCCCACACATTGTGTAAGGGTACTACTACCTAAGGTACTCTTTTGACTCAAGTTGTAGAAGTCTGTACTTTTAGTGCTGAAGGTGCCAGGATCAATCCCCACTAGTGAGCCATGATGAGGGGCCATCTTGATAGCTGTAGGTGAACCTCAAAGGCCTGACTTTCAGAGGTGCTGAGTATCTGTAGCTCCCATTGACTTTACTTTCAGTGGTGAGTGCTCAATACTTCTGAAGATCTGGCCTCAACAGCATTGGAGGCTTGGTTCAGCAGTGAGAATTCAGACCATTAGGATAGTAATGCTGGTCTGGAAATATCAGAACAATAGCCTTTTTATGAGATATCTGGTACTTCCTATCTGCTGGTTGGCTTAATATTACTCTGCAAAGAGCCTTTTGTATTTCAGTGCTCCTGGCCAGAACCAGGAAAATGTCTGACAAATAATGGTGGTGCTTCCAGTGGGAAATATCTGGATCTGGCTCAGTTTGTGTTTTGGGCAAAGATTTGAGTAAATTCTTCATTTGCCTGAACTTTTCCCCTACTGTGAAGAGTTCATTGTGAAAGTTCTAACACAATCCAGCTCTCAGATTACAATATCCTAGTCAAGGCAATGTAGATATTTGCAGTGAAACTGGATATAACCTGCCTTGTTTTTTCTTCTTGTTACCTACTTAAAATTCAGATTAGGATTATCAAAACATTTGCTAGGGTTCTTGAACCTATTCAAAGAACCTGGGACCAGTTTTAAATGAACCAGGTTGGTTTATGATTACATATTACAGCTGAGTTTCACTTTGAGTTATTGGGTATGTTTGAACCCAAAACATACAGGATATACAAACCCAAGCTTATTGGGAACCATCTCAATCAACCAATGCATAGGAAAACCTGAGTTTCACACAACCCTAAACTTATAAAAGCAAATACTACCTTTTGAAGTGTGTTATGGTGTTTCAGTATGGTCTTGGTATTTTTTCTCACAGTAGCACCTAAAGGTTCCAACTGAGATCAGGGCTTCCTGGTGCTAAGTGCAGTAAAGTGGGAGGGGTTGGTCCCTTTGATTGGCACCCAGCCAGCCAGCCAGTTAGTTGTAAAATCCCTTTTGGTAGCTGTTCTTTAGTTGCTTTACCTGTAAAGGGTTAAAAAGTCCCCCAGGTAAAGAGGAAAAAAAAGTGGGCACCTGACCAAAAGAGCCAATGGGAAGGTAGAACTTTTTAAAATGAGGAAAGACACTATCCCTTTGTCTGTTGTTCTCTGAGCTGGAAGGGGACGGAGCAGCAATGCTATAAGCAGAAATGCTGTGTAAGCTTTGAACCAGGTCTGAAAAAGTATCTTCCACACCTAGAAGAAATTCTTTGGATAAGGAATGTTTAGTTAGACATAATCAGGTTTATTTCTTATTTTGACTTGTGGATCTCCTCTGTGCTAACTCCTGATGCTTTTGTTTGCTTGTAACCTTTAAGCTGAACCCCCAAGAAAGCTAGTTTGGGTGATTAATTTTTTGAGTTGCTCTTTTAAAATCTAGTAAAAGCCTACATTCCAGATGTATTTTTTCCTTTTTGCTTTTAATAAAATGTACCTTTTTTAATAACAGGATTGGATTTTTGGTGTCCTAAGAGGTTTGTGCATGTTGTTTGATTAACTGGTAGCCACATCTAATTTCCTTTTTCTTTCTCAGCTCTTCCCCAGAGGGTGTGTGTGAAAGGGCTTGAGGGTACCCCACAGGGAGGAATTCCCAAGTGTTCCTTCATGGGTCCAAGTTTTTTTTTTTTTTTGCATTTGGGTGGTGGCAGCGTTTACCAAGCCAAAGTCAGAGAAAAGCTGTAACCTTGGGAATTTAATACAAGCCTGGAGTGGCCATATTAATTTTTAGAATCCTTGCAGGCCCCCACTTCCTGCACTCAACGTGCCTGAGTGGGGATTTAGCCTTGACACCATAGTATCAGCAAGACCCTGTCCAAAAGCATTTAACAGCGTAAAGAGGCAAGACAAAGGAAGCATTATCTGTATTTCACAATAGGGAAATTTAGCCACAGGATGGCCAAGTGACTTCTCGAAGCTCACACAGGAAGTCTTTGATAGAGCTGTGAATTGAAACCAGCCCTTCTGAGTCACAGTTGAGTGCCTTAACCACAAGACCACCTTTCCAGTCTGCTTTGGTTGAAAGACAGTGGCATACTTATGATGTTCCTTTACAGTAGAAAATACAAGGAGAAAAGAACGGGTTCTGAATACCTGTGTAATGAGGCAGGGCTTCTGCTGAACTCTGTAAAGAAGTGGGGAACCACAGAACTTTAACGGCTCTAGGTCTTAGGGCTGGTCTACACTGGGGTGGGGGGGTCGATCTAAGATACGCAACTGCAGCTACGCTAGTCACATAGCTGAAGTCGAAGTATCTTAGTTTGACTTACCTGACCGTCCTCACGGCGGCAAGTCGACCGCCATGGCTCCCCTGTCGACTCTGCTTACTCCTCCTGCCAAGGTGGAGTACAGGCGTTGATTCGGGGATCGATTTATCACGTCTAGACGAGAGGCGATAAATCGATCCCCAATTGATTACTACCTGCCGATATGGTGGGTAGTGTAGACGTGGCCTTAGTGTTAACCATATGAACAGATTCTTGTTTGTTATTAAACAGATTGTTTTTATTCTGCCTTAGCTTCAGTCCCAGCCATTGTTACGAAACATTATACAGTGGGTATGTTTGGTTAATCTAAACCAGTTTGCAAACTACATTTTTATGCAAATATGAACATATTATGGAATTGCTAATCATTGAAGTCTTTCAGATGTCCAGACATCTGGCTAAAGCCAGAGTGGATTAACCAGGGTTGAGTGTAATCCCTTGGGGGTAAGTGGGTGGCATTCCAGTCTCTGTATTACAGCAAATTGAAACTACTTTGAATTTTTTTTTTTTTAAGATTTGATGAAGCTTTTAAGTTTTTTGCCCCTCCAAAGAAAAAACTGTCTATACCAATGCTGTGTACATTGTATATTTTTGTATCCTTCCTAAGAGTAGTAAAATCCTTAGTCTTTTAACTTGATCTGTAAAGGAAAATACTGAGTAGAGATGATCTGATGTTGTAGCTACCACCAGCATACTGGAATGACTATGGCACACAAGCTGTTTTTACTCTTTTTTTTTTTTAAAAAACACCCCAAGACAGTCCTTTGAACCTGTTTTAATCTCACTCTTCAAATAATGTATTATTCTAAATATTTGTAATCTCAGTAACTATTATTACTGCAAAGATATTTATAATCTAAGACTATTTTCCTAATCTCATCTCTGGTATGTATACACTGTTATTGAACTATCTGAGTGCATCACAGCCTTTAATATATATTGATTCCCATTACAGCTTTTCTCTAAAGAACTTCTTTTTCACGTGTACTTCAGAAAATTTGATCTAGAGTTAGCAACTAGTGCCAGCCAGATCGTGGCTTTAGTGATGTGGACACTTGTTCATTAAGAGCTAGACTGAGATAATTACATATAAGCCACAAAATAGCACCATCCGGGTCCCTTGATTCCAACTAGTGACCAAGAAGGGGGGTGGGAGGGTTGGCATTCTAATGCCTTCAGCCATTTTCTCTTTCTCCTTTTATCCTTTTCTGAAAAACAAATTTTGATTTGCTGTTAATGATAAACTGAAGGGCACATGAAAGCACACCACCACCTCAAGACCTATAGAGGTCTGGTGGCTTAATAATAATCAACCAATACTGAGAGAACCAAAAAACAAAGGTGAAGACCCTGTCGTTTAAAAGCTGCTGCTAGTTGGTTACAGTGAATGGTTATATATGGCTGTGAGGCTGTGGTCATTCTTCTCTAATATGATTATCTACTCCTGTGTTACTGCCAGGCTTGACCCTTGAAATGTGTTCTGATTAGGGCTTTGTCTGAAGCCCACTCAGGAGCTGAAGCTAGTACAGAATGCAGCTGCCTGCCTTCCAAGTGGCACAGACTGATATGATGCTCAGTTCTCTTCACTAGCTTCCTGTTAAAATCACGGGGCAAGTCAAGCTGTTGCTGATCCTGAATGGTCTGGTATCTGTTCTGGAGAGCAAAATTGCCTTTTACCTCAGATACCTTGGAATCAGTTATGATCAGCTGGGAAACACTTGCTGTTGGCACTTTTAAGTTTGAAACCCTTCACATCTGGTGATAGCGCTTTCTGAATTGAGGTCCCCCCCCCCTCCTTTGAAACTCACTCGTCTCAGCAGCTTCTCAGAGCCCAAGGCTACAGCCTCCATGGGCAAGATGGAAGCAACACTTGTTTTCTCAGCATGTGGTTAACTGTTGGTCCTTGTCTTTGTGGTTTTAATTTACTACCACTTAATTTAGTAGCAACACAACGGTAGAATAAATTAATATGCTGTGAACATTCGGATAGGCTTTGAAGGTCCAGCTCAGTGCAAGCTCAGCCTTTAACTCACACCCTCTGTGAGATTTAGTTGCACCCTTTTAAATAAGTAAATCAGAAGTTGAATAGGCCATGGAATAATTGGAACCTGGTGTGGGATAACAGAGCACACTCTGGAGTGCAGTGGTAAGATACATGCTACTTACCCAGGAGAGTGGAGAGCCATCATCACTTGCAGTTCTGCCTCTCATAAGTTATGGGTCATTCCATGGGTCATAAATTGAATTATACCATTATTTATGTTCTCCCTTTGTTTTTCCTTCACAGTATACGCTGTGGATATCGTGTGTAGAACACAGGCGCTTTGCCACATTAGGAGAGGGAATATTTTACATCTATATAAGCCAGATTTTAGTACATCCCAGAGCTGTGACTAAGATACAAGAGGGCCATCTGAAAAAAAAAAATTTGTCAAAGACTCTTTGCTCTTTCCCACCTCTTCTATTAGGTGAGATCTTATGGAAAGAGACCCTGGGCAAGGGAAATATTCACAAAGGTCCATTCTCATAATAGAGGATCTGCCTGTTCATTAGTGAACTTCTAATTTATCAGGGTTCAAAACAAGAAGTTTCTATAACTTTTTTTTTTTACATGTATGGGCAGATTGTATCTGGTTTGCTCTTGTTATTGGTCAGACTCTGACATCATGGTTGTAAACATGTTTTCTTCCACATGCAGACTAATTTAAATCCAAATGTGGTGCTTCTGGCCCATCAATAGCATAGAATTCCACCCCTCCCCTGCTCACATGACAATGGTGAGAAATGTGAAAATACAATTTTGTGGACTTTCCAATGGGAGAAATTAGGTCAATTTTTCAAACAGTCAAGGGCTGACTGTCAAAATATTAGGAGGGTTGCTTTCTTGACATCTCTTTCTGCCAGGTGACTTACATTTCATTCTATGCAAGCTCCTCTTGGGTTGATCTTTAGTTTGCCACTTCTAACAACAACAAAGAAAAATCTTCTTTGTCATGTGGCTGAGCCTTAGTGACTGGCCCTCAACACTTTCGCTTGAGAGCTACAGCCCTAAGGCAAATAGACCAGGTGGAAATGTCGCAGTGGAAGGGGGTTAGAACAGTAAATAGTAATCAGTAGTTTGCTATTAGCTGTCCAGTGCTATATGGGACATGTTTGGTTAACTCCATTTTTTTTCTGCTGGGGCTGGCATTAAAAGGGAGTGCTGCAAAGGAGATAGGATCAGATGGTCCCTTCTGACTTTAACATCTATGAATCCGTGAAGATCATGATGTTTTTGTGGAGGTTCTTTGACCTCTCTGGAAAGTTAAAGGGACTCGATTGCTGGCATCAGAGGGAACACCTGTGAGTTTTCCCCAGCCAGATCAGTGGTATAAAAGCCAAGTAGAAGGTGGGGATATAAACATGAAATCCAGAGTTCTGGTAGCAACTTAGAGGACCCTGGAGTGTGTAGGAATGCTTTTTTTTCACTGGAGTAGTTCATAGTATGTCCACTCCCCCAGGTAATTCTGTTCTTAGTGAGATCATATGAAGGCCTTTGACTTGATGAGTTCTTCTGCACTGGGAGAGCCCTTTAGCACTGGGTGAAAATCTATGGCCTGCTTTATGCTGAAGGGCCCATTAGATAGTCTTCTGGCCTTAAGATCTATAAATGAATTTAAGCCACCTGCTTTTTCAACTAAGTCCAGTGGAGGCTTTGACTTGGCGGTTGCAAGTGGGCTCTTCCAGATTGCTGTAGTAAATGACCGAGTGGCTGCATGAGGCACCGTGGACGTCATGGGAAGAGCAAGGCTGGCACTGCAGGGGACTTTGGAAAATAGTACTAGGGAAGCGTACCTACATGGCTTTCTGGTTTTTTGTTGGATTTTTGGCCAGCTCTGTAGCAGTTCCATTTCCAAATCACTTAATTGTCAGTTCTGTGTATACTCCCCCCTCCAAATTATTATCTGTAATGATTATCTGCAGTAATCTCACACGGGCTAATTGTAATAACTGAAAAGGCCTAAGGGGAAGAATTGCATCTCAGCTCTGCAAGCAGGGGGATTAAGTGCATATACATTCAATACAATTTGCTAAGAGGTACTTATATATGTATCTGTCAAAGAAACTGTAAAGTCATTTGAAACGGTTCAGAGAATAGTTATATAATGATAGGGAAGCTCCAATTTTTGTTTACTTTTTTCTGTGGATTAGCTCCTAGTAGTTATTTTTGTATCGTAATCCTTCTTTCCTCCCCCCCAAAGCTACATGACTATTGTAAGATTCCGTGAGAAAGTGCTTATATTCTTGAAGGATTATTGCAGCTAATTTTGCTCAGCTTCCTTCTGTTTGCATGAGGTGTTATCCTGCAGTTTGTTACTGTAAATTACGGACCCCTGAAATGTTGACTCATAAAACTTAAAATCACACAGGGAAGGGGAATATTAGTTTTCAAATTTTCTCCTTTACTGACTCTGTTGCATTTCTGATTTTCTTTCACATCTTAAAGATTTCACATTGAATCAGGTTCTTTGAGAGATGGGGCCTAATGATCACTTAATGAAGATTAATCATACTGATGGTATCAATAGGATCTGATGGACTTGCTGCTTGTGTCCATTCACAAATATGAGACACACTTTTTTAGGACATTAACTGCTAAAATGCAATCAGTCAACCAGAATCTTCCCTGTACAAGAGCACCTCCATGCTGGACACATAATGAAGATGCTCCTGTGCAAAAAAGATCCTGGTTGACAGCATTTTACAAGTTAGCCTACCTTAAAGACACATTTCATATTTTCGGTGGTCTTGTCTGGGCTTCTGTGAAAGCCTGAATAATCATTTGTTTTAAATTGTATCTTCCTTTAAAGACATCAGGTAAAATTTTCAAGTGTTTAAATGACTTAGGAGTCCAAGTCCAATGGGACTTAAACTTAGAAGTCACTTAAATACTTTTGAAAATTTTACCCATCTTCTTTCCATCCTCTATCTTGGATATCCCGAGAACTAGGTCCAATGACCTAGCTAAGCTTAGAAGCCCTGACCTTGGCTGAGGTAGTCGAATAAATGGTAGTTAGAAAGTAATAAACTTACAGACTTTTCAGTACCCACGCGCTATAAAATATTTTATTTAAAACCTTTGAAATACATGAAGGTGATGGTGCCACAGGACTCTATGCTGCCTTTGCTAGCAATGTTGGTTTTTTCTAATGGTTAAAATTATTTTATAACAAATATATTCTATTGTACAGAAAGCTATATCAGTATGTTCCTTTTGAACTGGAACACTGTAGGTGCTACAAGGGGCTGAAGCTATTAGTGTGCCCTTTTTATACAGCTAAGAACTAAACTACACATTAAACAGTTAAAAAGACTTAATCGGACAAATTTTGCCCTCTCATGCACTCCCTACAACTTCAGTGAGATCAGTCTCAAAGCTCATTTGATGGGGTTTCATGAGTATAATTGAGAGCAGAATTTTATTCAGCCTTTGAATAAAATTCATGCTGTGCAATATAAATCCATGATTTTAGTATGCTGATGATATCTTTACTGGTTCTTTATTCAGTTGACAAATATTGACTTTAATTAGTGACAGTTTTATTACTACTGCATTTGGGGAGCTAGTTGAGAAGTTATTTTGCTGTTTATATGTCTGCCAACAGAACTTGGTCATTTATAGATCATTAATTTTTGTACAAAGAAAACATAGTATGCAAATAATGGTCTATTTGTGGCAGTCCGAACAATCCTCTGGTCTCCCTTTCTCCATAGCTATCAAGTACATTTTTGCAAAAGTACATTTTTTTTTCATACAAATAGAATACAGTACAATTTCTGTTTCCTGCACTGAGTACCATGGCAGCAAATGTGGTTTTAATCAATACAAGAATCATACCATTAAGCACAACTTTCTCATCCCCAAGATGAATCACACTTGAAACACATAACATAATAGGAAGGATGTGCAGCTTCTGTTTATGCATAGCAGCCTCGGGACAGGATCAAAGGCAGTACTTTCCAGATAGTAATATATATGCACAGAGACTGTTCAGTTTCCTTAATTAAAATATTACCTATTATCATTGTGTGCTCTTTTATACCACAGTGGCCATCATCTTTCTTGTTCTGGGTGTGCCCTCACCACACCCCGAAACACAGTGTTCTATCTGTTTTTCTGAAAGAAAAATGTGCTAATGAAATGAAATTTTATTTGCATAATCCAGAATAATTGAAATTGAATACGGATCCTAATGAATGTACAGTATATGTTTCTAATAAAAAGTATATATAAAACACTTAAAATCTTTCCCAGATTTAATGTATGACTTGAAATAAGCATTTTCATTTCCACTTTTTAAACCACTCTACCTCAGGGATAGCATTTGTAGCATTTGACGAAAGCAGTTGTTAGATGTAATCCTTTTGATTGAATACTACATTAAATAGTTGCATAAACCACATAAGGCAGGGCAACAAATAACAGTGCTGTAGGCACTAGCTTATGCTTTGCCATTTAGAGGAAGAAAAAACAAAACCAACCAGAGATTCTAATTTATTCTATTTAAATTGAGGATTCACTCTCTTTCTTCCATTTCCTTTATTTTTGGACATAGAAAAAGGGTTTGTAAAGTAGGGTTCTGAATTCTGTTCATTCTTTGGGTCTATAAGATTTTGTTCAAGTAAGTCAAAAGGGGAAGTATCTTAGTGCATTGTTCATATTTAGGCTGGGCAGAATTCAGTTTTTAGTTTTTATAATTTTAACAGATAATATCAGTGTTTATTTAAAAGCATTTGACATTTTTTATCGATGTTAATTTTTCATAGTTGTGCAAAATTATCGAGTTTAAGCATTCTAATTTTAATTGGTTACAGTGTTTGTAGGTGGGGGAAATTATTGGGCACAGACAATAATTATTTAATGATGGTAGTTAAGATTTAAAAAAAGGAAAGCTTTATAACTGTTAAAACACAAATTTTCAACATCACATGTCAAAATATACAAAGTAAATATCCTTAGTCAAACTCTGAGTACTCAAGCAGCATTTTTCTTTTTTTATCTGTGAATTTCAATGATCATCGATGGATTTTTTTTTTGTCGGTTTGTATGTGTATGGTGAAAATGACATGTACCAGTAAAGTCTGTTTACCATACAGATGCACAAGACACAGCCCCTTTAGGAGGATCTTACAGCCTTGCAAAATGTGGTGGTTTTGACCCCAAACCAGGAGAAACTTGGCAGCTTCAGCTGAGTTTTCTTGGAACAATCTAGTAGGTCTGGTTTAATCCAAGATTTTTAAGGTGCTTTCCCCCATAGTATCTAGATGTTGATGTGTCCAAAGTTCTCTTCTGCAGTTGGTTTTGCAAATGAATGGTGAGGGCCTTTTTTCTATACCCCCACTGGTGAGCTCCATGCCATTTTCTTAGTGAGGATTTGAAAATGGCACCGGATACAACATACGTTGTAGTTTAGAACTTCTTTGGTAGCAGATGCTAAGACTACTGGGAAACTTCATCTGGTCCAGAATGCAGCCATCCTTTTCCTTAGCAGTGCTTCTAAAGCGCTACACTTTGGTTCTGTACCATCGTCTACCCTGGCTACCAGTCCACTTCTGTGGGCAATTCAAAGCGATGTGTTTTTGACCTAGCTGGCTCATGTTCAGCTGCTGAGCTGTTCGAGTTAACATCATCCTAATGTTGATTGGGATAAGATATTTTCACTGAAGAGTCCATGCTTCAAGAACTCACTGTTCCTTTGGTTCAATAGAGCTCAAGTCTCTTGGTCTTCAAAGTGTGCTGCAAGGTTTACCTGTTCTCCCAGGCTGTTAAGTCAGGTACTTCGTTGGATTAGGGTAGCTATTACAAATAATGAATGGGGGTAGGGGGGAATTTGTCAGTAATACTGGTCTGAAATTTTTGCATATATTTTCAAATCAATTATTTGTACATGTGCCTAAAATATGGGATAAGTGCGTTTTTATAAATCAACATTAAACTTTCACCCTGATCTGTTGCTTAAAAACCTGCTATGTATCAGTCCTCATGTGTACATGATAAACAACAGAAAAGCATAACATAGTGTGTTATCATGCAGAAGTGCCAGCTCCTCATTTGTTTATATTTATAAGCAGATACTTATGCTTGGGGATCATTGACGTATTATCCACAGGGTGACTGATTTAACCAAGAGGTGACATCAATTTGGTTCCAAGCACAGAGATATCTGTAATAAATACAGGCTGGAGACAAAGAAGTTTCAAATGTTTTTTTTTCTTATTTTCCAGTTTTTAGTCATTAGGGTTATAAAAAAATTCATCTGTAGCTATTTATTTAAAAAGTGACTCTAACAAAATGCACGGGGAAGCAGGAATACAGATGTCCGTATAGCCTGTCCTGTAATGATTTTAGCAAATGCTAGATAGGACTACAGCGCAGTGTTGGCTGGTAAGCTAAAATCAGTGACCTGTATGTCTTAAATCTAATCAGTTGGGTTTTTTTCCCCAGCACTTATCCTCCTTTTAAGAGTTCTGTTATGTGTCATGATTTTATTGCAAGAGCAATTATATTTCTGTCTAATTTTGAAAAGTGATATTCATTTCACAAAAGATTTCTGGTCACCACTTACAATATCATAGAAAACCTTTTCTTGAGGCTGGATACTATCTCAGTGTGACTTTTGTTGCAGCACACAAATAGGAGCGTCTTGACGACTTCCAAGCCATTAATATCTAACTTATGTTTTAATATATGACTAACACCACAGGCTTTCTAGAGTTTCATCTTTTTGCAATGTATTTAGTTCTGTAACATACTATAGCCAGATGAGCATTAATCCTTTAGCATTTTGAAGAATAGGAATTTCTCCTTTTTGAAGATTTTGTTACCCTCTAGCAGGGATGCACGGTTACATTATTTTATTTAGCCAGAAGTATTTTCTTTTTGCTTACAAGGGCGGCAGTTAATGGAGCACATGGCACGTCTTCCTCCTTTCCCCTCCTCGTTCTGATATTTTTGTTTTTCCTAGCCTCTCCTGCATCAGTATTTCCCCTTTTTTACAGTCCCTGCAGGCCTCATATCTCCAAAATGATCTTCCGCTTGGCTGTTTGGGATCTCTCTCTGAGGAACTATCCCATCTATAACTTCAGAGAGGCTGTTTCTTTTGTCCACTTTTATGTAATTTCGTTGCTTTCCATGTGACCAGCTCCTCCTGAACTGAAGAGTTCTGGGAGGAACTGGAACCTGGGAAGACTGACATCTATTTGGGACAGTTATAGTGCTGCAGAGGTTTTGGTTAATCCATGCACTGCAATTAACTAGTTAAAGAGTCAAGTAACTAGTTGGCACCGGGAATTGCCCATGATCCAGGGCAGTAATTTTGTGCAGCCTGGTACTTCTGATGCTGAGGTGCTCTGCTGCTGGTGTTTCTGTAACCTCTAGATGGATGAGACAAGAGGCAAATTCTGTTTAGTTTTGTGTTGGTTTTTTCCTTCTGCTAACACGAGGGAGTGTAACTTCCCCCACCACTCGATTCATAGGTGCAGTTGATAAGGGGGATCAAAGGAAATGACCCAAACTTGTTGTTACCCTGTGGTTATCTCCTTTATCACAGCTGCATGACTTACGCATTCTTCCGCCTTGACCCTCTCCTCCCTTCATCTGCCTCACCCACTCACTGTGGAGGTTGAACCTCTGTTTCTATTGATGTAGAAAGTCACTTAGTTTCTCTTGTGCCTTAAGAGAAAATCTACTGAAAATAGCCACTAAGTTTAAGAGCAGAGGATTATTAAACCCTATGGTACTACAAGTTGGGAATTTGAGACGGTCAGACATTGACAATGACTGGGGACGTCCTTGCCTTTGCTACAGTTAGGCTATGTCCACAGTACACAGCTTTTAGCAACATGGCTGTGTCACTACAGCCGTGCTGCTAAAAGTCGCGCCGTGTAGCTGCTGTTTGTTGGAGCCAACAAAAAACTTCTATCCCCAACGAGTGGCGTTTGCGTTGTTGGCAGGAGAGTTTTCCTGCCGACAAAGCGCTGTTCACACTGGCGCTTGTCGTCGGCAAGACTTTTGTCTTTCAGGTTTTTTATTTTTATTTTAACACCTCTGAAAGACAAAACTTTTGTCGTTCAATTGCCAGTGTAGTCATAGCCCTAGGGTGTTTGCTCAAGGAACAATGGGATATACAGCAGAGAGAAACGGAAAAGATGTATTCTTGATGCAGAGAGTATCATGTTAGTTTCTGATACATTGGAGAAAGTGTTCAGAAATAGCTGAATGTCACTTCAGGCCACAATCTAGCAAAAGCACTTTAAGCGCACATCTTAACTGTAAGCACTGATGTAGTCCAGTTGATTCCAATCAGAGTATTCACGTGTGTGCTTGAAATTAGGCATGTGTTTGAATGCATTCCTGGATCCGGGGGCCAAGTGAGGGCAGTCTTGGGTTGCTTTCCCTTAAGAGATTGACAAGCAAGTGAGACTTGGTCAAGGGTTCATAGTTTAACTTGAATGTTCAGAAAATCTTTTTGGAGCTGTCTACCTGAATCTTACTTCTCTTGCTCAGATTTGCAAGTTCTTTTCCTCAGTCTCTGTCCCATTTATTTTATCCTTCTTCCCAGGGACTGAATTATTTCAGTGAAACTTGAGTATAAAAGAGGTGCAAGTAATTTGATCATACTAACATCAATGTCTTCAATGATAATCCCATATTTAAAGGGACTTCAGTGCAACTGTCAGTGCTGGGGGTGCAAGCGCTGAAGTTTAAAGGGCTGTCTGATTTGTTGGCATAGATTTGCATACCTAAAACTGAAGGTCAACTTTTAAGATGTATGCATGCTATATAGGCAACTCGTCCCTCACTGATACATGTTCTAAGCCCAAATTCTCACAAGCCCAGTCTCCCTTTTTTGGGTGCATTGTCCCCTGCAAATATTGTACCCACATGTTTTGCACCACTAGGCAGTTCAGTTCTTGATCTATGCCTGGATTCAGGCATTTAGCCATGTAAGTGGTAAGATTTGTGCCCTGATTTATCAGTGGACATGAACGTAAAGATACAAAACTGTGCCTCAGCACCACTAAAACTTGGCTGAATAGCCTGCTTCTAAGAGAGACTTGTGAAGTGAGAAGCCCTTAGAAACAGAACAGCACTACAGGAAACCAAGTTCAAGCTGAGAAGAATCTCTTAGAATATGCAGCCTATTCCACTGCTAACATGTTCTTTAACTTTTGAGCATGAATTTACCTTGATCAGAGTCACTGTATTGGATTTCAGTTACTCCCCAGTCTGAATATCTAATCCATTCCACACAAACTGCTGCAAAAGATCAGGAGTTTTTCAAACAGTTATCCCCATACAACTTTTGTTATTGGGAGGATCTTTATTAAGCAGCTCAGTCCCTCAAACCCTTACTCCTGTGAGTCCCCTTTATTCCTGGGGAGTAGACTATCTGTCTAAGGGTACGTTTACACTACCCGCCGTATTGGCGGGTAGTGATCGATCTATCAGGGATCGATTTATAGTGTAGACGCGATAAAATCGATCCCTGATCGCTCTGCCGTCGACTCCAGAACTCCACCGCGGTGAGCAGCGGAAGCGGAGTTGACGGGGGAGTGGCAGCAGTCGACTCGCCGCCGTCCTCATGGCCAGGTTAATTGACCTAAGATACGCTGACTTCAGCTATGCTATTCGCATGTTCTTTAACTTTTGAGCATGAATTTACTCAAATTCATGCTCAGCAGGGACTGAGCTGCTATTCGCGTAGCTGAAGTTGCATATCTTAGGTCGAAACCCCCCCCCCCCCCCATGTAGATCTAGCCTCAGTAAGGATTAGAAGCCATGAAAATGCCATGTACTCCCAATGGCTTGCTGTGTGTGACCGGGAAAAAG
This sequence comes from Mauremys mutica, assembly GCF_020497125.1. Classification (NCBI taxonomy): domain Eukaryota; kingdom Metazoa; phylum Chordata; order Testudines; family Geoemydidae; genus Mauremys; species Mauremys mutica. The sequence continues at coordinate 17,425,222 of NC_059079.1, forward strand.
TCACTAATTTCTACCTGCTTCCCAATTTGTAAAAAGTAGGTCAATAACTTTTACTCACCTGTGTAATGCACTTCAAGATCCTTGAATGAAAAGTGCCGCTGTATAGAAATAAAAGGTGGCATTATTATTATTATCTTTTAAAAATAGTTGAAAATGTTGACTGGTAGATATAGTTAAAAGTTTTCTTATACAAATAGGTAAGATATTACTGGTTTGAGAAGGTAAGCGCTATTACTGAGGCACTCTTCCTGTACTAGGGAATAACACTATAGCTTGAAACATTTTACTTACTGGTAAAAGACAACTTCCTAATTGTGCCCACTGATGGAAACACAGCTTCCTACTGGACAAGTCTATTTCAGTTAAAGCCACTGTCAGTCCCCACCCTTCATCTTTATTGTGTGTGTGATTTTGACTCAGTGTCAGAATGGTTCACTCCTCCAAGGAGAAAGCAGAATATATTTGCTCATTTTGTCACAACTTCATTTATTTTAGTGACTTCAGTGCTCATGAAATGGGCTGGGATGACACCTGTGGGCCCCACCAAGACTTGTGCTCTGGTGCAGGCACAGTACAAACACATAGTAGAAGACAATCTTTGCTCCTTAAGAGCTTGGGCCCAAGTTTTTAAAGGATTCAGGTGTTGATTTGCTCAGAGTTGCAAGGCCTAACTCACGTAGAAGCTTATGTCTCTTTCAAAATTGACTTCAGGACTAAATCTCCCTGACTCTCAGGTTCCTAAGTTTGTTAGGCATTGCAGCGATGAGTAGAGCAACACCTAGGTACCTTTAAACTCTGGGCCTTTAAGTCTAACGGTAAATTCCTGGTGACATTGAAGTCAGTGGCAAAACTTCCATTGACTTCACTGAGGCCAGGAGTTTGCCTTCAACATACAAGACAGACAGAGGTGGGAGGAGAAACAGAGGCATAGAATAGTGACTTGCCTAAGGTCACGCAACTTATAGTGGCAGAGCCAGGACTATACACAGCTCTCCTGAGCCCCAGCCCAGTCCTCTCTCTGCAGACCATCCTGCTTCTCAAGAAACACATGGTGAAATAAGTGACACTACTACTAATCTTTCATCACCAGTCCTGGCTCTGTGTGTCCAGCGTACTCTGTAAAGGATCATATAAATGTTGATAAACAAACACCAGATCAAGAAATGCACCTGAAAAAGCTATGATTTGTAGAGCCGCGCAAGGTGCCTTTACATAAGGTGGTGTATATTAATTTGAATTTCTCTGTCTTCCTGCAGATTTTCCTACAGCGTTATGTGCTCAAACTATGTCTGTATTTTGGAAGATTCAAGTTTGACCACTGTAAATGGGTTTATATTTCCAACAGGGCAGTTATTTAATTTCCTGTTGGAAGTCTACAAATATTGGCTCTGTTCACTATTTGGGAGGAAGCCAAAAGAGTGTACAGTATCATTAACATGCTCTATTGCATTGGAGATTTCGCTTAATAAGGGTTCCGTCCGTACTTAGGACTGGAACGTAATAAAACATATCTTTCTAATTAAGCCCCATAAGTGTAGTTAATAGCGTTAACTTAGGGGAGACGGAGATGGAAAGGTTAGCTTGAGGACAAGGTTTTTTTTCATTTTTTCTTTGTCCTGTTTTTACTCATTTTTATTTTGCTGTGGACTTTGTTGTAGCCTTTTGCCAATAAAATACCAGAACTAAGGTCCCAATCCTGAAATTGGATGCACAGGGATAGACTTGAATTGGGCTTCAGGCCATTGACTTTAGGATACACTTGCATGGTTTTGATTGAAGGATTGGTTCCTAAAAATGTACTAGTGACACTTTGGTTACAATTATCAGAAGTGTCTAAGTCATTTAGGTATTTTCAAAAATATCACTTAGTCCGTTAAGTGACTTAGATGTGTTTTGAAAATTTTACTCCTAAAGGAACAAAACACCATAGAATTCTTTTGCAAGCAAATTCTATTGCCAAAAAATGCCTTTTGTTTAGTGATCAGATGAAATAAATTTTCTTTAACTGTTTTTAAAACTGGAAAAAAGAAACCAAGTTCTGCTTTCATTTACAGATTTTTAGCAGTGAGAGTAACTAAACATTGGAACAGATTACCAAGGAATATGGTAAAATTCTCCATCACTTTGAGTCTGATCCTGAGTAATTATGCTGGCTTCAGTACAGTTACTTTGGATTTGCACTGGTCTACCTGAAGGTAGAATTTCCCCAAGGAACCTATTTGACCCATGATAGCTGCAGAATGCAATGTATGCTGGATCTACTGCCTGCTGACCTATTTTGGACAAAGGATGACCTGCTATGCATAGGCTGCTATGGGGGAGGAAAAAAACCCCAAATGCTGTGTGCCTGGGAATTCTGAATCAGCTTGGGTGTCAGGATGGGGAGGAACTTGTGGAAAAACGCACAAAACTTGCACATTTTTGTAGATATTTGTGACCATTTACTTCTGGCTCATTTACAACATCATCAGAAGGAAGGTTACATGACAGATGTGATGCCAAGAGCAGGAAGGAAAAGGCATGTCATGCATAGCTGTCATGCCCCTGTATCACCTATTTCAAGGCCCCTATTGGCTGATGACAATACACAGTTTAGGGCAGTGGTTTGGATTGAATCAGAATTGGGTGTTGAATAACTTGCATATGTCAAATGATCAAGATTAAGTTCTTTTTCTTGCCCCCCATCAATGAAATTAAAAATTCCTTTACATAGAAAATGCACATAAAAATCCACATATATAATAAAGTGGTATGTGGAACAAAAATTCATCAAACATATAGAAATATACTGCTTTATTAGGTCCAGTTTGGGTGGATTCTCCATCACTGACTATTGTTAAATCAAGGTTGGATGTTTTTCTAAAAGATATTCTCTAGAAATTATTTTGGGGAAGTTCTATGGCCTGTGTTATACAGGAGGTCAGACTAGATGATTGCAATGGTCCCTTCTGGCCTGGGAATCTATGAATCTCTGCTACCTTCATATTTTTATGAATGATTTTTAGTAACATTTGTATCTGTTATACAGCATACAGGTGAAGACTATTACATGCATTTACTTCTAGGTAGACAAATGTGAGTTTGATTTCCGCTCCCCCATATGCCCACTTAATTCCCATTGTTAACAGCAGTTACATTTGTATATGGACAGTTCTTTTCAGAGTATTGGGGAATATGGTTCTTATTCCAGTTCAGGAAGCTTTGGGAAAAATCTCTTGGATTGGCCATAGGAACAAATATGGCTCTTTCAACTTTATTTCTCTGACGTCTGAGTGATAACATCCAGTTGTTTGGATTTCTACATTAGGTTTCATCCAAGGATCTCAAAGTGCTTTATAAGAATGCTATTATTTAATTACCTCAATATCTTGTGAGTTACTTAAGTCTTTGAGATCTGCTGATGAAAAGCGCTGTATCAGAAGTAGGGATTATTATATTGGCTACATATCAGCATCCCCATTTTAGAGATGGGTAAAGTGTGCAACACAGGTTAAATGGCTTGCTTATGGTCACACAAGTGCGTCAGTAGCAGAACTTGGAATAGCACCTAGGAGTCCTGATTTCTGTAGCCCTGTGTTTTACTGTTAGACCACACTCCTTCACCTAGAATAAAGAAACGTGCCATAAAATAACATTTTGCCTTTTAAAATGCATGTAATAGGGTGTTAGGGCTGGAAGAAACCCATACTAGTTCATCTAGACCATAAGACTACAATAGGCACTTACCTAGATAGGACCTGAAATTTTCAAGGGGTTTTGATTCCACAAGCTCTTTCAGAGATAGGCTCTTTTACCAGGTAAGTATGTGTGCTAATGTTTTTTGGACATGTGAAAATGGGCTGAAGTGCTGTTTTTAATGTAATATTGTACTCTGATCCAACAGAATACAGTATAGTTCAAATTAAGGTGACCAGATAGCAAGCGTGAAAAATTGGTTCAAGGGGTGGGGAGTAATAGGTGCCTATAAACGTGCTGAATATTGGGACTTTCCCTATAAAATTGGGACATCTGGTCACCCTAGTTCAAATTAATACAGTTTACTACTGTAATGAGCTAGAATGTATGTGTGCCACTGCTGGACAGAATGAGAACTACTCAATAGTGTGCCCTAAACTGCTAACAGCTAATGGAGATTGTCCTGTACTGTTGAGTTCTATCCCAACTATTGTGAAGAAGTTTCAAGGGAACACGTTGTGCAGCAAAGTGATAGTCACGGAGTCCTATGTGGTCCTGGATTTGTGCTATACAAACCAAACCAGTAACAGATGGAGAAAGCAAGGAGTTAGTCAACTAAATCCAAATTTAACCAACTTCTATAGTGAGAGAGAGAGAGAGAAGCTTTCACACTTACACAGAGCTCTTCTTCAGGTCTGGGAAACATACTCAGAGAAACATTTTTCCTAGACCTGAAGGAGAGCTCTGTGTAAGCTCAAAAGCTCGTCTCTCTCACCAACAAAAGTTGGTCCAATAAAAGATATTACAGTACCTCACCCACCTTGTCTCTCTAATATCCTGGGACCAACATGGCTGAAACAACACTGCGTACATAAATCCATGTTTAGGCACTTAAATAATTAGGCTCATTTGACCAAGGCTGGGGGTAAGGGGCGGGAGGAAATAATGACATCTCACCTATAAACTCTCATTTACTGCTGAAAAAATAGAGGGCCTTGTCATACTATCTGTAGGACGTAGTTGGCTTTGTTTCCTAGTGCTCAATGTAAAGAATAAGGTGCTGTGTAAGAACTACTCGGTGTATATCTGCCTAGTCAACAACTTGAACTATGTCTTGACTTCTAGACATGGGTTTTCCTGTGAAGCTGGGAGAATTTATTTTTGTATGAATTTTAGCCTTTTTTTGTATAACCAAGAGGTATAATCAATTTGGATAAGTGCCAGAATGCTTAAGTTCTGTTAGGGTCAGGTCTAACTTAATTTTGTAAAGTATTTCAACCTTTATATAGTCTGTGATCTTCTTGTCTGCAAGAAGAAGAAAAAAAATCAAATTCCAAATCTAAGAGAGAAAGCCTTGTATGCTTTTTGAAAACTATATATATTTCTTCATATATGACAATTATAATATGTAAATAAAATAAATGTGTATCCATAGAACAGTTATAGTACGAATATACTACCCTCAATTTAAAACTGGAGGGTTGGAATTTCAAAAGTATTCCAGTGTGCACAGCATTGTACAAAGCAAAGAGGGAAGACCCAATCTTTTCCCTAAGTTATTTACAGTCAAGCCAGGATCCTGCAGAGAATAGCTCTCATGTTGGAATAATACCTAAATTATTTTTCATGTAGCACCTCCCTGTGTTCTATATAAATATATGGGTATTTGCCTTTGGGTAGCTCCAGGTCCACAGCCTACATACATTACTCACACATAGACTGTAAGGTATGACCCTGAAACTCTTATTCACATAAGCAGTCCTTACTCATGAGGGTACTCAAGTATTTGCAGATGTGTGGGTTGGATGTTTGATTTCATACACACCAGATTTTTACTGTTGTTTTTTTTTTTGACTGATGTGCTAATATGCACCCATGGTGGTTCTTTAAAAGCTAGTTAAGTCTCTCTCCATTACAAAGTACATTTTTAGTTCTGTCCAAAGAGATGACAAGTATTGCCTACTTCAGTAATCACATAAGTCACTTGAGAACCAAAACCTGAAACACTGTGAAAACATGAAACATCAGAATTTCTACTGTTTTTAATTTATCTATGTAATGGACTTCCTTGCACTTCTCACTTCCCGAGTGGTTCAGGTCTGCCAAGAAACTTAATCAGCCTGCCCCCCAAGACTGTATCTGCTTGAGTTGACTATTGTTTTGAGGTAATATATCATTGAGTCTGGTCCAAATGGAAAAAAACTTGTCTTTTAAAACCAGTGTGCGCCATCAGGAGGGTGAGCTCAGCAGGGACTGGTTCACATATAAGTTAAATACCAGCCATGAGGGGTTTCCGATGCTGAAAAATAAGCAAAATCTGCAGTTATGTAGAAAACAGAGGCCCATTTCTCCATGTACATATGTCTAACTCACAATTTAGCCTCTAAGGGATTTGTCTGCTGAAAAGAGGAGGCCAAGGTGGCCAAGAAAGAAATACATGCCCTGCTCAAATAACTGGAGTATACAAGAACAATCATCAGCTCTCTTTTCTTCATTCAAATGAGCAATTTCCCCAAGGGCACTTGTTCTAATCCTATACTGTTTAACCTTTATTCCTTCCATTGCCAATCAAAAAATGGTTTTGCTAGAGTGACTCCCAAGTAAAATGACACATGCTTTCTGAAGTGCAGTGGCTTTTATCATTCTACAAAGAGCAGATTCTTATTTAGCCTTTTAATACAGATCATCAGACTTTAAGGATTCTGTGTCATACCTGATGATACAAGTCCATGGGCTTGACACATGCTCTTTTCTACAATGTAAAATATCCATGTTTTGCATGCAGTCAGGGGCGGCTGCAGGCCCCAGCACGCCAAGTGTGTGCTTGGGGCGGTATGCCGCGGGGGGCGCTCTGCCGGTCGCCGGGAGGGCGGCAGGGGGCTCCGGGGGACCTCCCGCAGGCGTGCCTGCAGAGGGTCCGCTGGTCATGCGGCTTCGGTGGAGCATCCGCAGGCACGCCTGCGGGAGGTCCACCGGAGCCACGGGACCAGTGGACCCTCCGCAGGCACGTCTGCAGGAGGTCCACCGGAGCCGCGGGATAGGCGACCGGCAGAGCGCCCCCCGTTGCGTGCCACCATGCTTGGGGCGGCGAAATGACTAGAGCCTCCCCTGCATGCAGTAATTTTATACACCATCTGTTCATTCTAATTCTCTTTTCTTCCTGTCAGGCTTCAGGTATTATCTAATCTATTTTATCTATCTGTCTAATCAATTTTATCTTCTTTCTAGTGGCTCCTGGAGGCCCCACTGTGCAAGGTATGATGTAAACACATTTTAACAGACTGTTTAATGCCTCGGTGACCTAACAGCCTAAATAAAAAAGATAGGCAAATGGTGGGAGAGGAAACAGCCACAGAAAGGTGAAGGAACTTGCCCAAGCTCAATGTGCCGGCCAGTGGCCAGGAATAGAACCCACAGTTGGCGCCTCCCAAGCTGGGCCGGCTCCTGGCACCAGCGAGGAAGCACGTGCCTGGGGCGGCATATGCTATGGGGCGGCATTCCGTCCATTCTTGGGGCGGCACAGTCCGCTTTGGCAGTTTGGGCGGACGTCCGAGTGGCTTTTTTTTTTTTTGCTTGGGGCGGCAAAAGTGGTAGAGCCAGTCCTGCTCCCAAGTCAGTACCATAATCCCTGGATTGCACTGTCTGTTAACGCATGTAGGGCCCATTAACAAAGAAATTGCATATGCCTCATTCAAAAACACTGTTTATCTCCTTTAGAGGTAAACATTGGATAGGTATTTGTTTTGGTCATGGCGTTCCACTGCTTATTTCCCAACATTTGTCTTTCCCATTTTGAGTTCTCTTCCATCTCCTCTGCATGGTGCAGGGAGGCCAGATCATCTATAATGTAAACTCATCCCAGGGGACCTCTGATAAAAAGAGGCAATGGAAAGGCTAGCTTTCTCTTACCATTTTTTTGTTGGTTTATAAAAACATGTTTACTTATTATGTGCTGGTAGAATTCAGTTCATTTGGGTTTATTGTATTCTTATACCATGCATCTCATTAAACTGATGACGGTGAGGATTGTGAATAAACTTTCAGAGTGATACAGAGGAGTGTTGCCTCCTGGTCAACTGTGATTTCTGCATCTAAGCTCCATTAAAATAATATGAACCACAGATAGGCACTAGGAGTGATGTACATAGCATGGTTTAATACCAAAAGAGGAGCTAATGGGTGATAATGATCTGTTAATATTGATTTGCAACACTCTACTGTGGCAGAAAAGCCTATATGATTTCATTGTTGGGGCTGAAGGGGAACTGCAAACAGATGCATTAAGTCACAGACTATCAAGGTGATATCTCCTCCTCTATGGCTTTTGTGGGATGCACTTAAAATATTGTATTTAGGTCTGGGAAATTCAATGCTATACTACACACGTTTTGGGGTAGGGACTGAGAAGAGAAATCAAAATGACCGAGGGATTGTGTTTCAACGAAAAATAATTATATAGAACCTGGTCAAACAACAACTAAGAGAGACGGTATAACTATGTATGGTGTGTAAAAGCAGCAAAGAATCCTGTGGCGTTTTGCAGCATGAGCTTTCGTGGGTGAATACCCACGGGTGAATACCCACTTCTTCGGATGCAAGTCAGTATTCACCCACGAAAGCTCATGCTGCAAAACGTCTGTTAGTCTATAAGGTGCCACAGGATTCTTTGCTGCTTTTACAGAACCAGACTAACACGGCTACCCCTCTGATATGTATGGTGTGGAAGTATCTGACGGGTGTTAACAGGGAGAAGGGTGGGGTAATGCAGTGAGGTAAGTAGAAATAATGGGAAGAAAATAAAGCAAATGGAAACTTAGGCTAACTTTCAGGAGCAGTTTCCTAATAATGATATCTATTGAACTGTGAACAGTTTTTCAAAGTCAGTTGTGTCAGCCACAGTGCTTGAGATATTTAAACTGGATTGGACCAAACTGTTGGAAACCATATTGCTGGGAGCAGGCCTTCCTTGGCAGAGGTCTGAACAAACAGGCTGATCCAACTCCCAGAGAAATCGATGAGAGTCTCTCGTGAACTTTGGATCAGGACCTGAAGGACATAAGGTGTGTCTTCTGTTTCTGTGATTCAGACTGTGTTAAATGCCAGGTTTCATGTTTCTTGGAGAATTGTGAATAGAATTCCAGTGAAACAGAAAAGCCATGGAAACAAACTTGTCAGTGTATTTTTCATTAACGCAGATTGCTGGCCACCAATAAACTCTTTGCTTTTAAAGTTTCTTTTATTGGAATGAGAGTAAAATATATCTCATCAGCCAATTCTTCTTTTTTCTTGTGCTCTATTCTCTCTCTCTCTCCCCCCCCACCCCCCACCCCGGGATTCTCAAACTTCTTTTTAGCTATATCTGTTTTATTGACTTTAAAGTTACAATAATTTTATTTTTGCTTAAAAGAAAAAAACACATTTAATGTACATTCCATGTAACTTGAGCCTTGGTGGTCTTGGAAGAAACCTAAAAAATAGTTTTGGTTGATAATGTGTAATGTGAATGCAATTAGCTGGAGGCTTTTTCTCCTTTCAAATAAAAGCTGAAAAATAATGCATGGCAAATTTAGGTCAGAGCAAGGTACTCTAAATCTTTATTTTTGTTACCCCAAAATGTATGGAAAATTTTAATTATTAAATTCCAGGCTATCATGACTTTGTCACTAGCACACATTTACTGTATATCAGACATCTTGTTTGGAGGTCACAGTGCTATCTTTATGTATGGGAAAGGGCTGTCATATATTGTGTGTTTCCTCTCTCATTTCCCTATCTTATGTAGTCAACAGAAAAAATAACTGGTGAAGGGCTCTTCTTAGATGTACATTAATGGACAATAAGGAAGAATAGAGGAGGCCTTTGGCTTCCGTAGTTAAGCTGTCTCAACAATCAGCTGCTGAAATAATGGAGCAACTTCATTATAGATAAGTAATCTTCTTATACTGGCACGTGGTAGCCTGGCTACAGTTTAGCCTGTGGGGATAGTCTGCTTTTTAGGTTTTTATAACTTTCCAATTTCAAACTGCATTACGCTGAAACTTATATAAGTTTTTGGCTTTAATACAATTTTTTGTCCTTCTAGAAAACTCGCTCACATCTACAAATCCTCATCTTTATTTGTAGAAGGATTTTTTGGGAAAGAAGCAAGAGGTTTTTGGTGGTTTATTAGTTGTGCTCAGGGTTCTGGGATCTCTGTGACAGTTCAGTACTTAGTTCTTTGGCACTGGTGTGAGACTTCTGCTGCTGCAGCCATTTCATGGGGTGCTTCTTAAAGAAGTGCAGACAACCTAAATCCATTTATCCTATTTTTTGTGTGATCCATGAAATCCACAGCTCAGATCTGTGGCCACCATTTTGGACTCTCTCCTCAGAGCGCGAATCCCCACACAGCCATTTAAACCTTTGCAAACTCCTGTACACGTCACTTCTTCACCACTGCTGATTGCATCTGATGCATTGGCCCTCAAGATGCTAGCCTGGGGGGCAGCAGTAACGCTACAAAAGGTCTCTGAATTGGTGGATTCAGATGCAAAAATTTTACCAGGGTTGGAGTGAGGAAGACAAACGATTGTTAGGAGTGTTAGCACGGTGAGGATGTATCACATTGTTACAGGGAGAATTCTGCAGCATGGGGAGAATCATTTGCTGTCAACTAAAGTAGGAAAGAGGATTATTAATTAACCATTAACTTTAATATTGTTGACTGAGTCACATTTCTCTTTCCTTTATCTTTGGCATTTACATGGCCTCCATCACTGTAATATCTGAGCACCTCACAATATTTAATGTATTTATCGTCATAGCACCCAGGTGAGGTAGGGAAATGCTATTATCCGTGTAGTACAGCGGCTAAGTGACTTGTCCAGAATCATGCAAAAAGGAGGGACTTGAACCCCAGTCTCTCATTGGCCAGACTAGCACCCTAACCACTGGACAACCCTTCCTGTCTTTCTTGTGTGGGAAAAGGCACAGCCCTGGAAGGGGATGGCAACACTGGAGGGACAGATTGGCACAACATACTGTGAGAAAGTAGGGTGCTAGTAACAGTTGCTAATATTTGAAAAATTGTTTCCAGGGACAGTTTCCCAAGTAAACCTGGTGCCTGGGAGCCAAGGAGTAGTGCACGTCTTGCTGAGTTTTAGCTTTATTTGAGTGGCCTCAAAATTGTGTGACAGCTTTCAGCCTGCTCTACTACCAGCCCCCAAACCTGCTAGATCCTCCATCATCGACTTTTTGTATTTTGCACAGGCACTGATGTGTGGTGATTCATTGCAAAAACATTTCAGAGCAGGGAAACGCTGTCTGTATAGCAAAAATACAGCGAGGGGTGAAGGCCAAAGGTTCAGAGTGGGATTAGTCATCCTCCCCTCAATCCAATTTATGGGGTATTTCCACCTGGCCTCATGACTCTTCCTCACAGAATCACCTCTCATATATCCAGCCCTTGGTTCCACCAGTCTGATATCATCTTCCTGAAGGAAGCCTAATGGCTTGTTACCTCCACCCAGTGTGATATTTGCGGGTGATCAGGCCTGCTCTGTATTTTAGCACCTTTCTAAGGCATATGGTATTTCTCCTTCCTTCCTCTGCCCCCCTGAGCTTTCTCCTTGTCAATTTTTTCCTGTAGTGTCCCCCACACTTCCCCTCTCCCTGTGCTGCCTTTGGTGTGTTCCCTTTCCTCCTCTTCCCTAGTCTTCTACCCTCTGTGGGGTTCTTTTTCCTCTCCATCTTAAGAGGGCTGACCTGAGGCTATTGCCTGAGTGATGGTTTCTGTGGCGGTGGAAGATGGCAACAGAAGAAGAGAGGGGCTGCCTTTGTCAGCTGTAGAAAGTGGTAGGAGTGCAAAGGTTTGTGTGTGTGTGGGGGGTACACACGCATACAGCATGAGAGGGAGGAAGAAAATACATTATAGGATGGCCCATCTGCTTCCCAGCTAATGCTATCCCTTCCTTCTGGCACCCTCTGTTACATGCTTGCAATGCAAAGAGCTCGACTTCATCCCATCTTGGGTGTAACGGTCGGGCTGGTGGAACGTTTTCAGTCTAAACTGTTTTTCAGTGGAAAAGTGGAGTTTTTGGCTGTACAGAATTTTTCATGAAACGTTTCTGCTTTCAGTTGGACACTTGGAGTTTTGACTGGAAATTTTTTAACTAAAATTTGAAATTTGCCAAAATTTGAAATTTTCTACCAGGGAGGGTGGCGTGCCAGAATCGTTTTCTGACTAACTCAAGTGATTATGCTAATTTTAGTTATTTGGCATTTAAATACCAGATTATATGCACCATAGTCACAGTATAGCTGGGTGGAGAGATACTAATTAATTCAGAACTGCAAATTTTGCAATGTGGGGAGGTTGGTTGGTTAGTTTAATAAAACCCAAGAAACCCCTTTTAAAACCATTGATTCATTCATTCATTCCCCAAAAAGATTGCTCTATCACACCTGGGACTGCAGGTTTGCAGGTAGTTAAGGTGGGTTCCAGATTTGTCCCACCAAAGATCTCTAAAGTAAGAGTATTGACAAGGGAAGATCAACTTCAGAGAGCTAATATTTGTGAAGTGCTTTGAGTCTGACAACTGCTTTGGATTTTAATAAATTGCTTTTTCTTAAATCAGTTACACAATATACAAGATAAAGTGCAGATACCCAATTCCTTTGTCTGGAGGTAGCATGCAAAAGCAATTTTCTATATAGATAGAGCAAACCACTAATATTTCAAGTATTCTGTATCTAACCCGTGCAGCTCTAACATCTTATTTTATTAAAATAGCTTCATAGTATATGTGAGCTTTAGTACTGTGTAATCTGCAAACAATACAATTACAGCACTAAATTAATGCAGTATAATTACAAGATATTACTCTATCAGCACAGAAATACAGCTCCTGGTCTTCGTACTGTATGAGTATAAAACAAATTGTACTTAGAGATGTATGGCACATTGCAAATGTGGCTTATGATCAGCTTTCCTGTACAAGGTCTCAGTATATGCAATTGAACTGATGATTTAGAATCATTCTTTAAATAGCTGGCTTTTGCAAATTGTTGTTTTGGAAACTTAGTGCTTTCAGGAAGGTGGTAATATAGTTTGGTATTACTGTACATACAGCCAGGAATGGCTGCTTGCCGTGAAGAGTGTGTGGTGTCAGTGAGCTAGTTCTGTTGTACAGCATGAAGAGGGTTAATGCAGATAACACTGGGAAAGTCTCCTCACCGAGAGGCAATGGGAATTGACCTACCCTGGCTGGAACAGCAGGAAACTAATAGAACTTTTCTGCTCTATTCAAAGCAGGGTAGTCAAGCATCTTAACTTCCCACCAAACTCTGTTTTCTGTTGTGCTTTTTAATTCCAGCTTTCTGCAGCATTAGGAGCTGGAAGACAAATACTTGCAACTGTATATAGAACTGTAATGTTAGTTCTAAAAAATGTACCAATATTTATCTTGCTTCAAAGGACTATCTTTGTTTAGGAAAATTGATTTTATAAGGCATTAGTAAATATATAGCATACATTTTCAGTGTACATACAAAGAGAGCACATAAACATTTGTGTTCAGTGATTTTACTTAGGCTGGATTTAATCGAGCATCAAAAGAATCTTGACTAATGTTTTAAAATGTAAAACTTTTTGATATAGGATGAATGTCATTTTTATTTGTCTCTTAAGTGCCTATCCTACTACTTATGTTGAATAAATAACAAAGAGAGAGGGCCAAATTCTGCTGTCAGCTACCCCAGTTTAAATTTAACGTAGCTCCATTGACTTCAGTTGGAAGTACTCTAGATTTACATCACTGTAAGTAAGAGCAAAATGTCACTCTTAATTTATGGTTTCAGAGTAGCCGCCGTGTTAGTCTGTATCTGCAAAAAGAACAGGAGTACTTGTGGCACCTTAGAGACTAACAAATTTATTTGAGCATAAGCTTTTGTGGGCTACAGCCCACTTCATCGGGTGCATGCAGTGGAAAATACAGTAGGAATATATATATATATATATATATATATATATATATATATATATATACACACACACAGAGAGAACATGAAACAATGGGTATTACCTTACACACTATAAGGAGAGTGATCAGTTAAGATGAGCTATTACCAGCAGGGGAGAAAAAACGTATGGTGCCCAAACTGTTCTGTTTTTCCTGAATTTTGTTACATCCCACACTCCCAAAGTGTTTTCTCTTGCAATTGTATGTGAATTACACTTTTGTTTAAGGTACCCAAAGAAAATGTATATAGACTGGTATGTGGATAATTTGTTTCAGTAGTAGAAATAGTGTAAATACTCTTCAGGTGAATCACTAAACATATAGGTCACACGTTTGAGTTATAAAAAAATCTAGTATATTCTGTGAACTCTGTGTTTGTGTAATGTTGTCTAGACCATCAAAGTTGAAGTATTTTCTGAATGCATGTGGAGAACTGTCAAAGGTATGTTGCATTTGGATCATATGAATAACTCCTGACACAGACAACTGTTTGACATAACGAACAGGGAGCATCTGAGCTCAAATAGTTGGCAGAAACAAAACTGCCTTGTCCGGACTTTCTGTGATCCCTCAGTCTTTTTGGAAATCATAAGAATGGAGATACTGTGTTGAAAGACTGTTGGGTGCAATTTTTTTGAGGGGGGTGGGGGGAGAGCACAGGTTTTGGCGAATTTAGAGCCCTTGTTGATCTACTAACCATATTGAAAAGACTAGCTGAAGCAGAAAGCCCCAAAAGGGGTAAGTGGAAGCAGGTGTGCTGTGGACATGATAAGCTGTATCCCTCTCAGCTCTCTGCAAATGTCTTATTTCTTCTCGGGAAAGGAGAAAGAAATGAGTCTAACAACTTCTTTATACCTAAGCACTTTCTTAGGGCTGCTTAAGGCGTCCTGAGCCCTGTTGTAAATATTTGCATTGTAAAGGAAAATCTAACTAGCTTCAAGATAGGTGAATACTTCCCGACTAAATGAAAAGTAAATCATTTGATAGGAGTGGAGTATGAGTAAATGGATTGATTTTATCCAACAAATGACCCTCATTGCTTGCACATCTCCTGCTCTAATTAAGGGCAGTTCATGTTTCATGCTGCAATCCAATTCAGCTATGTAGTGTTTTTCTCTGTGAAATGCTTAGTATGAAGCACTAAATCTACTACACAGATGTATCCCATCCAGCTGAGAGATACCAACAGGCTAATTCTCACTGTTTGAAACCTTATAAACAAGAATGGCTATTCTAGTCTACAAGGAGACTGTCTTAAATGCTTTACTGAAAGTTTGTTATAATAAGCATGCTAGAAAATATTCCCTTCGATTCTCCCAGTTCACATTCTTGTGTTGTGCTTCCTGCCTGGGACAACATGCAGGAGCGAGTCCCTGCAGAAGCCAAAGCTTTGCACTCTCCCCCTGCAAAGCTCCCCCATTGACCTGGACTCTGGGCTTATTTTACACACAAACCCTTCTCCTTCTTGTTTTATTTCCACCATTGTTTACCAGGTGTGGCAGGCTGACTGAGGGGCTTGCTCCCAGCACTTAAGTCTCAAGACTGTTCAGATGCTCCGTTTTGGCTTTATCTGTGTATCCAGCAGCACGCTCCCCGGGCTGGTTCTGCTGCTTCTCTCTCTCGGGCTCCAAGGGCCTCTCCCTCAAAGCTGAGCCCCGCAGGGCGCTTTCAGTCTGTAGGTGATGGCTGAAAACACTTAACACTTATTGTGGTGTTATTCCCTACATACGAGGGTCTTACTGAACCTGGTGAAACTCCTTATTGGATGGTATCCCAGATGCAGGACAGTGGGCTCTGCAAATTACATCTGGTTTCACTAGAGACTAATCTAATATGAGAAATAAATTCTTATTTGTATTATGGTTACCTAGTGACTCAATAGTCGTCCTCTTGTCTCCCAGTACTACAGTATTTTCAGTGTTGGTACTCTAGGTGTTCTTTATTTTTAGTAGAGCTGGTAGAATTAAAAAAAAATCAAGAAATTATCAGAGTTCTGAAGCTTTTTCCATTGTGTGGGATTCCACCTATTTTTCACTTGGTGACATTTTTAATTGAAAATGTTATCGCCCGTATTGTTGAAACCATTGTCAAAATCATCCTGGACATTTTTCATTTTGCCAGAAAATAGATTTTCATTTATCAGAAACTTTAGTCATTTTTAGGAAAGCACGATGGGTTCCCTGTGTTTGATTTTCTGCTGGCTCCCTGCCATGTAGCTGCTGTGAAGGATTGGTTTTACATGAGGCCTCTTGTAGTTGGGAAAAATGAATCTCTTGAAATACAAAACTCATTAGCCTGGAGGCATGTCCATCTTCAGAAACTTCAAACCCCACTCCCTTCCTTTCACGGATTTGGCTGTAAGGCAAGCTAGTCTTAGGGGAAGAACCCTTATTTTATTGGGGAAAACAACACAAACCTACCAAACCAACCAACACCTAAAACATCCACGCTATAAAGATGCTTCCCCCTGCAGGAAGTCTACCGAGCTGGAACATTCGGAGACTTTTCCCAGGGGTCAGGAATATCAGGGTAGCTTTCTGAAAAGATGTGGCTTTCAAACCTAGTGGCCATTGTTTAAAGAACCCCAGGAGGGTAACGTTGTGTTTCTTAACACTATGGTTCTATTGGGAGGGGCGGGGAGCTGGTGAGATTCAGGCATTGTTTTTCCTCCTGTAATTATTACAGTGTTTGCTGTATTTTTTTTCACTAGGATAAACCAGTCAATGCGAATATGTGCAGATTAATCAGTGGGAGTAGGAGTGGGAGATTCTGGCCCTCAAGGAATCAGTAGAAATGTAGGAGATTTGTTGCATGCTGTTTCAGGTGGGACAGGCTTGCTGTAACAGCAGCTTGGAGTACTTGGGGTGGTGGGTTATATACTAATTACTCCCCCCTTCACACATGTACACTTCTGATTTTCGAAGATGATTTAATAAAGGTTCCTGTTTTAGCATTTTAAGTTCTATCAGGTTATTGTTTGGGAAGCATTGTTGCCCTGCATAGGCAGTCAAGTATCCTAATGAAGGACTTCAAGACCTTATTAGTTTGGAGATAATTTTCAGTTTGGTCTCTTTCCACCAGCTGCCTTAGAGGAAACATAACCAATTTGAATTAGGTGGTCGGAAACCAGCAACTATACTGTTTCCTTGTTGAGCTAAATGGTATTTTGTCCAATAAATCTTTCATATCAAATGTGATGTCTGAAGTAATATTCATAGTAATATGCTATATTAAAGTATTCCCCAGTATACACATATTACAGCTGTAAACATACAAGTTGTAAACATACAAGAAGTAAAATACTGTCTCCCCCCTCCCCCCCAAAGTCAATGGTAAAACCATTGACTTCAGTGGAGCCAGGATTTCACTTCAGATCTCTCAAGTTGCTTGCTTATCTAGTCTTTGTTGTAGATCAGCGACAGACTGTGGCACAGCAGCCATTTGGCATGTGTTAGAAAAACAAAACTCTCCCCAAAAAACTCCTGATGATGTATTAGTGTAAATACAGAGTGCTCTCTAATAGGAACTGCCATTTATTGAATGGTGGATCTTTTAATCGTAATTTGAGGTGATTTGGGTGATAGTTAATAGTGGCTCTGCTTTTCAGAGATGCAGAGCACGCACAACTGCCACTAAACTCATTGGGAGCTAAAGATGCAAAACATTCTCTTCTGCAAAACGGGCCACAGATGCTTCGTAAAGCTTGTCTGGAATGTTGTGTACATAGCGTCATGTCCCTTGGGGGAAAGGAAGATTTTCTTTCTCATTACTCTGCAGGAGAGTACAACACTTGCAACTTTTAG
Organism: Mauremys mutica; assembly: GCF_020497125.1. Classification (NCBI taxonomy): domain Eukaryota; kingdom Metazoa; phylum Chordata; order Testudines; family Geoemydidae; genus Mauremys; species Mauremys mutica. The sequence goes on from NC_059079.1 coordinate 17,442,698, forward strand.
GTGGGACTGTTCCCTCTCTTGCTTCATACACCTAGAGCAGAACTCCACGATAGATTTAACTGAAGGATTTTGGCTTAAAAACGGATGGCATGATATGGCCCTTGATCTGGTAGGACTTGCTATGGTCACTGCCTTGCTTTAGATTTAGCGCTGCTCTTCCTGATTCTCCCCATTAGGGTTACTAAAATAGTTGATTGAAGTTGCATGCTGGGGAGGAACAACTGACTGACTGCAATTGGGCCTGCTTCCTCTCAGCCATGTCTCAGTAGTGCCCTAAACTAGGGTAACCAGGTGTCTGGTTTTCAACCAGAACACCTGGTTGAAAAGGGATCCTGGTGGCTCCGGTCAGCACTGCTGACCGGGCCGTTGACTGTGCGGTTGGTGGCACCATGCAGCGGAACTGGCGGGCTCCCTGCTAGCCTCCATGCCGCGCGGCTCCCGGGAAGCAGCCGATATGTCTCCCCTCCAGCTTCTAGGCGTAGGTCAGGGGTGGGGAACCTACGGCCCACGGGCTGGATCCGGCCCCATGGTTAATTTCATCTGGCCCATGGCACCCCACGGAGGAACCGTGAGCGCAGGCTCGCCCGGTTGCGGGGGGGGGGAGCGTTGAGTCTTGCACACCCCCCCCCACATGGCTGGCGTCGAGGCGCCGGCTTCATCTCATTGTGGGGGGAAGCCCCGAGCCTCCGCGCCCACCCCCCGGAGCAGGTGAGTGGCCTGCAATTGATTTTTTTTCTTTTTTCTGTGGGTCAGTGGCCTGTAACAGAAAAAAGGTTCCCCATCCCAGAGCATTCACCCCAGCTGGAGCCCTCACTCCCCCCCCTCGTGCGCCTGCCTTAGCCCTGATTCCCCTCCCGCCCTCCGAACCCTTCAGTCCCAGCCCGGAGCACCCTCCTGCACCCTGAACCCCTCATCCCCGGCCCCACCCCAGAGCGCACTCCCCCAGCCGGAGCCTTCCCCTCCACACCCCAGCCCCCTGCCCTGGAGCCCCCTCCTGCACTCTGAACTCCTAATTTCTGGCCCCACACCAAAGCCTGCACCCCCAGCTGGAGCCCTCACCCCCTCCCGCACCCCAACCCTCTAAGCCAGCGAGTGAGTGAGGGTGGGGAGAGTGAGCAATGGGGTGGGGGCTTGGAGAAGGAGTGGGGCATGGGCGGGGCATTGGAGGAGTTGGGGGCAAAGGTGTTCATACCATCCTATGCTAGAATCTGTAGAACCTGAGTTATTGTGGGTAGAATGGTAGAAAGAATTTTGCAGAAATTGCAGTTCCAATAGTAGCCCTGGATTTTCTCCAAATACCAGGAAACCCTCACTTAAAGGCCACCTCCAACAGATAACCCTAAAATGTTACCAGTACATATTTGTTGGACCTTTAGTTAAAGACCAAGATTGATAGGTAATTGATTTATTTTTCATTGCTGGTCTCTGAGGTGGTCTCTCCAATTCCAGACTAGAACTGGTTGGGAATTTTTCTCGAACCAGTAACTTTTTGCAGGAACTTTAATTAGGAAATCATTCTGGTGAAAAAGAGAGAGACCCTCTAGAATAGCCAATAACTCTGTGGTTAAGGCACTCACTTGGCTGATGGGAGTCCCAGGTTCAAGTCCTTGTTCTGCCTGATTGAGATCAAGGACTTAAACTGTTTTTCTCTCATGCCATGTGATTGCCTAAACCACTGGGCTATTGGGCTATTCTGAGGGGAAGAAGGGGAAGGCCATGTCTCCCATTTTTTGTGACACTTTGAAAGGCTGTGGGTTTGCTCCAGTGCAGGATGGGAAAATATTTTGAAATCTTGAAAAGTTTCACAGGACAGAAAATCTGTTTTCTGCTCAGTTCTACTCCAGACTGATTTCACTGTACCTACATATTGGGTCACTGCAGCACTTAATGCTACTTAGGGTACGTCCACACTACCCGCTGGATCAGCGGGTAGCGATCGATCTATCGGGGATTGATTTATCACGTCTCGTCTGGACACGATAAATCGATCCCCGAACGTGCTCCCGTCTACTCCGGAACTCCACCAAGGCGAGAGGTGGAAGCAGAGTCGACGGGGCAGCCGCGGCCATCGATCCCGCGCCGTGAGGATGGGAGGTAAGTCGAAATAGGATACGTCGACTTCAGCTATGCTATTCCCGTAGCTGAAGTTGCGTATCTTACATCGACCCCCTCCCCCCCAGTGTAGACCAGGCCTTAGTATCTTCCAGGAATAGCGTCTCACAGTGTCTGCCACCTCATTTCCACAAGGTGGACATGGTAGGTGGCAGAGAAAAACAAAATGTAGGGTCAGTAATAGGGTAAAAAGTAAAAAATAGTGGCCATCACTTTGCTGACAAAGTGAAGTAGGTGGGCAATTTCATGTGGTCTTCTAAGCACCTCTTCTTCCTATTTCATATTTAAATGTTTCCAAACTGGTTTAGCCCTTCTGTAAAAACTGATTATTAGTAGTAATTCATAGCACTTACACAGTGATTTTGAAGTTCCAAAGCACTTTATAAATATTAATTATCCATACAAGCCTCTTTGCAACTTAGCACTGGCAGCATTAGAAACTAGGGGTTCCTGGTTCCTAAGCCAGTGCTCAGACCACTTGGCATACTGCAGCATTTACTAATTTGTAGAATGATTTTTAATAGTTTAGGATCTCCTCACTTTGTAATAAGAAGTTTATCATAATTAGACTTACTCCAGCAGCTTATGTATTTTCCTATTTTTTCTTTTCTGAAGGCCATGAATAATTCTTATAATTCCTGATATTTAATATATTATTGATGCAAGCATGTCATTAAAACATGATGCATCATCAGAGCTTTGTCTGAGGGCTTTAATGTTTGCAGGCAGAAAGAAGTGGCTGTATCGTACTTTCTAACCAGATGCACAAATAGCAGATGAGGCACATTCCTATCATTACTTGGCAATGAAAAGATCCATTAAGCTAATAGAACAATCATTGTTTATTATGCTGATTCATAGGCACATTTTGAAGCAGTTCATTGATTTGATATGCTCAGGTAATCGTATGGTAGAAAGTGTTCTGTTAAAAGAACCAGTAAACGCATTTTCTTCATGCATAACTCAGATAACTTTGAAGTATAAAGCAAGTATGTCTCATTCATTTCCATGGTCGAATAGTCAATTTCTATTTCTAATTACTCTGTTCTAGTAACTATTATAGTAAGGCTTTGTTTTATACAATTATAAATTAAAGCATGCACCATGCCACCTAATAATATTGTGCCTGTGGAAAAATATATTACACCTGTTGAAAGGCAGTAGAAGCTAAATGTATTTCAACAGGACACCAACAATGTAAAAAACACAATGTTCTTCTGAACATTTTTACATATTTATTGTTAAAATTAGCACCAAAGATCACTAGAACTGAATGGCAGTTCAGAAAAATAAGTGGTTTTCTTTAATTTTTCAATTTGTTTACTTTGTGCATTTGACAACCTTTTGTATAGTAAGTTTCCTCTGTTCTCGATGAGGAACTTTTACACAAAAGTGGTGAGAGAAATGTTTTTCTAAAACATAGACCAAAAAATAAATAAATAAAATTGCAAAACCACAAAAAAAGGCAGGGGGAGTTAGGCAGCTGCAATACCTGAAACTATTTATAACGCCTTTGAAAACAGACTCCTTCAGATTGACAATTTCTCTTTAAACCCCATATAAATTGAGATTTTTATTTTAGAAAAATATGTAGGTGTTTTAGTCCATTGTATCACTTACACTGTTGAGTTTGTTGTCACAAATATTAATATTTTACACGAAACTATTGTGTGTGGCTTGCTTGTAGGTTGTTCAGGCAAATAAGTTGAATAAAAGAGAGATAATAGTTTAAATAATAAATCCAAATCTATGCTGAACATATAAAGCATCTATATCATCCAAGAACCTCAAAATGCTATATGGACCTGTTACTCCTGTATTATCCCTATCTGACTTTGGGGAATCTGAGGCACAGAGGTTATGTGATTTTTCCTAAGGCCATACAGTGAATAATTTTGCAGAAAGGTGGGAACGGAATGGCTCTCCCTGATTCTTATTCCTTGTTCTTAACCCCATCCTTTCTGTATAATTTATAATGAAAGTGCTAGGCCTTGTCTACTTGCGCTACTTGTAAATATAACAAGATATGGCATATAGAAAAAAGATGGGTTTTTAATATCCAACAATTAGTCATCTACATGTAGTTCAAGCTTTTGATTGGAAACAAGCTTCTTAAGCAAGATGAGACCTTTAAGGCACAACCATGTGCACAAAGCCTAACCATTTGATAAACATCCATCTCAGCCTTGGAATTGTCAGCTTATTTCCCCCTAACTACCTGTGCAAGAAAAGAAATAAAATGATCCGTTTACATCAAGCTTCAGATCCTAGTTGCGGTAACTTTCTGTGAGCAGTTTAAAGAGGATGGTAAATGTTGAGTACTTCAGATGTTAGAAATCATCTTATTGGTAAAATAAGATCTGATGGGAAGGAAAAATGATCGCTTTATTTTATTACAGTCAGTAGCACAGAAATGTTTTGCAGTCTCCTCCCCTTTATGTGTAGTTTTCTGTTGAGTAATTGCAATGAGATCCTATTACTGATATGAAATAAAGGAAAACCTAGTTAAATCCATTCTCTGATTATTCATCTTTAAAGGGGTGCTATAAAGCCAATGGTTGGATTACATTTAAGTCAATTAATGGAATTTTATGAGTTTGCAAAGGATAAACCGAAATCCTGCATCACTTGGGGAAGTAGGGTTCTTGTGCTGTGTTTTGTTATGTAGGAGACATTAATTAACCACAATTTATATATCAGCGTGGTCTTAATAAATGTAACTTTTGTTATCAGAAATTTTTAAAATAACCCATGTTATGTTTTTTTAAAAAAAACCCTCAGAATACTATACAATAAATACACATGACAGGGAATTCAGTGCATTCCCTGAAGAGCAAACAAGCATGAATGAATCCTAGATGCTAATTTCTGACAAATGCAGATCTTGGTGGTGTTGTACAGTGGTCAGGATTTTGAAATTGCAGCAGTTATTCAAGAAACCCTTTGTCACAACTAGGATTGTCAAATTGGTAATAGTTAAAAACCGGACACTCCAGCAGGAGTGCTGGAACCTCCCCTGCCCTGCCTCTTCCCCCAAGGCCTCGCCCCTGCCTGCATTTTCTCTGAAACCCTGCCCCGCCTCTTTTCCCTTAGGCCCTGTCCCCATCTACTCCTCTTCCCCTCTCTCGCTGCTTTTTCCCTCTCCCTCCCTCTCCTCCCCCAGCTCAGATCAGGAGGGATTCACTTGTGGAGCCAGGGCTGGGAGTTGCAGCTGCCCGACACAGGTAGGCGGCGGTCCCATCCGAGTAGGGGCTGGCGCAGGTGATGACCTGGTGTCTCCCCGATCAGGGCCGGCTCTAGGTTTTTTGCCGCCCCAAGCAAAAAAATTTTTGGCTGCCCCCCCGCCCCCAGACATGAGCCCGCCCCCCCCGCCCACCAGTGCCCCCCACTCACACCCCCTGTTGCCCCAGCACTGGGCTCCCCCCCAAATGTGGGATCCGCTACCAGCACACTGCAGCCGAGCCCTGGCCCAGCTGCGACTCTGTCCCCATGCGGGTGGGGCTGCTGGGCAGCACGGAGCGGGAGTACTTCCAGGTGGCGGCGCGGCTACGAGGTGGCGCAAAGAACACGGCCCCCTCCCTGGGCTTTGCAGCACTGCTGGTGGCCAAGGTGGATCAGTTCGCGCTCACCGCCCTCACCCCCGACATGCTGGCAGCCGAGGACCTGAAGAGCCCCCCGGACCTGCTGCTCTTCAGCCTCACAGTGCCCTGGCCCAGCCCCGGCAGGAGGGAAGGCAAGGATCTCCGGCTGCGGGGCTACCTGCTCAGCACCGATGAACCCAGCCGGCCGCTCACCTCCTCATACACTCCAAGAGCCCCTCGCCGCCATCGCAGCCCGGGCTCGGCTCCAGGAGACCCCGTTTCCCTCCCTCCCCGGCTCCTCACATACACTGGGTAGGGCCGCCCAGAGGATTCAGGGGGCCTGGGGCAAAGCAATTTTGGGGGCCCCTTCCATAAAAAAAACTTGCAATACTATAGTAACATGTATTTGGAAATGTAAAAAATAACTAGTGAAAATTAATTTGTAATAATTTGAAAATACACCAAATACATTATTTAAAAACATTAAATGTTTTACTGGTCTGTATACATTTGCAATTACATAATGGGCTGTTGCTGGGTGATGGTGATGGTTGGTGCCAATGGGCTGTCGCCTGGGGGTGGTGCTGCTGTTGCCCAGGGCTGGGTGGGGAGCTGGGCTCTGGGGGTGCTCGGCTCACAGGGGCTGGGCTCAGGACTGTGGGGAGATGGGGTCGGAGGTTGTCTGGCTCAGAGGGGCTCGCTTCAGAGCTGGGGGTCTGGGGTGGGGGGGATGGGGTCGGAGGGTGCCCAGCTCAAAGGGGCTGGGCTTGGAGATGAGGGTCAGGGCTGTGGGGGATGGGGTCGGAGGGTGCCCGGCTCAACGGGGGCTGGGCTCGGAGCTGGGGGTCTGGGGTGAGGGAGATAGTGTCGGGGGGTGCCCACCTCAGAGCAGCTGGGCTCAGAGCTGGGGGTCAGGGCTGTGGGGGATGGGGTTGGGGGTGCCCACCTCAGAGGGGCTGGGCTCAGAGCTGGGGGTCAGGGCTGTGGGGGATGGGGTCTGGGGTGCCCAGCTCAGAGGGGCTGGGCTCGGAGCTGGGGATCAGGGCTGTGGGGGGAATGGGGTGAGGGGGGTGTCCGGATCAGAGGGGCTGGGCTCGGAGCTGGGGATCAGGGCTGTGGGGGGAATGGGGCCGGGGGGTGCCCAAGTCCGAGGGGCTGGGCTTGGAGCTGGGGGTCAGGGCTGGGTGGGGAGGATGGGTTTGGGGGGGTGCCCACCTCAGAGGGGCTGGGCTTGGAGCTGGGGGTCAGGGCTGGGCCTGGGGGGTAATGGGGTCGGGGGGTGCCTGACAACCCCCCCGAGACCCCCGCAATCCAACCCCCCCTTCCCTGGCCCCTGACCGCCCCCCCACAGAACCTGTGCCCCCTCCCTGCCCCCTGAGTGTCCCCGGGACTCCCTGCCCCTTAGCCAACCCCCCGCCCCGGCTGCTTACCCCCCGCTCCCTGCGCGCCTCGAGAAGCGGCCCTGCCCAGCGTTACAGCCGCATGGCTCCGGAGGGGGCTGAGCTCTTCCCCGCTCAGAGCCGCGTGGTAAGGGGAGGAGCCGCTCGGCCCGGAGCTCGCAGCCCCGCCCCCTGACCACGCGGTTCTGAGCGGGGCGGAGCTCAGCCCCCCCCCCCGAGCCACGGGGGGAGGGTGGCTGTGGCGCGAACAAGCGGAGGAGGAGCGGCCCGTCTTCTGCAGCCAGGCGGGGCCGCGCTACCGGTAAGGGCCATCCCTCTCCCCCAAGCGGAGCCGGTAGCGCGGTCCTGTCCCGGCTGCAGAGGATGGGCCGCTCCTCGGCTCGCAGCGGCAGGATGAGCTGGGGCCCCAGCCTTATGCCGCCCCCTACATTTTGCCGCCCTAGGCACCAGCTTGTTTAGCTGGTACCTAGAGCCGCCCCTGTCCCCGATGCCCTCGCCTGCAGTAACTGGACATTGGGTGTCTGGTCAGTAGATCTGACCACACCCTGTCTGGTCCGGGCACCTGGCCACTCTAGTCACAACATGCTAGATTCAGTTATTTTTTTGTCAGGTTGGGAATTACAGTTCAAATCGAATGTGGTTTTAAAATCATAAAGCACCTAATAGACACAAGTGTGTGGTGCTATGGGAATGCTTCATCTAGGGAAATAATTAAACATCAGAAGAACTGCTGACTGATTTAACTCTACCAGGGATCTTTGCTACTCCAAGGGGAGCAGGATCAGGCCAGATCCAGCTAGTGTTTTGTCATTGACTTAAATCAGAGTATGACTTAGGTCCTTCATGAATGGAGAGCAGTGGTCTATCTGCCTGTCTGCATAGGTGGCCCCCATAACTGTAGTATCTGAGCACCTGAACATTGACGTTTGTAGGATCCTGTATTTGGGTCTGGCAGTAAGCAGCCATTGTAGGCACCTGTACTCTTCAATACTAGAGGATGTATATGGATAAACTGAGAGGGGGAAAAAAGGCACATGAGCACTCTGAAAAATATCCTCTTACAATTCAGTGTTATAGTGCAGAGTTAACAGATAAGAAACGAATCTGATTTTCCCACTTGTTGTTTCCAGAGTTGTTAAATGAGGATACAATGGAAAAAAGCAGTCCAATAATTATTATGGTGGCCTCAGACCAGCTCCTACTGGGACAGGTGTTTATGTCACAAAACCCACCAAAGTGGGTGCTAATTAGCATCTTTGTGGCCTGTCTAAGCAGAAGCAGGAAGGAATGAACGATGTTAAGACTGAGGCCATGTCTGTACTACAGGTGCTACAGCAGCACATCTACGGCGCTGTAGCTATTCTGCTGCAGTGCCATAGTATAGCTACTTCCTACAGTGACAGAAGGGGTTTTTCTGTGGCTGTGGTTAATCACTCCTCTCTCTGGGTGGAGGTAGCTGGGTCAAGGGAAGAATTCTTCTGTCAGCCAGGGGTTTGTTCAGCTTAACTATGGTGCTTGGGGAAGGGAGGGGGGTTATGTGTGCATTTTTCACACCCCTGAGCGAGGTAGCTAGAGTGATCTAAATTTTAAGTGTAGGCCAGGTCTGAACTATTCTCTGATCTCCAGAGGTGGTCCCCCCAGAAGTGAAGGCACTGTGGGGGAAGCTTGCAGTGTTGCTGCTTCTGCTGTATCCCTGTTTTATAATTAAAATAGGTGACTTTAATCTCAACAGTTCTGCACATGTGATTAAAGTTCGGTACTTGTGTAAGTGCCTTGGTGAATTGGGGACTTTGCTAGTAACAGCAAAAAGCAAAATTCATTTTTAAATATTCAGAGGAACCACAGTATCCTACAAATAGTACAGAAGTCAATGAAAACTTCCACTGACCACACCAGAGCTAGGTTTTTATCTATGGTTTCTAGCTAGAATTTATTTTCTCTGTTTTCAGTAATGTCTGGCACACTTAAATGTTAACGGAGTCCAAGTGCACTTATTGCCATCTGTTCATTTTTTTGGGGGCACTGAACTTGATGTTTCTCTGCCTCAAAATTCTTCTACTAGTTTGCTCTAGCTTCTGCTCTTTTCTTTCGTGATGTCCCAGCACCAGCTAAGACTCCAACCCTGTGAGTTGCTCCATTGGTTGGACCAAAAATAAAAGATTAACTAGTGGATCCAACTGTGTTTTGAGTTAGGGGGAGATGATGAATTTTGCAACCCATCACATAAAAACATACTATTTAAAAGTTCTGAAGTCGAGATATAGGACTAAACTGTGACTAGGCATGCGTGGGATGGCGTGTGGGAGGCAGAGAAGATGATGCATGAAGTGCTTCTCCTCCCTACAATGGGCCTGCAGTATTGCTGATTCCACGCAGTCAAAAATCATGTCAGGCCCTCAGAAAATCAGAAGTTTGACTTGAAAATCTCGACATTTTTTTAAAAAGGGACTTTCTGGAGTTGGAACCTTCAGGATTCACTTTCTCAAGCTTTTCTCGGCAACCATGAGGGATAGAAGCATACATTCATTTTCCTTTAAATGAAAGCTGAGATTCTCACATAATCACATGACTTCAGCTGGGTCTTAAATAAAAACACCAAACATCACGAGTCTTGTGATAAAATTATGAAAGTTGGCAACACAACCACCAGTGCCACAATCTGTCCTTACATTCCCATCACATAAGATCTAGAACCACATTGCACTAACCAGAAGAGAAAGTTGTTGCAAGGGAAGGCGTATGCTGCATGGCCCATTTTCAGCTCTGGTTTTCACTGCTCTAGTTAAAACGTGTTCCACCCTTATCCCTAGACACAAACAGCATGCTTCTCATACCCATTCTCCAGTGCAGATAATATGCCTCCCCATTGAAGATTCTGTCTGTAAAGATCAGAATAGAGAACTATTTTGAACTTAGTCTTGTTGAAGGGTAGGGCGTGTTGATCTACTTTATCTGGATGATCCAACCAGTGGGCCAAATTCGGTGATGAATCCTGGTCACGTGCTGGGGCACATTGCCAAGAGTATTAATCACAAGAATGAAAGCAACAGTTGACCTACCTTTGGCCCATATAGATTTTTGAAGTGGTCATTACATATTAGTCTCTCGCAAATGTCAAAACAGTTTCTTAACTCTGTGCGACTTAGATGACACTGATCAAACGTGCTGTTGATCGTTTAAGTCTTCCCTATGTTTCTGTCAGTGGTGGTCTTTGGCTGCCCAGAGTGGCCGTCTCTATATTCTCCTCTGGATTATTTAATTGTTGTTGTTAATTCAGGAGAGCTATGATTTATGAGCTGTGAGTTGTATTCATGAATACTGTGATAACTTCCCTCTTTTCGTGTACTGAGCTAGTCCAGATGTATCAATATTTGTTTTATGTAATAGAAAATAATAAATTGTTGAAGGCGAATGATCTTAAACGTGAGGGAGAGATTTATTCCTATCTTGGGAAGACTTTATTATTTTTAAATAACCCAGATATTAAAGTTTGCAAAATGACTGTACAGACTGTGCACAAGTTACTTTCTGTCACTCATTTGCACATCTCTTTGTCAGCACCATTACATTGTGAGAGGACCACGGGGAATCCTGTTGTGATTCCATTGTGATAAAGACCTCAGATTATGTAATGATGATGTAAGTGTGAGATGACATGGTAGAACTTTTTCAGTGCATGCCTATGGACAGTCAGCTATTACAATAGGAGATGTTATCTGGGAAATGATTTGGAGACTGGTGAGAATGGAAAAAGGGATTAAACTGTAGTGTAATTTTTCTGCCATTATTAATGCTGGTTCTAGCAGACTAATTCTGATAAGGCTGCACCACTATCCTTACCTTAGCCTATTGTGCATATGTACAGTGATTGCTGTTGTTCCCCTACATACTAAGTGCTTTCCATGCAGATAAGAAAGAATCATCTCTGCCTCAAGATTCTCACAATCCACAGGATGCTCTCAGACAAGCAGACAAAGATTAGAGAGAATAGGAAACATATATATATTTCAGTTATCATTATAGGCAGTGTGACCGAAACTAGTCTTAAAAACAGACTTGGAAATCTACAGTGTCTTTTTCCACAGTGAAATGGTACAATATCTTACTGGAAAACACTAAGTGAATAAAGCTTATCTCCATGGCTGCTCTTGATACTCATAGCAGATGGACACTAATGTTTTTTAACTTGGGTCTCCTATTTATTCACATTTCCCAGGTTCATGCTACCAAATCCCTCGCGTTTGCTGGTTTTCTCAAGTTCTTTGCCCCATTTGGTCAGCTTTGTAGTCCACAAGCAATAGTTTGTGCCTTGGTTTTGTTTGAGGAATTTGTTTTTCATACAAACTTAGGTATGGGGGAAATGGTATATTAATATCTGATGGAATTCCCTACCATGCTTTAATCATGATTTAGTGGGGCCTTAGGCAGGAAGTTTGTTTAGTGTGGTCTGGATTCCTATGTCACTTGGTACATCCTCTTTAAAATGACCATATTGCCTGGTTTTTCATATGATGTCCCAGGAATTTCTCCCAGGACACCCGAAATCACCTGATTTACATTTCATCAATCAATTTTTTTTGTTTTTTTAATAATTACAAGGTGCCTGTTCAAGATATACTTCTGTTGACCAAGAGCAGCCCAGCAATGTAAGTGTTCAGTGTTGTGAACAGTGTTTGGAGTAAAGGGAGAGATGGAATGAGTGCAGACGCTGTCAAAGCTCTTCTTTTGCTCAAAGCAAATGTTAACTTTTGTTTAGTGTTTTATGATAAACTAATTCAAACACTGCAATACTGGCAAAAATCCTCCATTCTGAGAAATGTGCACATCTTGCTGTTGAGTCAGGAACTGGCAGTAGTTACACCAGCATGTTTATTTCTAAAGTATATTTTTGTCTTTTGTTTGAGTATTTTCTGACCTTAAAATTGTCACCACAAAAGCATCCTGGTTTATTTTGAAAACATGGTCACTTTAATCCTTCTAAATGTATTCTTTGCCATGTACTACCTGCACTATTGATGATCTGTTGTAATCTTTCATAGGAAAAGTATAATCCAAAGGTGGGGGTTTGTTTTGGTTTTTAAAGGAGCAGTTATGTGATTTACAAGGGTATCATTACAATGAGAAGCTGTATCTTGAGTTTGAAACAGATTTATTTAAACACAGGTATTTGAAAATTTAACATATTTGTCCAAACTTTTGCAGTCTGCTTTACTTTATTTTGTTTAGGTTTACTAGTTCTTTCTATACATTTGACAGTAGGTTAATTGAGAAATGCAATTTGTGTTTATGGGAAGTGAATGACAAAAGAATTCAAGAAGGAAATACAATGCATCCCACAAACCCTGTCGCTCCATAATTTCACAGCCTCTCAGGAGCTATAATAGAAAGCTTTTAAGAAGAATTGTGTTTAATTATTGAAGAGAATCTTGCCAGTTCTCTTAGTTTACAGTTCATTTTAATGCCTTCTGAGAACCAGTCATTCAGTGGAACAGTCATACACAAATCTCTGTTATTCCATTTGGCCAAGATATGTTCTCTAGTTTTCTTCTTGCGTCTCCCCAGACAGATTACACAGGGAAATCACTTCAATGAGAAATACCCCATTGGAACTTGACTTCTGCATTCTCATGGTCTCCTAAAAGCCCCTGCTGTACTGTGCCTACCTTCCAGTTCCAGGGAAAGACAACTCCAGCATAACCATGCTGCCTGGCAATCCTGTATAGGCAGCTGCCACTAGACACTCTCCTTAAAGGATATTTCCCAGTTCAGAGGGGGCTTTTACACTGATTCCTTGTGGGGTTTGGGAGGTGCAAAGCACATCCTCACCTCCCACCCCTTCTTGACCCTGTGGAGAGCTATCTGTGGGGATTCCAGGAATGGGAGGTGCTGTTACAGAATCCCTTGTGCTGAGAGAGAGTCATGCACAGAAGGTCCTGTCCATGCCTGCATCAGGAGGAACAATCGAGCCCTTGTAGCTTTTTTTAGCCTTATTCTCCTTTAAAAAAAAAAGATTGAGTTCAGATAATGGAACTCTGTTGATCTTTTTTTAATAGTTGATTGCAGTGAGGATCAATGAAATGAGAATTTTTTTCCATGCAAGGAATAGAAATTGCCCAGTGATTAGTTTTCAGGGACTCTAGCTATTCTTGGTGACACTTTAAAAAAAAAAAAATCAGGAAAGCACACATTGCTTCAAGCTGACTGGAATGTCTTCAATGTCTACAGGCTCAAAGGTGCGGTGGCCTTGAGAGCAGGCAATATAATATGGCAAGCCGGATTCAAAAAATCAGTGCCTTTTCCCCTTCTTTTCAGGGTATATGGGTAGCACATCACCAGTCTGAGTGATCCGTATTTTTACTTTAGACTCTAGGAGGTTCCAAGGGGTTGCAAGGTTACCATCCCTATTCAATCATTTCCTTTCAAGAACCGCCCTGTGTCACTAGACTGCTGCAAGGCACCATTGCTGTTTGGCTGTCTCCTCTTCTCCCTCAAGAAGCCAACATGTTAAACTGGTAGAGCTTACTAGATCTGACAGAGAAATTCTTCATGTGTGGACTGGATGTCTAACTGAATCTGATGTGTTTTTTGCAGGCGAGGGCAAGTGCTGGAAGCTATTAGAATGCTGAACAAAAAGCTCCATTCAAGGACTGCTAGCTTCCCGCTGGGTTAATCCAAGTATCAAAAATTTAAAAATATGGGGTAGAAAACTGTGGTCTCCACAAACAAGAACTTTTAAAGGTGTCTAGAACATCTGCTCATTTTAACTTAAAATGTAACTTTTATGGAGTAACAAAGAAACCATATATGTATACACACACGCACTTTATTAAAAGTGCTTGATTTGATTTTTTTAAAGTATAGTTGCAAGCTGGTAAAAATCTTCTCTTGTCACTCAAAGTTAGGACAGGAAAACTTTTCTTTCCCTTGAAATAGCTGTGTTTATTATATCTGACCTGTTCTAACATCTCTGGTTTGACTTGGGAACCAGAAAGAGACAAATGCTTTTCATTGTTTGATGCCTTTACATAGAATGAAAATAAAAAGGGTTTCCAAAACAAACGTGAAACTACTTGTGGAACATTTTTTATTAAAAAAAACCTATTTGAATAAGTTATAAACTGTTTACTTTCTGGACAGCAATTTTATGGGGGCTAAAAATAGCAAGTGTTTTGAAGTGACTTTTTTGTGCATAAGAATTTGTTCAGAGCAGATGGGAAGTTCATTTAATAAATGTTTTTTGTTGTTAGAGAATACCAGTTAAAACAGATCACAAATGGATTCATCTCCTAGTCAGATTATACTGTATAAGAAACTAAAGTAATGACTGTTGTTTGCAAGTGAAAATGTTATGGACAGTTTGAGAAACAATGAGGTGTGATCTGTGCTCAGTTTACTTTCAGACCATATTATTGACAAACGATGTCTCTCTTCCATCTTCATAGGTGAGAATCCTGTTTGTGTATAGACTGAAATAGGCTTGCACAGAGTTGGCCTGTCACATGCCATGATTAAACATTTTAGTCACGCCATAGCCAGAAGCACGGTTAGTTTAGATTTTTTGCCTTTTACTTGATGTTAACCGCCTAAGTATCAGCCAGCCAGCTATAAAACTGACACCCAAGCAGGGCTGGGGAAAATCATTATTACTGTGATTATATGGGCCAAATTCTGATGCTACTGGGTTTAATTGGGAGCAGCTCTGTTGGAGCCAGTGGAGTTATACAGATATAAAGGAATCAAGCCCTCTTCTGAGAGGCTGTTTTGTTCACACAAATTGAAAATCACACCCGATGCTATTGGACAAGTGCAAGAGAATGTTGTTGCCCCCGATTTTTGAACATGCTGCTCATAACACTCCCCCTTCCCCCATATCAAACAATGGGCCTGATCCAAAGTGCAAATGAGTCTTCCCATTGACTTCAGTGAACGTTGGGTCTGGCTGAGCTCACCTTCCCCTTCCAGTTTGCAACAGACTTTTAAACTATTAGGTATAAAAAAAAGTTCTTATACTTTCAAATTGCACATGTTAGTTGAGTGTGTTCATGAGAACCTATGTCTGTCTTATCGAGGCAACACAGTTATACAGGAGTTACTCCTGTCTCTGAGGGTACGTCTACACTGCACATTAAGCCCATCTCTGTGGGATCCAGGCTTGTAGACTTGATGTTTCCAAGCCCTCACTTGAGCATTCACACTGCATTGTAAGCCTGGGTTTACAATTGCTGGACCTGGGTCTCACAACCATGCTAACGCATCCATATGTCACTACACAGACTTTCTGACTCAAGTCTGTGGCTTGAGCAGCATCCACACTGCAAAACAATTGAGCTTGGACCCGAATTTCAGTGGGACTCCGGCTCTGACCAGTCTACCTAACAGGTTCCTGGGACTCAGGATCTGAGTGCTTGCTGACCAGAGTCAGACTGAATTGTGTGTGGATGAAGGGGGGTTTGGCTCAGACCTGAGTCAGAGTCTGGGCTCAGTGTGCAGTATAGACATACCCTAAACGGCACATTTCACTCACAGGAAAACTCTTGCATCTAGTAAAAGTTAGATCTAATTGATGTACCTGCCTTTGGCCACTTGGCCCGGTTTATTTTTCTTGTAATCATTTTGTAAGGTTCATAGGGACAACGTACACCCTGGTTATAGGGCAGTTCCTTTGTTCTTCCCTTGTTCCAGCTCAGTTCTGTTAGAGCTTGATCCAAAGCCCATTGAAGTCAACAGGAGTCTTCCCGTTGACTTCAACAGGCCTTGAATTAAGCCCTTAGTATAGATGTTGAGATTGGCTGTCACTGAAGACATTAATAAATCAATTTATTTAATTTTTCTTCCAAAAGTAAGGATTCTGTTCATGGGTTAAAAGCGCCACACAGTGTCACAGTTCAGCACAGCTACCTGCCTTTACTTAGGAGAAATGTGGCAATGAATCGGAAAAGGTGAGCTAGGTTAGGACTAAAGTAATAATATAACAATACCATGCTCTTGTCTAGCACCTTTTATCTGCAGACCTCCAAGTGCTGTAAATAGTGGTTATTGAAAAAAAATATATATATCTATATAGATAAATATATCTATATCTATCTCATTGCCCCCATTTTACAGATGGGAAAACTGAGGCACAGAAAAATTACTTTACTTGTCCAAGGCAACACAGTGAAACAATAAGCAAGTTGGGAATGGAACCCAGGGGTAATTTTCATAGATGCAGAGTAACCTCAGCTCATATTGACCCTGTTTGAGGCTCGGAGTGCTCACTACTTCTGAAAATTAGGCTCCAGCTCTCCTGAATTCCTGTGGCCTGTTCATTACCTATAGACATTGCCTTTCAAGAGGCACTGGTAGGGATGAGGTTGTGAATCAAAGTCCTAGATAGAAGTTTATAATGTATCATTTTTATCTTTCCATAAAAATACTAGAAGAGGTGATTGGTTGATATTGAGTATGTATCTATGCTAAATGTATAACACACAGTCTGAGCAGCACTAGAGATATTGTATGCCTAATGGTGTATTAAATCTATTTTTGTCATTGAGATTCAAAATCTTTTTCCTCTGTCCCTGTCTTTCTTGTCTGCTTTTCCATCTGTGCCCTATTTACCTCTCCTGAAATTTGTGTCACTGTCCCTGTTTTTGAGGAGTTTGTCCTATGTCCAGCATCCATGTATAGGTAGAGTCAGAAATGTGTTTTAGGCTTTGCATTGTTGGAGAGTCGTAAGCGCTGAGGATATCATGTCATGATGAGAAAACATAAACAATGTATGTATGTGTGATAAATATAGGTGGAAACCATCCTCCAGATTTAAAAAAAAAACTTTAATATTAAATCTTTTTATCTCTCTGCTGCTGCCTTTTCCCCTTTTTCCTAATTTGGAATTTTTTAAATGACTAGAAGATTTTCTGGCTTTCTTCCTGCTGCTATTTTGCTGGGACTGCGTGGTGCAAACAGACCCTTGCGCTGGCTTGGATTTGTTTCAGTGGTTGATGATTCAGGCACTACAATGTTGTAACCCTTTGGGTAGAATAACAGTCATAGGTTGAGATAATTTTGCAAGCTGCTTATGCACTAGTATATTGCCAGTGTGGGTTTTGGGGATCTGTTTTGTTCCAATTTAAAAAAAGAATATAAAGTCATGGGAAGGGTTTAGGGGTGTGAGGTGCAATTGGAGGTTAGTTCTTTCCTTATTGTAAATAAAACTGTATTTCTGATTTGTTGGAAACTTTATGAATCATTTACCCCATCCCTAACAACTCAAAGCAACTCTGAACTGACGTTTGTATGGACAATGGTAAAGTTCCCAGGCACATTAGGGATTAATAACAAGAACTATTGTTATAAGCTGGGGAGGCATCAGTTGGAAGTAACAGAAGAGGAGAAGGACCTTGAAGTATTGGTTGATCACAGAATGACTATGAGCCGCCAATGTGATATGGCTGTGGAAAAAAGCTAATGTGGTCTTGGGATGCATCAGGCGAGGTATTTCGTCGACCCCCTGGTAAGTGTAGACAAGATCTCAGTTATAAATTTTTGTTTTAATGAACATCATCAGCATTGAAGCATGTCCTCTGGAATGATGGCCCAAGCATGAAGAGACATATGACTCTTTAGCGCATGTGGCATGTAAATATCTTGCGACACCAGCTACAACAGTCCTATGTGAACGCCTGTTCTCACTTTCAGGTGACATTTTAATTAAAAAGTGGGCAGCATTATCTCCCGTAAATGTAAACAAACTTGTTTCTCTGACCGATTGACTGAACAAGAAGTAGGACTGATTGGACTTGTAGGCTTTATAGTTTTACACTGTTTTATTTTTGAATGTAGGTTTTTTTGATGCATAATTGTACATTTGTAAGTTGCACTTTCATGATTAAGAGATTGCACTACAGTACTTGTATTAGGTGAATTGCAAAACACTTTGTTTTTTACAGTGCAAATATTTGTAATAAAAATAAATATAAAGTGAGCACTGTACACTTTGTATTCTGTGTTGTAATTTAAATAAATATATTTGAAAATGTAGAAAACATCCAAAATATTTAAATAAATGGTATCCTATTATTGTTTTACAGTGTGATTAATAGCGATTAATTTTTTAATCGCTTGACAGCCCTAATACTAATACATATGAAAATGACACTCTTAAAAGACAAATAATGTATTTACCTGGTACTAAACTTTTAGATTATTAAAATTTAATTTTTTAAAAAAGAATCTAAATTACTTTTAATTAATTACACTGTTTTCTATCCAAGCTGAGCAAAATGCAAGAAGTAAGATGACTTGATAATTTCAGTGTGCTTACAGTGGGTTTCATTTGTACCCATGTTGGGAGATAGTTGTATTCAGTGGCTTTTCAGCATTGTCAGAACTGGCGCTCTAGCCTCACTGTTGAGATTTTCAACAAAAGCTTGAATAGGCCATGAAACATTAAATGCTTTGGATGGAGTAACACATCTGTCTGTAAAAAGAACAGGAGTACTTGTGGCACCTTAGAGACTAACAAATTTATTTCAGCATGAGCTCTCGTGGGCTACAGTTCACTTCTTCGGATGCATAGAATGGAACACAAAGACAGGAGATATTTATACATACAGAGAACATGAAAAGGTGGAAGTACTCATACCAACTGGAAGAGTCCAATCAATTGAGATAAGCTATCATCAGCAGGAAAAAAAAACACCTTTGAAGTGATAATTGAGATGACCCATAGAAGGTGTGAGGAGAACTTAACATAGGGAAATAGATTCAGTTAGTGTAATGACCCAACCATTCCCAGTCTCCGTTTAAACCTAAGTTAATTGTATCTAATTTCCATATTAATTCGAGTTCAGCAGTCTCTCTTTGGAGTCTGTTTTTGAAGTTTTTTTGTTGCAAAATTGCCACCTTCAAGTCTGTCACTGAGTGGTTAGAGAGGTTGAAGTGTTCTCCCACTGGTTTTTGAATGTTATGATTCCTGATGTCAGATTTGTGGACAGATTTGTGGACAGAGTGTCAGAGTGCAGCCACCAACTCTTTCTGGTGGCTTCTCTGACAGTTTTTCCTAAAATAACTCAGTGGCGTTTGTAGACTTGGACCCCTTCTTCTGTATGTGTTGAAAAGGAGCAAACCCCTTCCTGTAAGTGGCAGCAAGGAAGGATTCCCCTGCACTCAGGCTCACCCCACATCATCCATGGTGCCATTGATGCTAATGAGAAGGGGTGATCTCAGCAGGTTGCATGCACCCCACAGGAACTTAGGTGAGATCCCACTGGTGGGGCATGGCCTCCCTGCAGTGGGGCTGCTGCGGGATTAAAGCCTGAGCCCCGCTGCCACAGGGAAGGTGGGTCCAGAACTCACCGGCTGCCTGCTGAGTCCCAGGATCCCTGTTCCCAGCCAGGGGGGAGTGGGGAGCTGTCCAGGGGAGTGCCCCGGCGAACAAACACCACAACCTCCTGCACTGACAAGAGCTGCCTTCGGTGCCACACATGCAAGCCCCACGTGTCTGTAGAGGTGCTTCCAGAGTCCCTGAGGAGGCAACCCTGCTGGGGTGCAAACACCAAGGTTGCTCATCTTGCTGCCCTTGGTAACGGCTATTCAGGAGCAACTGCTCGGCACCACAGGGATGGTTGCTGCTTTGCCCCCCAGTCTCTGCCCATGTTGTGGAGACTGTCATGGCCACACAAAAATTTGCTGGTGGCCGCATTTGAGAAACGCTGCTCTATAACCTGTTACATACTGTGGCCCCAACTCTGCAGATGCTTACCCACTGACATGTAAGTATTTGCAGGATTGGGCCCATCTAGTGTTGAGACTATATTTAAATATAAAACGGTTGTATAGGATCAACATAATGTTGAGCATCTGAGATGCATTTTGAGCCTACACTTTTTTTTACTTGGGAAATTTTATGAGTTAATTTAAAAATGAACAAAGTTCAAGAAACATTATTGCTTCAGAGCTAATTTTATACCTAAAACATTGACAGTTGAAGAGTTGCAATAACTCACTGTTATTGATTGCTATACTAAACTGATAGCAACCTCTCATAGCTTGAGGGGGTAATGTTTCTTATGGGACAAGCAACAGGATTTCTCAGATATGATCTAATTCTTGAGTAATGGTACATGAGCAGTGGTAGTTTTCTTGGTTTTTTTAAAATCAGATTTGTATTCTTTTCCATAACTGTTTTTCTTTTGGTTGGCATTATGTTTGACATAGGGCCAAATTATCTCATGGTATGAATTGGCACAACTCCACTGATGTCAACAGAGCAGCAACAATTTATATCACCAGGGAGTTGAACCTATAGATTCTTATTTACCCAACATACAGGTAAATGTTTGGCAATTACCATAAACTTTGATGGAAGCAGACTTAGGCCAATATTGAGTGCTTCTGAAAATTCCACTCTTATTAATTGTGTTTGTTTTCATGGTTTGTAGAAAGACTAGGAAAAATTGTAACCTCCTACACACATTGGGCAGAAAATCCAAGTTTCCCTTTGGATTTACACGTAAATTAATCATTTATTGCTCTCCATTTCTGAGTGTAGAAAACATTACCAGGATGTGTGGTAAAGATGTGATTGATTATATAAATCTACCACAATTTCTTTCCCTTGTATGGCATATTTCTCTAATACTCTATGTAAGCAACAATGAAACTCTTCGACTGTAAATCACACATATGAACTTATGAGTTAAAAATTCAAACAGAACTCTCAGATCCTTTGTAACACAGGGCAAGACTTTAAGCTTCTCTAGTGGGCTAAAACCCACTTCATTGGATGCATGCAGTGGAAAATACAGTAGGAACATATGCTAATTTCCCTCTACTGTTAACTCACACCTTCTTGTCAACTGTTTGAAATGGGCCATCCTGATTATCACTACAAAAGTTTTTTTCTCCTGCTGATAATAGCCCACCTTAATTGATTAGTGTTGTTAGAGTTGGTATGCCAACACCCATTTTTTCATGTTCTCTGTGTATATACATCTTCCTACTGTATTTTCCACTCCATACATCCAATGAAGTGGGTTTTAGCCCACGAAAGCTTGTGCCCAAATAAATTTGTTAGTCTCTAAGATGCCACAAGTATTCCTCATTCTTTTTGCTGATACAGACTAACACTGCTGCCACGCTGAAGCTTCTCTAGTGGAATTTTTCCCAAGCAAGTATAGCATGTTGTTTTATGATGATGCATTGGGAGCAGTTTGATCCAGTTCTGAATCAGGTTTCCAGATTTCACTTCTCATGAGAGCAGCATTCCAGGATTTTCTGTTTTTTCCATTTGAAAAGAAACATATTTTTCTTATCAGCTTTCATTCTACTTTCCTCTCCCCCCACAAAATTTAAAACTAAGATGCCTCTGAGGTTCAGATCAAATCCCATCAGATTTCAGAAATCTGGCATTCTGGCCTTTATGATCACGCCAAAAGAGAAGCTGTTTCAAACTCTACTCTTAATGAACTGTATTTATTTAAAGGTCTGATCCAAAGTTCACTGAGGTCAATGGAAAGATGCCCATTGATTTCAGTGAGCTTTGGATCAGGCCCTAAAATCTTGACCATTCTGAAATGTAACAGCTTATTTCCCCATTAATCTTTTCATGAAGGAAAGAGGGTTTTTTTTTTTAAAGTGACAAGAATATATCTAAAAGATGAATGGAGCTCGGAAGTATTCACAGGCTGAGGGGTTGATTCTGCCGTCAGCAATACAGGTGTGGGTATCTTGTAAAATCAGATAGTTGCAAGGCTAGGGTACTGATTTTACAAGATATCTGATGATTTACACCTATATACCTTGAGGACAGGGTCAGCCAAGTGATGCACACCTGTGTACCTGAGAAGAAAGTCAGTCCCCAGTTGATTAAAACTATGTATATCTCACTTTGCCAGCATTAAAGTAGTGCTAATATAAGGAATGTGCAAAGGAGGGAGATAAATTTGACAAGAAGAACCCATAAAGGGGACATGTCTGGAGAGAATAAACAATTAAAGCTGTCCATTGCCAAAGAACTGAAATGTAGATCAGACCATCTTTCCTAAATCACATGGAATTACAGGTTCTGGAACAATCAGATATACAGTGGATATTCTTATCTCAAGGAAAAATCAAGAGAATCATTTTCTTTTAGGCTGAATTACAAGAGTTCTGTATATGATGGAGTTTATAATAGTGCATTCACATAGATGCCATTGTATTGTTTTATCCCACGAGACCTGACTGTGCAGGTGTCTTATTTATAAAGTCTTGAAATCAGGTGAGTGCCAAAATAAAGCAGGCAGTTTGAAATGCTGTGGGATCCTTTTTTGCTTAATACATACCAAGCTTTCAAGGTTTTTGTATGTTGCAGACCTCTTCTCCTTTGGGGGACAACCAGCCTCCAGCATGCAGGCAGGATTATGAACAGGGCAGGCTGGGTAAGCGATGGGAAACTACCACTTGTCATTCTGCCCCTATAGGGATGGAGTATACCAGCCCTGGGGGCTATCACAGCCCTGAGGCTGCAGATTAAAAATATCAAAAGTGTTTTTCCTGGTCTGTGCTGTTAGTCTACTTCTAGACTTTTTTTCCTGCTTTGACCTTTGGAAATTGGCCAGTTTCACTTTAGTCAACAATGACATGTGATTTTTATTTTTTTTTAATGACTACAAGTGGTCAAGACTGATCTCCTTCGGCAAACAGCATGTGCAAGAACATGGTAACTCCTTACATCATTGGCCTAGTTCTCCACTATCTACACAAATTCATTTACACTCACATTGCTGACTCGGAGAGGTTTGAGATACCTGCGCTGAACTACCAACACATGTCCTGCGGCACTTTGGTTTTCTTTGGAGGTCTTCATCAATGCACTAGTCTGATCCCTATCACCGTGTGTGACCTTACCAAATCCCAGCCTGTGATATTATGATTGCAAGAACACCTGTGACACTTTTTTTCCCCCAGTGGAGAAATAGCTCAGAGTTAAGTTCTTTTGGATCCAGACCATGGAATAAAATAATCACATTTCCCTTATTTCAGTAGTTATGACCCGAAATTGCTTGATTCTCCCCATCAAGACAGCACGTAGAATTTAATAAAGAGTAAATTGGCTGAATAATAATTAATAACAATAATCTCATGTTGGGACTGTTAACAAATGAAGAATCTGTGGTTGGTCTGTTTACCTGCTTCAGGAAGCACTAAGCCTTCTGCCTGCTTTTTTTAAAGATGTGGAATGTTTTATCTTTGTTCAAACTTGTTAATGAGTTTAAAGCCCACTTAAACAGTTTTCTTGTTGCTCCTTCTTGCCTCTTGAGGTTGAGAGAGACCTTTTTGGTTTGAGTATAAGATACGCATATGATGCACATGATTAGTAGATATAACTATATTGTTTATATGATTAGATTTGTTATATTTCCAGTTTCTGTTTATTTAACTCCTTCAGTACAGTATCTTAAGCTCACCCATTGCGCCACCTTTGGAAAGGATATCTGTGTACTGAGCATCTGCATGAGTGTATAATGCTCAGTTATAGGATGAAGGCTAGGACTATAACAGGGTTTAAAAGAGAGCTAGATAAATTCATGGTGGTTAAGTCCATTAATGGCTATTAGCCAGGATAGGTAAGGAATAGTGTCCCTAACCTCTGTTTGTCAGAGGGTGGAGATGGATGTCAGGAGAGAGATCACTTGATCATTACCTGTTAGGTTCACTCCCTCTGGGGCACCTGGCATTGGCCGCTGTCGGTAGACAGGATGCTGGGCTGGATGGACCTTTGGTCTGACCCGGTACGGCCGTTCTTATGTTCTTATATAGATTCATGAAACAATAATAGTTTAGGCACAGGGCATTTCCTGAGAATTAATGATCAGCTCAGAGATGTGATGGCTCATGATGAAACCTTCATAAAATGTCTTTTTTTCCATTCAAGTCTGTACTGTCACTGGCTGGCTGTCAGTAATGGGTCATGTTCTTCTGAGGATGAATGAAGAAAGACAGCACTATTCTCAATACTTAAGAAAAACCTACACCTGTGTCCCCTTACTCAGGCAATTCTCCCATTGGAAAAGGGTGTTTGTCCAAGTGCAGAGCATGGGGTTGGTGCCTCTGTGTCTAAACCACAA
This sequence comes from Mauremys mutica, assembly GCF_020497125.1. Classification (NCBI taxonomy): domain Eukaryota; kingdom Metazoa; phylum Chordata; order Testudines; family Geoemydidae; genus Mauremys; species Mauremys mutica. Next base: position 17,466,884 of record NC_059079.1, read on the forward strand.
TAAAACACCTGTGGCTGGCCCAGGTCAGCTGACTCAGGCTGCAGGGCTATAAAATTGCAGTGTAGATATTTGAACTCAGGGGACCCTGTGGGGGAGGGTCTCAAAGCCCAGGCTTCAGCCGAAACCTGAACGTCTACACTGCAATTTTATAGCCTGAGTCAGCTGACCCAGGCCAGCCTTGAGTGTATTATTGCAGTATAGACATACCCTAATCAAGTGTACTTTACAGTAGCCTCCAGATGACATTTTTTGACAAAAAAATGACTTTAATCAAAACAGAAATTTCTGTGGGAAATGCCCACTTTCAATAATGTTTTTCCTCTGGTTCTTCAAAAAAAAATCATCTGAAAGGTTTTGGTTTTTGTCTGCAATCTTTTTGGTTTTGGAGTTGGACAAAAATCTGAAAAGTTTTGAAGAAAAAATGTCAGTGATCGTTGACATCCTTTGTGGGAACAAAAAACATTTCCTGACCAGCTGTACTTATAACACATACTCACTCAACTATTAATATTAATCTCTCTCTCTCTCTAGATCTCACTCCCTGGGAATTTTTACAGAGGGCCAGATTTTTAATTGGGCATTCACATGTGCACAGAAGTTTGCGCCAGCAAGGGCATTTCACCCCATTCATATGTAAACGTACCTCTTTGAACATGCATTTTTGTGGGTAGGTTTATTTCACACATGTTAGAAAGTTTGGCCCATGCTGTAGTTTCCTTTTGAGTACTGGAGCCATAATCTCCTAAGGGAGATATGCTGCAACAATCGCTCTGATCTGATTGCTAGTACAGTGATTGCAGTTAGAGATAGCTGGCAGTGTCTTTTTAAATTAAAGGTCTGATGAAGAACAAAAAACACTGTGCCAATTTCCATAAAAACTATTGCTGCTGAGAAATTATAATTGCATGCTTTCGCACAAATAGCATGTGCCCACCTTACAATGTTCCTTCTAACTTTTTACATCCACGTGCAGAATGAATTTTATGTGCAGCAATTTGGAGGTGCTGTGTGAGGGGGTGGGGCCGAGGGGGTTCAGAGTGTGGGAGAGGGCTCTGGGCTGGGGCAGGGGGTTGGAGGTGTATGGGGGTGTGTGGGCTCTGGGGTGGGGCCGGGGATAAGGGAGAGGCGCCTCTCCCCACTGTGCGCCTGCATGGCCACGCAGCTTAGAGGGAATTTAGCACCTACGCCCATGCTTTCAGGTGTGTGTTCTGCCTCATCATGGTTTAATTGTTTGTGTTTTCAAATGATGTGGTAGTTTGATTTTTTTTTCTTTATCGCTCATGTGATTTTCTTTCCGCTGTACTCATTGTTTCTAGGGATTTTAAGCCTCATGCACCAGACAGCAAGAATTCTTGCTTTAGTTCATAATGTTCTCTCAGACTTGTGACCTTACATAATACATGGAATAGCAGGGATTGCAGTACATTTTTCTGGGAGCTGTAGCCTACCTGTTACTGGACATATACTTATTGCATGTCCTGGGGAATTCAAGTGATTCTAATTTTCAGGTTATTTAAATAGTTTTGATGGACTATTTTTTATATTTGTTATATATAACACAACTACAGGTCATTTATAAAAATAGTGATTACGTTTATATATAAATTATATATATTTATTTAAATATTGCATTGATTTAATGGTAGGATCAGCTCTTTAAAGGGGTTGCAAATTAAAACCAGTTAAGTGAGGAATTTGTATCCAGTATAGCTTTGGAACACTTCAGAATCCTAAGTTTATGGCTTTCAAAGCACTTGCCTACATTCAAATGTTTCTAATAAGATAGTGTGGTGATTTACACCTCTTGAGATATTGAACTCTGATCCAAGAATGCTGCTTGGCTCTTATATAAAGAAAGCACTGATGGGCCTGATTCAAAAAAAGCCTATCTCTGATTTCCTTGTGACACAGGCATTATGCAAAAACATTTGGTATTTAACACTCTCTGCACACTGTACATGTATTTGCAATTCGTTGGATGTTAATTTTTCCAGACGGAGCAAGAGGGGAGGAGACAGGAGGAAAACGCTCCAAATTACCTCATTTACACTGGTCCCAACAGGGAACACAGCATCAGAGAGAGAAAATTAGGCCCTGTTCCTGCAATGGGCTTATTGTTTGTGGACTTCTAAGCTTGTGTGTCCACTGTTGACTTCAGTAGTAGTTTGTATTAACACAGGGGTTCACTTTTTTGCAGGATAAGTTGCCTTTGATTGTAAAATCTGGGGCAGGGTCTGTTTCTGGCCTGTGTTTGTAAGGCACCCAGTACAATGAGGCCTACATTGCAATTGGAGCTGCTTGTTGCTACTCTAGCACTAATAATGATAACAGTAACGATCTGTGGTTTGATACCGATGATTCACAGTTATGGGAGAAAAAATTGGAAACGTTTTTTATAAAATAGGATGTGTTCGTTCTTGCGTGCTCAAGGGTGTGTATCAGCCTGGAGGCAAAGAAATTAAGCAATGCTAAGGGAAGGAGAGAGAGAGAGAAAAAGCTTTGCTCACTTTGTGGCTCACAAAATGTACTTGTTGGAATGGTTGCCAGCAGGAAGAAACTATACGTCTTGGCTTGGAAACCTGAGACACATTTCTCACGTTTGTTTGGGGGGGTGTGTGTGTGGAAGGCTTTCTGTATAAAATATGAGAATATGTAAATGAAGAGTTCTGGGGCTGATTTTTGTGGGTTTGCTCACATGCCATCCCTAAGACTGCTTCCTTTACAGACTGTGCCCTTGCTGCCTTTCATTAGAGGTTATCCAATTACATGTGCGAACCTATTATATCAATCTGGTCAGTTGGTTAGAAGAAAGAAGGGAGGGGGAAGAGGAGTCCAGGTCTGTCTTAGCTAGTATGGTTCAAGTTTTAATCAGTATGGTATTTCCTCTTCCTGAAGGCCAGAGGGAACACCTGTGTTTTAATTTAAGTATCACAAGAGACAGTTGACGGAATCTACCGTTTTGAGAAACGGATGGCTCCCCAGTTCAGAGGGGAAATGAATTAGAGCCCATCTGCATACATTGTCTTCAAAGAGCACACACAACACTTTGACTAACAATTTACAAAAATTAGAGAGTGAGAGTGAAACCCTCTGACAGAGCTAATAAGATGTCTGGTAAACGGCTTTTATGAAGCATTCAGCCTGTACAGGAGGCCTGAGGGTTTCTGTTAAAGGTCAGGGAGGTTTTATGTGACACAATTTTAAAGCATGTCTGAACCATCAAGGCAGATTTCTTGTGTCAGGGATATGCTCTTTACTTCAAAGGACATTTTCGTTCTTAAAGTCATTCTGTTTTTTGTGTAAATCCACCTATGAACCCTAGAAAAATGTATTTTTCCCCTTTGATTCCCCCCCCCCTCACACACACACACACACTTTTTACACTTGACGAATGTTCTCTTCCTTGCAACACCACCCCAGAAATTTGAACAAAACTGTAATTAATGTGGCTGTTTTTCAGCTTCACAGTTAAATGTAGCAATGGGTCTTGCCAAAATCTCTTCAGCATCTTTGATGTCAGCACATCTATGGTTTGATCAGTGTTAGTGCAGGGAGAACACACACACTGTGGGCCAAGTACTCAGGGAAAAACAAGTCCACGAGAGCCGTTGGAATTGGGCGGGTGTAACAGAGAGGAGAATTTGGTGCCATGTGTTCACAGGCTACAAAACTGGTGACTGTTTTAGTTTCTTGCCCATTATTTAGTAGATTTTTTTAAATTTAAAACAAGAGCTGTGGGGAGAAAGGTTAATTCCATTTTGTGGAGGATTTTGATATTTTGAAATTCTCTGCAAAAGGGAATAGAGCCCTGCCTTCTGGGGCAGTCCACCAGGTATGCTGTCCTGGAGCTGTGAACCCTGGAAGGAATACCTGGGAGCCCAGTTTGCCAAAGAGTGGAATGTGGGAGCCATAGTTGCCGGAGCTTCCCAGCTCTCACATCGCTTGCAGTGAACTGAAAGGGCCCAGAGCCTTGTGACCTGGAGCTCCTAGTATTTCCAGACTCTTGGTTCCCTGTCAGCCAACATGGCAGTTTGATGGGGAGATGGGAGTCTGCAAGCCCTGCTTCACAGTGGCCTGCTAGACAAGCTGCAGAGAGACCTGGGAGCGTCAGAACTTGAGAGCAGGAACTTTCAGGCTCTTGAATCCTTGTCAGGCAGGCTGCTGAAGAGTCAGGAAGCCTGGGACGCTGAGGAGTTGGGAGAGCTGGCAGGAAACCAGGCAACTCTACTGAAATGAACAGTCTTCACAAAATGTTTTGATTCTCCTGGACTGGCATTCTCCAACACAAAAACATTCCAGTGGAGAATTTCCAGCCAGCTCCATTTACAAATCAAAGCTTTCCCCTAATGTCTAACAACTTGAAGATAGACTGGGTTTGAGGCCCAGACCCCCAGGTCTTGACCTTTTCTTTTAGAAACATACCTAAACCAGAACTTTGCATTTTAGAATAATCTTTAAGTTAAAAAAAAAAAAAAAAGGAGAAGAAATGGAAACTCCCCAGAGTTTTGTTTTATTACTTTATCTCCATTTATTGTTTGTAGATCTGTTTTTAGTTCTTCATTGTCAAATATCCAAGTAGCAGATAAATATTTTTCAGTCTGCCAGAGGAATCAGTTGTGTTCTTCCATTATGTGAATAACTGAGCCACGCTGACAGATAGGTTAATTCTCTCTGTTTCTGTGATACCAACTAAATCAACAGTGAGCAGGACTGTCTGGAGACCATGGGTGGAATCCTGGCCCCCTTGAAGTCAATGGGAGTTGTGTCATTGGGGCCAGGATTTCATCTCAACTTGCCATAACTGGTGATTCAGGCCCTGATCCTCTCATTGGATCTTCTAGCGTGGGGCCTTGGACCCACCCAGAACTTCAGATTCAGTTCTTTACAAATATTTTGATCTAATCTTACAGAAAACATAGCTTTTCTGAGCTCCTCCGTTGGGAAGGATAGAGAATATTATTATTCATCATTATAGTATTAAATATATAGTGTACCTGCAGACCTTTCAGTGGAGAATGCAGAAAGGCAGGGCCACAGTATGTCTTCTAAGCCCACAGCAAACTTGCAGCTGAGAACTCCGTATGTTAGTTGCAGTCTTTGCATAAACAGGGTGCACAACAGCTATACTGCTAACTGAATGTCTAAACACATACTTAATAATAACAGATTTATTTGGGCATAAGCTTTCGTGGGTAAGAAACCTTTTTACCCATGAAAGCTTATACCCAAATAAATGTTAGTCTTTAAGGTGCCAACGGACTCCGTGTTGTTTTTGTGGATACAGATTAACACGGCTACCCCCTGATACGTAATAATATTTCCCAGTGAAGATCTGACCAGAAGGACTGTTCAGTTCAAACACATTCTCCTAGGTTTTTCTGGGTGCCATATTCATCATGCCTGTTGTGCTCACATGCAGGGCAGGGATGGGTAGAAAGGCATCCAGCATTGCATTAACATGCTTTCATATAGAGGTGTTGAGAATTTAATTGGATAGTAAATCTCTCTAGGGTGGTTGGTTTCCTTTTCCAGAGTCAAAATTATGGCTCTCGTTACTGATGCCTTTAGCATTTGTTTCTGCCTTCATTTTTTTCACTTATTTGCCTGAAAAATCAAGCCCCTTAAAGAGATGTTGCCCCATTTTTATATGCAGATCCTTAGCATTCTATAATCTTCTCACCATGGAATTTTCCATTTGGGCCAGGATCTGACCTGTGAATGGTTGGAGACTCACTCACTCACACACCCACACAAAATTATATGGGTGAAACATTCCCTCATCCCTCCCCATTTCCCTTCCTGGGATTTGTCTTGATTTTTTTTTAAAGGAACTAACAAAAGCCCCACATGATTATTGTACCTACAAACATGAGAGGGCTTCCCTAGTTCTTCCTCCAGCTCTTGTTTTCTAAGGGCTACTTAGCTTGTTACATTCCTGAGTTGGAGTTCATGCGACCAGAACACTGACTCTCCCCACAGGGACGTAGTCAGCTATCTGACCTGTTTTGTTTTGTTTTTTCCCAAAAGGGCAAGTACCGTGGGTGAAATCCTGGCTCCATTGAAGTCAATTGGAATTTTCCCACTGACGTCAATGTGGTCAAGATTTTCCCTTGTGTTTTCTGTGTTCTGTGTTTACTGCCTATTGTACATTCTAAGCAGAGAAGTATCTTACCAGGTAGGCAATTAGCCTGAAAGCTTAACTTGCTAAAAGCTTTCAACATAGCCAACAATAGCCTTTCTGAACCATTTTAGAGTGTCTTGTGTTCTTCTTTCCTGCTCCCTTCTCAACTTCCTCCTTTCCTTTCCCTGTCAACGTTCCCCCAGTTGGAGTGCCCCTCAGATAAAGGCCCCTTCATGGAGCTGATCCATCACTGTTTTTATTCTTTGCTCCTTTCTATAATCCTTGCTCTTTCAAGCTGACAGCTTCCCGTCAGATGGTTTGCCAGCAACAGTTCTGAGCCTAATATCTTACGCCAGGCTCATCTTGTTGTCCTTGCTGAACAAATGAGGCTTATGTACCCTCCAGAGAGTGCTTCTTACCTCTTAGAAGGCTACAGTTTACTGCAATTAAATTGGCAGTGTGTGGGTTATGATTAATATTATTATTATTATTATTTATTATTGCTACAATATAAAAATGTGACTGCTTTTAGAACACCTGAGTAATGAGGGAAGAGCAAATCCAAAAGGCAGCTTTTTGCTTATTATCTTTAAAAATAATCTATTTTTGTCACCTGTTTGCCCTGACAAAAATGTTTGTTTTAGATAATGAAATCAGTGAAAGTATACCAGTAGGTTTGCCTAAAATGTAATCAGCCATCTGTTCCATTCTTCTCCTCTCTTTCAGTCCTCCCTTTTTCTCAGATATGTTACATTATACCCTATATGTGAAATTATAATTTGAAAAATATGGATTTCAAGAAGATTTTATCTTTTTTATGTAATTTTTTTGTTGTGCTTTTGTTCTTATTGTCTTGGGGTCCAATCCTACAATGACTTACACATGTGAATAACTTTGCTTGTATGAGTAACTCCACTCTGCTGAGTTATCCATAAGCATGTTCCCAGAATCTGGCTCTGTGTGTGCGTGGACAGTGTATAACGTCGTGTATGCATGTGTTTTAGTCAATGTGCACACATTTCCTGCCATATTTTAAATAAATTATTTAGAATGTAAAGTTTTGTATTGGTATTTTTCATGTATCTCTCTAGTAAAGCCAAGTTCTCTTAGTTTCCAGGTACCGGCCTTGCCGTGAGAGGAAGAAATACAAAATTGTAACAAAAGAAGCCCTTTAAACAATGATCTGAAATAACTTTTCTGAGAATCAGGATATTGTGATCTCAGCATTCATGGGGTGATGTGGCCATGCGAGTCTTATGCCAATGCAATCTTTTATATCATATGCTCATTATATTTTCTCTCTCTCTCTCTCTCTCTGTAAACATACACATGTTCTGACACAGTGTGTAATGCATATTGGTGGAGATTTTCAAAGCCACCTAGGGAATTTGGATATCCAGATTCTATTAATTAATTAATGGGACTTGGACATCCAAATCACTAAGTCAGATTTTCACATCTCAGCCGTAAAGTATAATAACTTAATCATGTAAAGCCATTTTGGTACCCTCAAATCTACTAGCCTTTTTTTTCATTCTGTTTGGCTCCATCAATGAAATAGCAGCCAAATTTAGTTACTCCATTATGAGCTATATCTTCCCCTCTCTCCCAAGTGTGGTCTCTGTATCATGTCCTGACAGTGACAGAATTTCTTCCAATCATTTTCCCTTTGGCTTTCAGGGTTTCTTTACTGGAAAAGAGAGCTGTTTGTTGTATTGCAGGGCCTTATTTTCCCAGATGGATATATTGTTTATAAATATAAATTAGGTTTAACCAGCATCCGTAGGCATCTTTTTACCCACTTTATTTCATTATTATGGCATGCACCAGATTAAACAAACAAAAAGACAGTCACGAATTAAGTGCCAATCATAATTGGCCCAGGTTGTCTTAGATCCAGATACAATCCCTTCCTGCTCACTCAGAGCACAGATGGACTATGGGGGAGACTTCATCCCCCTACTAAATTCTTGGCCAGAGAAGGTTCCTGGCATGGAAAATGGGATGGCCCATCAGAAGGAGACAGCAGTGCAATGGAAGGAAGTAGCTATTGTTTTCAATCTCGACTCTTCTTCTCCAAGAAATCTCTGTATATTTTTGAGTGATATGTGGCATGTTCTTGATGTCAGGTTTTATGTACCTAGTCATTTCAGCAAACTTTACAGTCTTTCACCTGAAAACATTTAACTGTAATCTACTGATCCAAAAGTAGACTGAGCCACAGCCTGCTAATGATCCTCTTTGCCCTATACAGCTATACAGGGTCCTGACCATACTGGAGCCCATGTGTTTCCTCCATGCTAAGGAAGTGAGAGAAGATGACAGGACTCTGTGAAGAGGGTTCTACCTCCCTTCCTGTGTATAGTAGAGCATAGCTCTGTGGGACAGAAATTAGTCTGGGGCTTGCAGGGATAGGATAGGAAAATAGTGGGGACGGGCTGGTAAATCCATGAGCATACGGACCCACTGAAACTGTCTTCCTTGAACACCTTACGTAGAGGTGGCAGGATTTCATCTTCCAAAGACACGTGTAGACCTCCTTGCACTCAGCACAAGTGACCAGGCTCTACAAAGCTCCATAATAAATAAAGACCTTTTGTAATCTTGCTTAGTGAATCTTGAGCACTGCAGGGATGTGGTATTGGTTGAACCATGTGTTTGAATAGAAGGAGAGATTTTATTTCTTTATTTTAATGGGCCAATCTCTCTGCTTAATGGTTTAAGCAATAGGGTTCTCTGAGGATGTAAATTCTGTTCCTAATTTAGTGTCCCAGTTGAAACAAATTGAGTGTTGCCATCCTGTTCCCAAACGGGCTATAATCTCCCTTTCAATAATGCCTGACTTAATTCCCCACCCACACCGACACTCCTCTGCTCCGGAAATCATCTTTCTTTCGGAAGAAAAGCCCACAAATAATGTGGAGACTGCAGTCCCTCTCCTCTCCAGGTTATAAATGTGGTCAAGCTGGTGGTCACGGATGGAACTGAGCAGGCTGAGCTCCTTGCCTAGGCTGGGGATAAAGACCGAATTTCAATTCCTCTCATGACTGGTTCCTAATGTTTCACACGTACACATTTTTCTTTCAGAACTTGAGAAGAAAAACTGTGTTTTGACTAAGGAATGCAATTCCCTCTCCCCCAAAAGAGACATTTATTCAAAAGTTGGAGCAGGTCCAGCTGAAATGTTGAATAGTGAGCCAGCACAGAGACATATAGCACATGTTCATCCCCATGCAGGTGTGAGGGGAAAGGGAGTTTAGGCTTGAGCAGTCTTGAAATATTATATTTACCTACATGTTTGACGTTTTCTGGCACTTTTATAAGGAGTGATGGTAGGCTATGGTTTTCCTCCATGAATAAAATGAATTTCTTGCTCATTAAAGGTGCTAAATTGACAATCCTGGAGACTAAAGTCTTCTGTTTACCCCTAGAATGAGCACAGCATGGGAAGCAGCAGTGCCAGCCAAATTTGCCTCCATCCTGACCTGGAGGGACTCTCTGACAGCCTGTGAGAGTCATGCATTCTCTATGCTTGTTAAATACTTAGCTTCCATGTTCAGGGAACAATGGAGTCAATCTGTTCCAGTTCTGTCATTGTTTCTTACAGAACTTCATTATAACTAAAACAGACCATGTGACATGCTATCTCACAAACATTATCAATAAGCAGAATATCATTGTACTCTTCCTTTTCACTTTGTACTTCAAAAACAACACAAAACCTTTTAAACATGACAGGCTAAACTGCACACACACTGAAATAAAAGACGAGCGCCAGGAGAAACTGAAGAACTGAACACAACTAGTGAGGAAATCCAAGAGCACTTTCCCTTGTTTTTCATCTCTGGTATTAATCATTACTATATCAATTCCTTCATAGTTACAGACTACTGAGGGGCCCACGTATGCAGTCTGAGTAACAATAAATAACGTCATCGTGGGATGAGAGGAATGGCCTAATGCCACAAAGTACAACTTTTCAAAAGAAAATGAAGGAAAAGAAAAAAACACCCCAGGACAAAATTAAGAAACCGAGATGTGTACAAATGAGTCATTGCCATCCCTTGTTTCACTTTCATGTAATATTTGGTTAGAGGTGCTCAGATAATCCTGCTTTGGAAAAGGATCTGATGTGTAATTTAATAGGTCTTCTCTATCAGTGGTTTTATAATCCTGGTTACTTCTCAAGCAGAGTATTGCTCAAAGGCCCCGATTCAGCAAGTTACTTAGGCTTAAGTAACTAACTCGCTTAACTTTAAGTATGGTAGTAGTGCTGATGATTTCATGAGCTTAAGAACTTGCTGAAGCAATGGCATGGATTCTTAATATGGTAACACACTAAGTTCATTTAAAATAAAGAGTTCTTCTCAAAGTGGTCTACTTAACTTTGTAGTGTCTACAGAGTTAAAAACAATTTACAACATATATTTAGGTTTTTTTTCTTTTTTTAAAAATGTTTTGAGCAATGGTTTCATTACAATGCACCCCTACAGGCCTGATTCTGATCTATGGTATTAATTTTCCAACAACAAAATTCTCTCTGACTTACACTGGTAAAAATGAGATCTAAATCTGACCCTTAATGTATAGATTTTTTTTGGTATCTAATAGACTTATATGTTTCAAGGAATTTTCTTTCTCTGATGGGAATTATTCATTTAGTGGGGTTGCGATTAAAATTTCCATTCATTAGGTGCTTTTTGCACTACTAGTGGAGAAATTATAAGCAGAGAAGACAGTCCAAATTTTGGAAGCTATGTCCCCCAACCTATAGACTTCCTGTTCAGTGTTTGCCCAGACAGTTCTCAGAGAAGCTTAGTTTATCACACTCCAGTAAAGAGAAGATTTAACCATGGAGACAAATCTTTCTGACTTCAGCGAATGTTGTCTTGGAGCCAGAATTAAGGGTGATCATTTGTTCCGACACTAGCCTTTAGGCTGTGACTATGCTAAACTTTTTGGAGAAATCTCCTATTGTTGTACTACAACCAGTACAACTCCGTTGGTGATAGCAACAGGAGAAGTGCTGTTGTCAAAAGAACCATGGCATCTTTGCCCAAAAGACCCAATGCAAAAGGAAAGAATCTCACAGCACAAGGTAGCATTGTAAAATAACAGAATTACTTGCTTCTGTAGACAAATAATATACTTCCCACTAAAGAGAGAGAAATATGTTCTTGTTAAGGCACTGGACAAGAACACAGGAAATCTGCATTTAATTTGAGCTGTCCCACTAACTTCCTAATTAAGTGACCTAGGGTAAGTCACTTAATTTTCCGTGCTCTGTTCCCCTTCAGTAAAACAAGAATTATTTTTAAAACAATCTTTCTTTTATCTGTTTCACCTGGAATTGTTTGGGGCAGGGACTGTCTCTTGCTATTTGTTTGTACAATACCTAGCACAATGGCACTGTATTATAGTATATTTCACTCATCTTTCTGCAGAACTCATTTAGGTGTAAGCCTTAGAAGCTGTCGAAACATTGTCACCTTCCTTCCAGCGTAAAAGAAAGTGATGAAGCAAATGTCTTGAAACCCATAAGATCCATATAGGACACTATTCTGGGGATGATAATCAAGATTATATAGAATACGCTGGGAGGCGGGGGAGAGGAAGCATGACTAAGCTCTTGGAGGGTGATGGAATATATTTATTAATAAATGAACTCACGAGTAACCACCGGATGGTCTTTTGGTAAGATGCTAGACTGATACTCGAAGATCTAAGTTCAGTTCCTGATTTTGCTACAGAATTCACGTGTGACCTTGGGGAAAAAAAATCTCTTAATTTCTCTGTGCCCCAGTAATATATGTAAAACGGGGTGAAAATAATTTCTTTCTTTCTCCTATTGTGTATCTTGTCTCTAGATTGTAAGCTATTTGCATAATGCCTAGCAAAATGAAGGCTGGAAAGTGCTACCACAATACAGATAATCAAATAAAATAATTTAGTCATTGATAAAGCATTACCTCCCCATACGTGAAATCTTGGACCCACTGAAATCAATGGCAAATGTCCCTTTGGCTTCAGTGGGGCTAGGACTTCAATTATATTTTTTAACCAACTAAGACCTACGCTCCTCTTGATTTTCATTGGGATTTTTGTACAAGGATATCTGATGAAGTGGGTATTCACCCACGAAAGCTCATGCTCCAAAATGTCTGTTAGTCTATGAGGTGCCACAAGACTCTTTGCTGCAGTCATGGAATGTGCATTTTTGCGCTACAGCAATTAGAAATAATAAAAGTGGCATTGTCTATTTCTTAATGTATGAGGGTAAAATAAGTAGATCCTGGCTGTTTTATACTCGTATAGATCATTTGACACGCTCTAGGGGGGATGCTTTTCTGGCACTGTGCAGGCTTTTATGCTCATAACTCCCATTTTGATTAATTGGCAATAAGTATCTAAGATCCTTCACTCTACTATGAAACTTTAAAGATAAATACAGAATTTTCACAGTGAAATAGCAGTGGTTTATTTGCATATGTTAGAAAGTGGATGTATTTCCATAATGTCAAACCATCATTGTGAGGGGGAGGGGAGGAGAAATTCCATGGAAATGATGATCATATTCTGAGGTTTATTTTGGGCATAGTGTCCTAGGAATCAGATGCTCAGTTTCCATTAGCTGGAGCTACATATCTGACTGCTTGTGCACTGCATCAAGAACATATCCTTCAGTGCCTGAGGCATATCTGCAAAAGATCACAGTTAATAAAGCATCTGTAATCATCAGCATTTTGTGTGCCTTTGCAGATAGATTATAGACTTTTAACTCTTGATTTCTTGGCTGTGCAAGCCTGTCTGATATTTTTAAGGTAACATTTTCAGTTAAGATTTCCCAGCTCACACCCACTGTGCCCGCAAATCCCACCTTCGCTTGCATAGGCAGGTGTTTATACACACACGCAGTAAGAGTAAGCTTGTGTGCACAGTTAACAGGTTTATGTGCCCCAAATGTCCATTGTGCATAAGTTATGTGCACACACAATTTTGCAGACTCTATATGATAACTTGCCCTTTAATATTGTAGTAGCATAATATGCTGTGTAAGGGAAAAATACTGTTCTTAAGTCAGCACGGTGGACTTTACTGCATATGTATAAAAACCAAGGTTTTATATGCTATAGTGATTCCTACTGTATACAGGAGAGTTATATCCTAAAATATAAATGCTGCACAGTGGACTTGTAATTCTTTGATTTAACTTACACATCTCCATGATTTGACTTAAACTGTGAGGCCCTGATCCTGCACCATTTAAGTCAATGAGTGCTTTACCACTGACTCCAATGAGTGTAAGATCAAGTCCTAAACGGACAGATACATGAAGCAAGATATGAGAAGATTAATAGGACACGTGTAGAATATATATTTTATACTGTGAATAATAACTTTTGCATCAGTTTCCACTCTACTATTTATGAGTCATAGTTATCACAAGATCTGTTTTAGAAGACTTTGAATAAATTTGATCCACTGCAGCTGTACTACTTGCTGTGGAGGGACAATTAGAATATTCAGAAAAACAAATGGACTCTCCTGAGCATAAGTCTAACGGCTCAGAAGTGAGTTGAGCTGGTATGCTGGCACTTACTAATTATTCTCGAAGTCAGCAAATTGATTTCTCCAAAGGTTATACAAGAATGCAGTAAGGAAAAGTGATAGCATTATTAGTGTAGAAAGTACTATGTTAATACTTATATAGGCCACAGCGCTAAATTTGTATTTTCTCCCTATTTGTTTAGTACCTTTATTCAACACTCTTTCTTAAAGGGTTTTAGCCCCAGTTTTGTAGCTTGACAAAACGTATTTCTTTCTAAATCTAAATATAGGCATTGTTGATGGTTTATGGTCATCCACAGTGGTTAACTTTTGAGAGAGGAGAATTAATCACAATGTTTCCAGTATAATGAAGCTTACTTCCTTATTTACAGAAGTAATATGTACCATAACATGTTGAACAGTTTCATTGTTTGTCTTTTTCATATTTATTTATAATTCCCTTAGCATTAGTTAATTTTAACAGACTCTTTTTGTATGTGATCTTCTTATATAATACTTCCCATAGTCCCGTACAGCAAAGCAATTAAGAGACATATTTAAAGTTACAGGGATTTTTCTGGGGTGGATTTACACACATGCTTAAAGTTAAGCATGTAGATAAGTGGTTTATTGAATTGGTACCTCTTACACTATATGTGACTGGAAATTGCTATTTACAGTGCCCCTAAAGGTGCATGTGCAGATGTTACAGATTGCAATGAATTATGCATAAAATAAAATAAAATTTAAAACCAGTAATATAAATATACTGCAAAGGAGTGGGCCTCAGTCAGGTCTGCCTTTAAAAAAATCTTTTCTATTGTGATTTTCCTTAACTGAATAAAAGTCACAAAAAGGCTAAGCAAGAACTATTAGAGGGAGGCATAGTATGTAATGCAGGGGCTAATCATTAACATAATTCCTATATGTGATCTAAGGACACAGTATGATAGAACATTAATGTGTCCAAGAAAGAAGGGAAAATAAACAAATAAAAGGACCTGATCCCATTTCAGTTGAAGTTCCATTGACTCCAGTTGTAGTAGAAACAGGCCCAAAAGACATTCCCATTTCCTACAACAGGGGTGGGCAACCTTTCAGAAGTGCTGTGCCGAGTCTTCATTTATTCACTCTAATTTAAGGTTTCATGTGCCAGTCATACATTTTAATGTTTTTAGAAGGTCTCTTTCTATAAGTCTATAATATAGAACTAAACTATTGTTGTATGTAAAGTAAATAAGGTTTTTAAAATGTTTAAGAAGCTTCATTTAAAATTAAATTAAAATGCAGAGCCCCCTGGACCGGTGGCCAGGACCTGGGCAGTGTGAGTGCCACTGAAAATCAGCTCACGTGCCGTCTTTGTTTAGATTTGTTTTATTTATTAGAGTAGTCTGGTGGCTGCTCTAAATTATGCCAGCTGCCAACATTCTTCTAGGAAAATTGGCTTGTCACATCCACTCCCACCTCCTATGATGGGAGGGGCAGGAGCCTGGTACTAACTCAGAGCTCCCCAGGTCAGCAGAATTCTCAGGTGCTCAGATCCAGCTGCTTTCTAGCTTCATTGTATCACTTGAACATCAAAAAGGGACTGGAAAGCACTAGGCAATCTAGCTCACAGGCAGCATGTGGGGTAGCCTTCTAAATATAGCGGATATAAGATCATCACCTGGTAGTAATAAACATTGTTTTCTAGAGAGAGAGGTTGAGTAGAGAGTTATTTGTGTGAAGAAAATTTGGAATTCTCAAAATGTGATAATTTTGTTGAGAATGTAAAATTGGTCCTTGTTCCTCATGTCTATGGTTGAAAAGTTCTATATCTGTGCAAAGTAATAGTTTCATGATTATGTATCATGTGTCTGCAAAGCAGAGGCATAAGCAGCTGAACTGCAGAGCCTAATATGGGTTCACTGCTGACCATGAGGGACACATTTTTTAAAAGGCCTCAGTTGAGCCTTGTTTTACAGACTTTCTCATGGGTTGAGACTGTTAAGAATGCAGAATTTTTTTTTCTTTCTCTCAAAGTTTAAGGTGGTTGAACAATTAAATGTAACCATTATACATCAGGCAAAGAACAAAACTGTAAACGGCTTCCTTGGCCTTTTAAATAACAGCCCTTAATAGTAGTAACAGAATAGTTCAGAACCTCAGGATGTGGGGAGGGAAGAGGGAAAAACTGCAGGAGGCAGTTGTCAGCCAAGGCCAGATCCTCAGTTGATGGATGGAAATTGTCATTGCCCCATTGAATTTAATGGGGCTATGCTAATATACACCAGCTGAGGATCTGTCCATGAACTTCTAATTACATCCCTAAAGATCACAGAATATCAGGGTTGGAAGGGACCTCAGGAGATCATCTTGTTCAACCCCCTGCTCAAAGCAGGACCCATCCCCAGACAGATTTTTGTCCCAGATCCCTAAGCGGCCCCTGCAAGGATTGAACTCACAACCCTGGGTTTAGCAGGTCAATGCACAAACCACTGAGCGATCCCTCCATAGCGATATACCTATCTCATAGAGCTGGAAGGGATCCTGAAAGGTCATTGAGTCCAGCCCCCTGCCTTCACTAGCAGCACCATGTACTGATTTTTGCCCCAGATCCCTAAGTGGCCCCCTCAAGGGTTGAATTCACAACCCTCGGTTTAGCAGGCCAATGTGCAAACCACTGAGCTATCCCTCCTCCCCGCCCCCCAGGGAGGGGGGGATACTCAAAATACTCCCCACCAAGCTTGCTTCCCATTTCATAGGAGCTGCTAATCACAGACTTTCACGTGTCAGCAACTGGTGTGACACCAATACTTATTGTCTATAATTAAAAAAAAGGGGAAGTGGGGGGACAGAAAATACTGGGAACAGTTTTCCCATAACAGTTCTGTGACAGAGCCAGAGTGAGGATATATATGAACTGGAAATATTTGCCTTTGACTGGACAGAGCAAATGCAACACACCTTGAACATCAGTAGCCCTGTCTAGCTCTGTTGTACCTGAGAAAGCAAACAAGTTTCTGTGCTGGAGAAAATTTTTGGACAGACTTGAAAAAAAAATGCCAAGACCATTTTTCAATACTAGGCCAGAGGCACATGTGGATCTGTTTTATTCCCATTTCATTTACTAAATCAGCAGGAATCATGCTACAGTGTGTGAGACTTGGATGTTGAATGTCGTTAAGCTATTTCCTCACTTCCCCACTTACTATATTAACTTTTCTGACATTCCCAGCAGTCTCTGAGATAAGAAACTTCAAATGGAAGAAGGTTTCAGGCATTTTAAAATACCCAAGACACTGACCTGTTCAGTTTGACTTGGGCTGTGTTTTGAAAGGAGCATCCGCAAGCTGCATAACTGATGCTTGCTTTTGTATTCATGCTAATAAATTCATGGGGAGCTCTCAAGTATTGGGAACAGTATAAGGACCTAGAGTGAGAGTGCCTTAGTTTCCCCATGCTCAAAACATAATTAATACTATGTACGCACGACAGCTTACGTTGGTATAAGTTATGTCACTCAGGGCTGTGAATAAGCCACCCCCCTGAGTGACATAAGTTACACTGACCCAAGCGCCAGTGTGAATAGTGCTATGCTGGCAGGAGAGCTCCTCCTGCCAACATAGCTACCACTGCTCACAGGGGCTGGAGTAATTAAGTTGACGGGAGAGCTTTGTCTCTTAGAACATCTGCGCTCGCAGTGCTACAGCGGCCCAGCTGTAAGCTCTGTAGTGTAACCATAGCCTTAGTGATATTTGGTTAACCTGCTGCTGGACTTCACACTTAAAAGAAAACCACTCACGTGCATTTTTCCCCATTGAAGGCTGACTGAGGAGTAGGATGGTGCCTCTATATTAACATGTGCATAACTTAAAATGGCTTTTCTTTTTCTAATAGAAGATTTTCTCTCACTAGTACTACTGTGGTTAAGGGTCTGTCAGCTTTTTCCATTATAAATTCCTATTTTCAGGGCTTTGTATTTTGGCTACAAAAAATGTTTAGTGTGTGGAAAAAGCAGAAATTGTTTCACATGCTTCCCTTCCTACCTCCACCCCCCCACTCGCCCTTCTCTAACTCCTGTAATACTGGTTTTGTTTTTAATATTGGAATTATTCAGGCAATTAACTCACTACATGGACTACAGTCTTTGGATCATTTGAGGAGGAAAACAACATGAGACTAAGTTACTCTCTTACATGCCTGCTTTTCAACCAACATTTAATAAGGATTCATGGCACTTGGGAATCAGACGCATGCATGACAGCCAAATAAATCATGGATTTAAGACTCCCTAAATAATCATTGACACAATACACTGTAACTGCTTCAACTCTATGAAACTTAAAGGTCACAAATTGCCTTTTAAATAAGTCCCTGAATGCAGTTTTACACTTCAGAGTTTTTAAAGTCTGTTGGGTACATAATACGTGTTAGGAAAGCTCTCTTAATGCAGCATGGACTTGACTGAACCTTTCAGCTCAGTGCTGAGTGAGCAGCTGTGTTGAACTAGGGTGACCAGATGGGACTTTGTCTTATATAGGCACCTATTGCCCCCTATTCCTTGTCCCAATTTTTCACACTTGCTATCTGGTCACCCTATGTGCAACAGCTCTGCCCAAAGATCAGTTCTGGGAAGCAACTGATGTGGAGAATCACAATTCCTCCTCTGTTCTCATCTTGCCTGGACAGCAGGCGGAGCAGCCAACAATGGATCCTTCTTACTTTCCGCTTTGCACCTGGCCAGCTACTTCCACCCCTGTCCACCTTTCCACAGAGTATCTGGCCATCCTTATGAAACCAGAGATCTGGGTGAACTAAGCAAATGGGTAGGTCTCTCTTTGGTTTATGATACATGAGCCAGGAACAATGCAGGTTGCCTTTCAAATCCCAGGTTGAATTTGCTGGACTGCCAATTTTTTTTTTTAAGTGTAGGGATGTGTCAAGTCCTGTTGAGGGTCATTTTTAAAAGAAAGAGAAATAAAGAGTGAGTTAATGCATGCGCGTACACACATGTGCATGCTTGTATGCTTGCTCGCTCTCTCTTAGAATTGAGATTTTGGCTAACCTGCCTTGCTTGAAGATATGATCGCCGTACCAGCCATCTGAGATCAGGGGGTGATCATATGAACAGCGTGAGTTGCAAAGACAAGGCACACTGCTGGGGAAGTGAAAGGATAGAATTTCAGCTTTGACTGCAAATTCTCTGGCTTCTTGGGGTTTCATTGGGTCCTGCAATGTTATTGTAACCCTGCGTTCTGTGTCAATTCGCTGCATAATACTAGGATCTCAGAGGACACTTGGCATTCTTGTACTCAGAGTTGGATAAAAAAACTTTTATGATATTATTAAAAAGGCATGACTGTACTTGTAGTTCTTTCTAAACTGATTTTTTAAATTGTTTTATAGCAACTTTTTTCTTTCCAACTACACAATCCCATGCTAAACAGTGTGGGTGAAATTCTGGCCCTATTGAAGTCAGTGGCAAAACTCCTTATGACTTCAATAGGGCCAGGATTTCACCTCTGTTTACTTGTGCATTTCAACAATGGATTTAAAAAAAAAAAAGTAAAGGGCCAAGGCACTTTACCGTTGCCCAGCAGGTGGTTTGGATAAATAGTATTAATGAATAAGCCCGTTAGTAAGAAGTATAAGGGGCTTTTTGCGTAGGGTTTTAGTGTTTGTTTTTATGTTTTTCGGTAGACATGGGGATCCCAATTTTAAAAACCTGCTTTCTGAATTTTTCAATTCTACACTGGGGAAACAGAATCTTTGTCAATGGTATTGTTAAGACCTGCACCTGTTCTAAGTACCAATGGGTATTTGGTCATTGAAATGCCAGTTTGGGCATTCTAAACTGGGGTTTGAGTATCTTGCCTACTTCAGGGACTTTTGCACCTGTAGAACGACACCAGGGATCGGCAATCTTTGGCGCGTGGCTCGCCAGGCTAAGCACCCTGGTGGGCCGGGCTGGTTTGTTTACCTGCCGCGACAGCAGTTTTGGCTGATCGCGGCTCCCACTGGCTGCGATTTGCCGCTCCAGGCCAATGGGGGCTGTGGGAAGCGGCGGCCAGCACATCCCTCATCCCGCGCCGCTTCCCGCAGCCCCCATTGGACTGGAGCAGTGAACCGCAGCCAGTGGGAGCCGCGATCGGCCGAACCTGCAGATGCAGCAGGTAAACAAACCGGCCTGGCCCGCCAGAGTGCTTACCCTGGCGAGCTGTGTGCCAAAGGTTGCCGATCCCTGAACTACACTGATGGAACCCCCTCCCCCACAAATCTAGATGTGTTGCACTAATGTAAAGTAGAGCTTGCACCAGTTGAAAATTCTCTAATGTTGACACAGCCCGAATTTAAGCAGCCATGTGTGCAAATTGAGCCAATTATGTTCATTAGAGAATGAATGCAAGTTTTTGGTTGTCACGTTCTTTGGCCTAAAAGAGAGATGTACAGATACAAAGGAGAAGAGACAGCCTTGAGTGAAAATAAATGTTGGAAGGAATGGAAACAGGAAATGTGCCTTTAATGAACCTCTTTTTCAGTCATCTCTCTCCTCGGTTTGTGTATCGTCTCTTGCTCTCCACGGAATGACTAAGATATCATACATATTGAACACCCATACCATAAGCATTAGTTATAGTACATTCCTGTGAAATGCACCTACACTGAGAGCTGTAATTCTACCCTGAGCCAGCCCCAAGCAATAACTGTTAGAATTACATTCTGTTGTGGGGACTGGATGCCTCAGGGTGTGTGCAAGTAACTATCTGAATCTAGCCTACGCTGGTTGTGACTCAGAGTTCCTTCAGGTGGCTGTTGGGTGGTATATCTGAAATGAGTTTGGTCTCAGTCCAGTTTCTAATTCACAAGTGTCTCCATTAAAAAAAAACAAAAAAACAAAACAAAAAAAACACCTCAGTTACCACAATTGTCGTTTAACAATCCTCCTTGTTGAGTAGGTATGGAAATTAAACCACCTTGCATTCTACTGGGTGCTTCCTCTGAGTTAAGGATGAGGACATTAACGGAGTAGTGTAGGAGACACTGCACCTTTGCTGCTCGTCCTGTTGTTGTTCTGTTGATAAAGAATTTCATTTTCCAAGACTGTGAACCTGACACCTTCTACCAGCATCCAAATCATTAGGTGTAGTGTGTGGGTGGTGCGAGTGGCCTGTGATATACAGGAGGTCAGAGTAGATGATCTGATGCGTGCCTTCTAGCCTTAAACTCTGTGACTCTGACACGAAACTATATTTTTGCTTTAATAGAGCATTAGAATGAAGTTATGAGAGCCACCTGGGACACTTGGATGAATTTTTATATTGATTAGTTGATACGTTTTCTGATATAGCACAGTCATCAAACTGCCAGGCTGTTGCATGTCTTTACATTTCCAGTAAAATAAGTCTAAGAAAAAGAAAAAAAGGGAGCTGAACCTCTGAAGAAAATTTAGTTTAATCCCACTACCTGTGAACTGAGCCATCTCCTTCTGTGATTTTTTTTTTTAAGTGCTAACTGTAGCTACTAATACCTTGTGATTCTGTCATCGCCACACTTTGTGTAGGTAGACCTCTGCAGAGCTCACAATAAACATGCTGTCAGGGCTGGTTGGATAAGAGCTGGGAAAGGGACAATTGTTTTAAAAAAAAAATGTAGAAGACGACTGGAAATGGTGAGGCGGTGAACAGGGGCGGCTCCAGGCACCAGCACTCCAAGCGCGTGCCTGGGGCGGCAAGCCACGGGGGGCGCTCTGCCAGTCGCCGCGAGGGCAGCAGGCAGGTTGCCTTCGGCGGCATGCCTGCAGAGGGTCCGCTGGTCCCGCGGCTTCGGCAGACCTCCGAATCCGTGGGACCGGGGACCTCCTGCAGGCAAGCCGCCAAAGGCAGCCTGCCTGCCGTGCTTGGGGCGGCAAAATACCTAGAGCTGCCCCTGGTGGTGAAGACCATTTATTTTTAATGGACTTTCACAAACACAAAGTACTTTATTTTCTGTGTTTCAAATAAGTATCCAGAAGCGTGCAGGTCTGTAACAATTGCTGATCCTTAGAAGTTCAGCCATTTATGACAGCTCCTTGAGTTCCTACGAAGGGTGCGCAGCATGGTGTAGAAGAAAAGGACTTCTGCACTTGTCCATTTAAAATGTAAATAAAAGTTGTAGATCCTGGTTGTCTTAGAAGGGGCAGGTAAAATATTGCATTGTACAGAGGAGAAGGGATTTTGATGTCACATACATATGGGACAGGGGCTATTTGTAAAGTATGCAGCTGCCACATTTGAAACTGTGTAAAGTCCGTTCGTTCTTTTAAAAAAACAACAACAAAACCACTTTGTCAGATCTGTTTTTTATCATTTTTCTACATAGACTAAATAGAAAGAAACCCAAAATGAACGCTGTATTATTCAACAGGGTCAGTAACAAGTTTGCAGTTTTATTAGAAACAGACCTTCCTGTTGTGACAAATCACCTGCAAACTCTGTTTAAAGTCCCATATGAAACTCTGATGCTTTCAAGAACTTTGGACTGCAGATGGTGAGGGGGAAGGCTCCGGAACAATCATTTTTCATGACTGCTTTGAACAGAGGATCTTTAGAGATCATTTTAAGGAGCTGTGTCCTACCACCTCAGTCCCTATCAGAGGCGACAGAACTGGAGGTTAATGGAAATAGTGTGGGGCTGATCTATGTTTCCACCCCCATATGTCGTTCCACTGCACATTCTGGGAACCAACGTTCCCAGTAAACTGCATGTAAGTGGGGATGGTGATAGCAAAAGTCAGACACAAAGGGCCTGGAGTGGCCATCACGGCAGCTGGGATTGGCGCAGGGAGGAACCAGGGTAATCAGGCCGAGACCCACAGAGAGATGTGAATAGCTGAGACCCCGTACCATAGTGTCAGTAGCTCTCCTCATTCTACATCTCATTCACTCTCCTATCCCTCCACCCTCCCATTCAGAGTTAACCTTCTGCCACCTCTGGTCTCTGTCCTTGAAAACCAGTCTTCTGTAGATGTTTAGAACTAATTTTGTACTGGTCAATTACTCTCCACATACAGTATGTCTTTGACTTATTCTTGTTTTTACCATAACATTTAATGGATTCGAATGACTGAACTATAAATGTACTTTTCTGAATCAAATGTAACACACAAAACAGAAGTCAAAGAACACTGCTACGATAGCAGTGTATTTGAATGTGGTGTTTTTCTGTGTGTATGTTTTCTCTCTCTCTCAGAGTGTGTGTGTGTGTGTAATATACACACATCCAATATACCACATATAAAAGACTGGTTTCATTGTTCTTATCCTGAGCTGCCAAACACAATTATTCATTGTCATGTTTTAAGCAGCTACCTGGGTGACATTTCTCTTTGTTTGGAACAAGTCACCAGTTTCCCCTATTGGGATCCTCTACAAAAGTAGGAGCCTGTTGTCCCGGTGGCCAGGAGGAGGAACGGCTGGGAAACCCTTCCGAGTGTTGCAGATGTGTTCCACAGACATGACTCACATGAGAAGCCAAACTCCTGACGGGTCTCTTGGAACTAAAGATTTATGTATTCTGTCAAATATCATCTGGCTTTTAAAGAGCATTCCCCCATGTTTGTTTTGTCATCAGTAGGTTTGTTGACATTAGAATATAAGAACATAAGAAAGGCCATGCTGGGTCAGACCAAAGGTCCATCTAGCCCAGTATCTTGTTTTCCAACAGAGGCCAATGCCAGGTGCCCCAGATGGAATGAAGAGAACAGGTAATTATCCCCTGTCGCCCATTCCCAGCTTCTGGCAAAGAGGCTAGAGACACCATCCCTGCCCATCCTAGCTAATAGCTATTGATGGACCTATCCTCCATGAGCTTATCTAGTTCTTTTTTGAACATTGCCCCACAGACTGTAAATGGAGCAGAGTGGCTCTACTCAGCAGAGAGGATAACTGATAAACGGTTTTCCTCTTTGTCAGGCAGTGCTGATTCTCTCCATTCACATTAATTCTTCACAGTGCTATCTACAGAAATCCCCAGGTGGCCTTGGGTAAGAAGGATGCAGAAGGGCGACTTAACTAGGATTGTGAATCAGTCACTGCTGATGTCTAAGCCTGTATCTGAACTTGGACTGAACAAATGATTTTGTTAAGTGAGTAAATATAATCTTGTGGATAAAGCACTGGACTTTAACTCTAGTGGTTTGGGTTCAGTTCTCTGCTCTAACACCTACCTCCTGTGTGATATTGGGCAAGTCTCCTAATCTCTCTCTGCCTCAGTTCCCTGTAAAATGGGGATAATAATACTTCCTTTGTCTGGCTTATCTGTTTAGATAGTGAACTCTTTGGGGGCAGGGGCTGTCTCTTACTACCTGTTTATACTGGGCCTTGCACAGTGTGACCCTGATCTCTGTTGGGCCCTGTAGGCAATACTCTAATACAAATAATAGGTAATATGTCCCTTTGGAGGTGATAGGAGGCATGGCATAGCCCAAAAGTGAGTGCTCTTCTGGGTTACCTTATTCACTGGGGGGTAGTGCAGACAGAAATGACTATTGATTCTGCATGCCCTTATGTTGTGAATTGTAGGTCTATTTTTCATAGGCCTGGGTAGCAGGATATTGTATATCCCATCTCATCACTCCACCTTTTCCTACTCTTTGCATAGTAGTCAGGATTGTCTGAGGGAGAGGTTTTTCCTGCAATACCATATGGCCCTTTGATGAGCTTTACTGGCAGTTGTGTTAGAGGCTTTGAAGTTTGCTCAGAGTCCTGTCCTTCAAAACACTCTTTTCTTTTGATTAATGTTTTGATTTTCGTAGATTTTTCATACTTTTGTCCTCTGAGAAATCACTTCCCATAACCAGCCCTGGCCAAAATTTGTCTTAAGGCCGCTTTATCACATAAAAGAAAGGTGTAATAGTGACTCTTGGTGCAAAACATTTGTTGTTGAAATCCATGCTTGTTATGCTTGTACTAGAGTCATGGATTCCTCTTGCATGGCTTGCTTGGAGAAGCAGAAGTATTTGTGTGTAGATATTCTGTTCTAGTCACGCTATCCATCCTGCACAGTGGCATTTTAAAGGGACATCATCTCAATTCTGTCTAAACAGTTTTTGCGTACTGTTGTTACAGAGAATACTTATGATTGCCATAACTGAAAGAGATTATTGGGAACATATTTCTCAATTTAAAAAATGTGCTCATGCACTTAGCAGCACACCGTATATAGTCAATGTCATTGTTTCTATGCATCCGAAGAAGTGAGCTGTAGCTCACGAAAGCTCATGCTAAAATAAATTTGTTAGTCTTTAAGGTGCCACAAGTACTCCTGTTCTTATTGTTTTCTCTGTTTCCCCCTTTTTCTTGGCGAGGTTTGTCCTGTGACATTAGGAAATTGGGGAGTGGGAAAAGTGGTGGAGACATTTTAAAAAAAAGGAAAATGGGCAGCGGGATTCAGAGCCAGGTGTAGTGCCTTAAATTTTTTTTTGTTTTTTAATTGGTTAGATTTTATCTTGTTCATGTCCCCTTTCATATTTTTAGCATGTAACCTGGTGGTTACAATTGCTTGTTTGTTCTAGCGTCAAGTTTGCTATTTATTCTTGGTTTCAAAGAATCCATGTCTATATTATTAATACATTTTTTTCAACTACGTTTTTCATCCATGAAGCACTGGTAAGTTTTTTTTAGGAAACACTGTGATTTACTCAAGTTGATCTATACAACAACTTATGGTCTTACGGTGAGTATCTTATTTTAAGAATGCTTGTTAGCAAGCTTGTACAAGTTTAGCATGCCAGAACAAAGCAGAAACAATAGGAAATTGTGTTATAGCTTTTGGCAGACTGATATGCACATTCCCCGGGGCTCTCGATTTCTTCTGGGAGACTCCGATCTTCATTGTGACTGGAGTTCTTTGGTCAGTTTCTGATGTTAATGCTTGAAAGGAGTCACGAACTCTTTCTGACCCTTCAAAGTGATACTTGAAACTTGCACAAATTTCATCTCTCATTAGAGAGTAAAACGTCTTTCCTTTTTCTTTCCCCTAAACCTGAAACTTGTCACAGTTCCAGGTACAATGTGACTTGAGTCAAACATGTGCACCAGGTTAGAGGATAATAGGAATTGGATGCCAAAAGCACTTTTAGGATTAATAATAGATAAGCACTAATTTCTATTTCATGTGCAAAACTCCAAAAGGCAATGAGGAATTTGTTGACATTTCTATTAACTTAGAAGGATCTTGAATGACTGTGACCACCTCTAGCCTTAATTTATTTTGGGAGCAGCGGAAGGAGTAGAGGAAAGTCAGTGGAGCTCCCAGGATTATAGTGGATATTGTCATCCTGACCCAAAAGACTCATGAGAAAAGAGTTCCCTTCAGATTTAAGCAGGAAACGCGTAAAAGAATGCTTTGTACCTGTGCAATTTCACTGCATAGTAGAAAGCACAGTCCTGGTAATATAATGCTACTCTGGATTGTTTGGAATGTTACATACCAAGTTCTGTTAAATTAGAATAATCTTCACCTCTAGTCTGTTTCTTGTCCTCTAGCTCATCACTCACCCAGTTTTAGTGGGTGGCCAAAGAGGACTCTGTTGAATATATGAAGGGAGAATAAAAATAGGAACCAGGCAACCAGAGGATGTGAATATGTGCTGTTCTCTTCCACTGTTGTGAATTTGAATTCCTCCCCAAAGGACCGCAGTTCTACAGAGGTGCTCCTTTTCCACTTATTTATTATAATTATTTGTATTGTGATGGTGCCTGAAGGCCTCAACCAAGATGAGGGCCTGATTGAGGTAGGCACTGTACGAACACATAGTTCCTGCCTGTCAGAACGTACAATCTAAATGGATGAGAAGTGGGAGAAACAAAGTATAAATGCCCCAGTTTCACAGATGGGGGAGCCAACACAGAGAGACTAATAAATACCCAGTGTAGACATACCCTTAAACCTGGGTCCATGTGACCTGCACTTGCAAATCCATTGTTTCCAAGCTTTCCCTTTAGCGTCCACACTGCAGTGCAGCTCCCAGTGCTTCCTGTTCCTGGAAGTAGAGGGTGAATTTTGGAGAGAAAAGGACTGGGATGCACAGGCCCAGGGGACTGTAGGACAGCACAATTGTGAGATAAGCTCCATACATGGACTTCTGCTATGTCCTCACAGCAAAGTGAGCAGACTTGGACCTGTGCTACAGCGGGATGTGAGCTCAGACCCATATCCCTGGATGAGTCAGCAGGCCCACGTTCTGAGAGAATTCTGGCGCGGGTCAGATGGCTTTGTGTATGGAGGGTAGAGGGTTGAGGCTTACACATGAGTCAGAGCCCAGGTTACTATGGAGTGCAGACATATCCATAGAACTTGGCCACACAAGGAGTCTGTGGCAGAGCAGGGAAATGAATGCATATGTTGTGAGCCCCTGTCCACTTTCCTTTCCACACTGCAGTTCATTTCCCTTTGCCACCTTCTGCATTATTTCATGTTGCTGAGGGTTTGTCCTATTAATATGGGCTAAGCATGGACTGGAAGACTAGTCCATGTGGTCTTTCAGGAAATGGGCAAGCTGTGCTGTGGGTTGTACCTCTTTCAGAAACTTTCAAAAGAGAGAGAGATAATTGGAAAGGAAACCCTAACAAGGAGAAAAGGAATGAAGTAAGGCAGAAGCAGGTGTAGAACAAATGTTCATACTTCGTAATAAATTTTAAAACTCTTTGGAAGCATATTGAAGTTCACTGAGAATGTTTTCCCCTTAAATGTTTTCAGACTTTCACAAAGGTTGCTTCTGGTGAGCTGTATCTTCCTCTTGGTTATCTTTGCAGATAGGGTCTTGCCAGACTGCAAATGAGAGCTCTATCTTCTATACAAATAAATACAGGGATAGGACATGTTTTTAATTAGGACAATTGACTTTTGTCTTGCTTTTTTGGATGTAATAAAGACCTTATTTCTGTAAAGAGAAGAGGGCTTCAGTGACTACAAATAGAAATGACACACATTGTACTTATTTTGATGTCTTCTTTTAAAATCCATAAAGGTAGTTTTTAGTATAAAGAGCATGTGTCTCTCCAACAGCTCTCTGAATCTGTTTTAAAGTGTATCGGGAGACGTAATATAATGGGCCCGATTTTGCTCCCACTGAAGTTAATTTTCCTTGACTTCATCAGTACAAGATTAGGCCCTGTATTTCACTGACCAAATGTAAATATAAAATACCAAGTTGCTACAGGCTGACCATGAGAACGTACACACCAGTTTGTGCTGCTGATTCAGAGAGTAGTGGCTTGCTAACCTGCTTGTAGCATTTTGCTCAGGGGTTCTCAAACTTTTGTACTGGTGACCCCTTTTACAAAGCAAGCCTCTGAGTGCGACCCCCCCAGTATCAATTAAAAATACCTTTTAATGTATTTAACACCATTATTAATGCAGGAGGTAATGTGGGGTTTGGGGTGGAGGCTGATAGCTCCCGATCCCCCATGTAATAGCCCTGTGACCCCCTGAGGGGTCCGAACCCCCAGTTTGAGAACCCCTGATTTTGCTGAACCCAACACCACAGTAATTAAACACAAAGGGGTTTGATAGCAAACACATACACGGAACCTTCTCTGAATTTCAAATAAAATCTGTTTTACATCAATCGCTCTGGGTTATTTTGGTCATGTGGTGTCACGCCCACAGTGACATGATGTGTTTTGACAGCCAACCCGATCGTGTTGCATGTTACAGAAGGACATGACAACTTTTTAAGGTGGATTCTTTGTTTTTTAAAGGAAAGCATGAGCTGAGCACAAAAAAAAAGTTTGGCAGTATATTCGCTGTTGAAAACTTTGTGGGATTTTAGCCCCAGAGGTTCCATTTAACTGATGTTATGATACCAGCAAAGCAGCATTTCTGACACAGAAATATCTTTTCTGGAAATGCTATATCTAAGGACAATGCACTCCTGGAAATTATGATTAGCAGAGTTTTTGGGAAAGTCATTGACTCATGAATATTTAGCAAAACACACAAACCTCCAGCCAGTCACAGCTACCCCTTTGTTCAGAATACACCATTTTATGTAGTGTCTCTCACATGGCTGGTTGGGTTACCTACATTAACTGCTAACTGAGTGGTCAACAATGCCAAATTCTTGGCACTTTTCTGTCCGCATGTTTAAAGAAAATTTGAGAGACAGTGACAGCACAAATGTCTCATTGTTTATTGACCATCATTTTATATAAGCTTTTATTTCTGTCTTGGATGGAAACATGGTGAGATGAAACTTGAAAGGAAGCAGAAGGATGGCCTTGTGGCTAATGAATTAGCCTAGGACTGAGAAGACCTGTGTTCAATTCCAGGTGAAGCTGTAGACTGAGTGACCTTGGGCAAATGACTTAATCTTCTTGTGCAGGGATTCTCACTTACTATGGTGCTGTGCTGTGCCTTGCCCACTGAAGTCCTCACACCTGGGGCTTTCAGGTATTGCCATAATAGTAATAATTAAAGAGATAGCAGCAAGAAGCAGAGACCAAGGCAAAGAGCTATAGAAAGATTTCTGATATTATCCAGAATTGTCCTGATTCCTTTAACAATGACATAGTAGCATGATTTTTTTTATTGAACCTGAGTTGGCATAATTATTTCCCATTAATCTGTGCTTTAGGTAAGGAAATCTGAATCTTGTTATGTGGCAGGTATGAGAAGCTATATTTCTTTAGTAACTGTTCACTAGTGTAAAGCCTTCTTGGTCCTTTGCTAGCCCTCCAAGCATAACATATCAGAGGTGGGTTTACATATATCATAACATATCATAGGGGCAAGAAAGGGAGGAATACATTTAACCTCCATTTCATGCTAATACAATAGTATGTAACTCTGGTGTAACTTTTTATAGTGAACTGTTAATTGGATACTAGAGCCTGCTAACTTTATAGTCTTGTAAAACCGCAATAAGCGAGGGAGCATTTGTTTAGAGCTACCAAGGAGGAAAAAAAAGGTTTTGTGTTACTCTTGTAAATAAAGGTAAAAACTGTTGAAGGAGCTGTTATGTTTTGATGTTGGGGTGGGTTCTTTTGTTAGAACATTTCTAGACGTCAGACTGTGTGTTTTAAATAACAGTATTGTCTGACAGAAATGTCATGCAGTTGGTTTCATAAAATGGGCGTAATTGTACATGTGTGTTAAGGAGAATTTAAATATAATTTTAAAGTTGCATGTTAATTAATTAGTTAATATTTATAATGTTGTAGTGAACAAAGGCCTAATCAGGATGGGGACCCTGTTAGCCAGGTTCTGTACAAATACATAGGAAGACCTGGTCCTTGCCTAAAAAGACCTCACAATTTAAGAAGACTAGTAAGACAAAAGGTGGAGGAAAGGGCAACAACACGCAAGCAGAGTGAGCGATAGTAATGGTTGGCAAAATTCATGTTGGTTCCATAGACCTATTCTGTGAAAAAAAGCTGGAAAAGGCAGGAAGGGAGATAGGGGAAATAGAAAGTGAGAGGAAGGAGGGAAAAGAGATGGAGAGACAAAGAGTAGGGAATGAAGGAGAGAAGCATGAAAGTCCGAGAGAAGGGAGGCTGACAGAGGGAACATGAGGGAGAGTGCAGGAAGAGATTGGAGCTAATAGCTAACCAGCAGGAAGGAGAAGTCTAGTGTTTACACTAAAGAAAGTGATCTGGGGCCATCAGTTGTGTCCAGAAGTGGCAGTAAGGATAAAGGAGGTGTTTGCTATTCTTTTAAAATGTAAGCAAAATCTTGGAAGAAAGTATGGTCTCATGACTAAAGTCCAGACCTGGGGGTCAGGAGATTTACTTTTATAGATCCATGCTTCTGCTATTGGCTTTTTATCAGACCTTGGACAAGACATTTTATCTCTCTGTGCTTAAGTTTCTCTGCCTATAAAATGGGCTTGTAATGCTTTTCTGCCTGTTGGGTGTAACCCAGTAGCATTGAAGAGCACTTTGAGAGGTGAAATGGAAGATGATATAGACGTGCAACTTATTGTTAAAAGTGACCTTTACAGTACTGCTAAAAACAGGTAAAAGTGTTGGATTTCCATTCCCTCTGCTCAGTTTGGAAGATTCCTGCAAGGAGAGTGGGTTCTGTACAAAACGTGGACCAGCAGAAGCAAAAGTATAGTCATCTTGTATTAAAAAATAAGAATAAGATTAAATAATATTTTAAAAACGAACAAAACCTCTTTCACTACAATTCTACAGGTTTTGAATCTCCTCAGTCTCCTAAAAATTGTAGGGGAAATCTCCTATGGATATTGCCCCTGGCCTGGTAAAGATGATCAAAACCTAATTTTCCTATTTAAGGAACTTATGGAGCTTCCTGTTCATAAAATTAGTTTATCCTATTTCTGTACTAAACGTGGTATGTGCTGGATCACAAGGGAAAACCACAAATGTTCTCTCTGGACGTTATCCAGAAAGAGGACAGCTCTATTTGTGTCCACTTCCAGTACCCATGTTGCTGGTCCTTCAGTTCATTCTGCTGAGTCTCCTAGTCTGGGGAAGGGATCAGTGCAAATACTGCTTGTAAGCCCCACTCCACCTCACTCCAGGGCACAGCGAACCACACTGACACAAAGGGGTGCAGTGTTACTGATGTGTGCCATCATGGGGGAAAAGAGTCCATTGCTTTTAGAAGAGTGCAAGTGTTCACATTCTGCACTTTACCTTAGGGTTGCCAACTGTCTCATTGCACAAACCCAAACACGTTTGCCTTGCCCTCTGCCCCATCCCTTCCCCAGGCCATAACCCTGCCTGTCCTTTCTCCTAGGCCCTGCCCCTGCTCACTCCATCCCCATTCTTCCGTCACTTGCTCTCCCTCACCCTCCCTCACTTTCACCAGGCTGGGGCAGGAGGTTGGGGTGTGGGCTCTGGGCTGGGGGGTTGGGCCGAGGGGTTCAGAGTGTGGGAGGGGGCTCTGGGCTGAGCCTGGGGAAGGCGGATGGGGTGCAGGCTCCAGCCGGGTGGCGCTTACCTCAGGTGCCTCCCAGAAGCGACTGGCATGTCCGGCTCCTAGGCTCAGGGATGGTCAGGGGGCTCTGCACGCTGCCCCTGCCTTCAGGAACAACCCTTGCAGCTCCCATTGACTGTGGTTCCTGGCCAATGGGAGCTGCAGAGTCGGTGCTCGGGGCAGGGGCCGCACGCAGACACCCCCTGGCAACCCCTGTGCCTAGGAGCCAGAGGGATGTGCTGGTGCTTCCAGGAGCTGTGATGAGCCAGGGCAGATAGGGAGCCTGCCATAGCCCCGTTGCACTTCTGACCAGACTTTTACCGCCTATTAAAATCTCCCGGATTGCTTTCAATAGCCACCGGGAGATTGAGGCTGATTCCGGGAGACTCCTGGCCAATCTGGGAGGGTTGGCAACCTTCCTTTACCTGCATAAATAATGAAAGTGACAGTGAAACAGCCCTTATGATTTTTATAAATCAAATCCTTTGGAGGGCAAATAAATCATTTCCTTAACTTTTAAGATGTGTTAAGCGTATATAAATCTGTATATTGGGCCTTGAGGGACTGCTCTCCTGGACTCATACAGGTGCACACAGTAGTAAAAGCAATAAAACGCATTAAGTGGTTGGTGTAGTTTTGTTTCATTCAAATCAATTAGCTTGTCTTTATGTGTAGAAACCCCCGTACTGAAGATGACCTAGTTCCTTATAAAAGATAAAATAAAACCCTTTGTGTCTGAAGAGTGTAGGAGTGTTAGTAAGTTGCCATTTCTAGCTGTCTGATTTGTCCTTCAGGTTCTTCTCAGGTAAAAGGCATGTGTAACTTTTATAAATAAAGTAACGTAACTGTTTTTAGTTTGGAGTACGTTGCTTCCATGCCTATCCTATTTATTGGGCCACTCTAATGGCTGCAGTCAGTTGTGGTTTTAAACAGAATGGCTAATACTTTGGAGCAGCATAGGGAGTTTATTTATTCAAAGTGACATGGTCAAGTATCTTGAACCCAAAATAGGATGCGCCGTGAGGAAAGGGGTGTAATATGATGAACAACATTCTCCAGATTACAAATATGTGTGTTCCTTTAAATCAGTCACTCTGTAAATGAGGAAATAAAAACAAATAAATGCTGTTTTTGTGGGTTTGACTTTTCTTGTTCTTTGCTGATTGTTTAACAAGCACCCGTCTCCAGAGCCGCACATGTGCTTGCTGACATTATTGATTCTGATAGATAAATAAAGAAGTAAAGCAAGGAAAGCCATGTTGGCTTCCTTTTTATTAAGTATCAGAGGGGTAGCCGTGTTAGTCTGGATCTGTAAAAGCAGCAAAGAATCCTGTGGCACCTTATAGACTAACAGACGTTTTGCAGCATGAGCTTTCGTGGGTGAATACCCACTTCTTCAGATGCAAGTGGTGGAAATTTCCAGGGGCAGGTTTATATATGCAAGCAAGAAGCAAGCTAGAGATAACGAGGTTAGTTCAATCAGGGAGGATGAGGCCCTGTTCTAGCAGTTGAGTGAAAACCAAGAGGGGAGAAACTGGTTCTGTAGTTGGCAAGCCATTCACAGTCTTTGTTTAATCCTGAGCTGATGGTGTCAAATTTGCAGATGAACTGGAGCTCAGCAGTTTCTCTTTGAAGTCTGGTCCTGAAGTTTTTTTGCTGCAGGACGGCCACCTTAAGATCTGCTATTGTGTGGCCAGGGAGGTTGAAGTGTTCTCCTACAGGTTTTTGTGTATTGCCATTCCTAATATCTGATTTGTGTCCATTTATCCTTTTCCTTAGAGACTGTCCAGTTTGGCCGATGTACATAGCAGAGGGGCATTGCTGGCATATGATGGCATATATTACATTGGTGGACGTGCAGGTGAATGAACCGGTGATGGTGTGGCTGATCTGGTTAGGTCCTGTGATGGTATCGCTGGTGTAGATATGTGGGCAGAGTTGGCATCGAGGTTTGTTGCATGGATTGGTTCCTGAGCTAGAGTTACTATGGTGCAGGGTGCAGTTACTGGTGAGAATATGCTTCAGGTTGGCAGGTTGTCTGTGGGCGAGGACTGGCCTGCCACCCAAGGCCTGTGAAAGTGTGGGATCATTCTCCAGGATGGGTTGTAGATCCCTGATGATGCGCTGGAGGGGTTTTAGCTGGGGACTGTATGTGATGGCCAGTGGAGTCCTGTTGGTTTCTTTCTTGGGTTTGTCTTGCAGTAGGAGGCTTCTGGGTACATGTCTGGCTCTGTTGATCTGTCTCCTTATTTCCTCGTGCGGGTACTGTAGTTTTGAGAATGCTTGGTGGAGATCTTGTAGGTGTTGGTCTCTGTCTGTGGGGTTAGAGCAGATGCGGTTGTACCTCAGTGCTTGGCTGTAGACAATGGATCTTGTGGTGTGCCCGGGATGGAAGCTGGAGGCATGAAGGTAGGCATAGCGGTCGGTAGGTTTTCGGTATAGGGTGGTGTTAATGTGACCATCAATTATTTGCACCGTAGTGTCTAGGAAGTGGACCTCCCGTATAGATTGATCCAGGCTGAGGTTGATGGTGGGGTGGAAGCTGTTGAAATCGTGGTGGAATTTTTCCAGAGTCTCCTTCCCATGGGTCCAGATGATGAAGATGTCATCAATGTAGCATAGGTAGAGAAGGGGCGTGAGTGGACGGGAGCTGAGGAAGCGTTGTTCCAGGTCAGCCATAAAAATATTGGCATATTGTGGGGCCATGCGGGTGCCCATAGCGGTGCCACTGATCTGGAGATATATATTGTCATCAAATTTGAAATAGTTGTGTCTGAGGATAAAGGCACAGAGCTCAGCAACTAGTTGTGCTGTGGCATCATCAGGGATACTGTTCCTGACAGCTTGTATTCCATCAGCGTGTGGGATGTTGGTGTAGAGAGCCTCTACATCCATGGTGGCCAGGATGGTGTTTTCTGGAAGGCCAGCAATGCCCCTCTGCTATGTACATCGGCCAAACTGGACAGTCTCTAAGGAAAAGGATAAATGGACACAAATCAGATATTAGGAATGGCAATACACCAAAACCTGTAGGAGAACACTTCAACCTCCCTGGCCACACAATAGCAGATCTTAAGGTGGCCGTCCTGCAGCAAAAAAACTTCAGGACCAGACTTCAAAGAGAAACTGCTGAGCTCCAGTTCATCTGCAAATTTGACACCATCAGCTCAGGATTAAACAAAGACTGTGAATGGCTTGCCAACTACAGAACCAGTTTCTCCTCTCTTGGTTTTCACTCAACTGCTAGAACAGGGCCTCATCCTCCCTGATTGAACTAACCTCGTTATCTCTAGCTTGCTTCTTGCTTGCATATATAAACCTGCCCCTGGAAATTTCCACCACTTGCATCTGAAGAAGTGGGTATTCACCCATGAAAGCTCATGCTGCAAAACATCTGTTAGTCTATAAGGTGCCACAGGATTCTTTGCTCCTTTTTATTAGAAACCTTCAGGAAAAAAAATCCAACATATGTCAAATGGAAAAAGGTGACATCAGGGAAAGACA
Organism: Mauremys mutica; assembly: GCF_020497125.1. Classification (NCBI taxonomy): domain Eukaryota; kingdom Metazoa; phylum Chordata; order Testudines; family Geoemydidae; genus Mauremys; species Mauremys mutica. The sequence continues at coordinate 17,501,964 of NC_059079.1, forward strand.
TATTAATGTAAAAATTCTTCATGTTAATCCTGCCCATGGTTTTGATCTTTCCTCCACCTCAGGCATAATGCAGTTTAGACAGGCAGCTCTAAATTATGCCAAGTACACAGTGTCCCTTAAAAATCCCAGACAGTGGAGGATAGGCACAACAGAGCACACACCTGAACTGCAGGTCTGGTGCTGACACACTTGCTCCCAGGAGAGTTCCTCTACACAAGGGGAACTTTCTGCTGGGCATATGCTGCTGGATTACAGTCCAGATGTGCAAAGTGGTCTTAAATTCAGCAGTGTGTGGTCATTTCATACCCATTCACATAGGTCCTGGAACTAGGGATGCTGTGGGTGCTACCGTACCCCCTGCCTTGAAGTGATTTCCATCATATACAGGGTTTACAGTTTGGTTCAATGGCTCTCAGCACCCCGACTATGCAAATTGTTCCATCACCCCTACCTATGCACTTATGTGTATGTATAAAAAAGGAGGTAAGGCTTACTAAATATAAACTTTTAGTTTTCTATAGATAGTGTAAATGCTTTGATGTGACACTCTAAATGTACGGCCTTGGTTACGTATCATATATTCTTCCCTCAATTCTTCATCTGTAATTACTAGTCATCTGCCCTGCCTTGAGTAGTTTGTTATAATTTTATTTATATTTCAGAAAGCTTATTTGTTAATTATTTGGCAGCATCAATATAACTCACTGTCATTCTGTATGCATGCAAGACTGTACAGGTGTGTCGCATCTTAGGCGCATTTAACATGCGTGATTTCAGCTTTACGCGGTTGGCAAAAACAAGAAAGAAAAAAAAGAGAGAGAAAAATAACAATTTAAATATTGTTTCTGTAGTGCTGGCGATTCCGCCTGCCATTACACTCAATGTAATTTTGACTATACGCGATTTCCGCTTTACGCGCTGACTGCGGAACGTAACCCCAGCGTAAGATGAGACAGACCTATACACAGACACGCCTTCCACTATCAAAAACCCCATGCAGAAGAGTTAGGGAACAGGTGACTTTGCATTTAGAAGGCACCAACTGAAGTGCATTCTTGTAGATATAATATTTCCTTTCATGGAGAGTAAAGGCAATATTCTGCCTTTCACCGTAGGCTAATGGTAAGGGTGTAGAGACCACAGCCAAGGTACTTCCTAGGTGAGCATGCTAGAGCCATCCTTGGAGATGATGTAGCGTACTCCTTGCTCCATAGTCAACCAGCTCCTTAGGCTAGAGCAAAGGGACCTTGGGGCCATGGCTTCATCCTCACCATTCCCCTTCCTGCCCCCACGTCAGCACCTAGCACATAGGGGGGCACCAAGAGGCATCAGGATCTGTTCTCCCCAGTAAGATTCTAGCAGGCTCATATATGAGGGCGCCCTCCTCTCCCCAGCTTACATGTTGTCCAGAATCTGCCCCAAGTGTACTTCCAGCACATTTATTTTGTATAGCTGAGTATAGCTGAGTTGGCCTTTCATTTAGGGTACTAAGAAAAGGGACTTGAGAAAGGATTCAAGAGAGTTCTGTTCCCAACTCTACCACATACTTCCTTTGTGGCCTTGGGTAAGTGCCTTAATCTATTGGTATTTTTGTTCTCCATGTATAAACAGGGGGACAAGTTACTTTGCTAATGTGATGGTTCTTGGGGTACACAGGACTGTGAGTCATCTTGTTACCCCCTGCCACCCGTGTGACACAGTCTTGCTTGTGTCAGCTCCCTAACAACACCAGCCTGTTAGTTATTTAAGCCCTTTCCTCTGGGCCATACCAGCCCTTATTTGCCTTGCAGGTTAATGATAGGTGCATCCAAGTCTCTTTGACGCATTCCCCTTCGATATCTGGCTCCTGACAAATGGTTACACACAAAACAAAACTATAACAGGCTTTCTAGAGACTAAGTTTAACTATCAGATTAACCTCTCATCTAAAGTTAACCTCAAGTCTTTTTCAGCGTTTTCTACCAAGGTTGGTTGAGATCCCATTTTCATGAATGTAAATGCACTGCCTGTTTACTTCCCAGGTGTAGGATGATGGCGTCACACTCTGGGGTGCAAGCTAGACCAGTGAGGGGTTGTCATCTCCTGGGTCCCTCACAGTGCTTTGCTGTTGTAGCTCTCAACCTAGGCCTTTCACAACAGTCTGCCAGTATGCCAGTCACATTCGGAGGGTCTGTGTGATTCAGCAGCTCTGACCTAGCAGCCTGTCTACAGCCTCGCACTGGCGTCCACCAGCCTTGGTTGCTACTTGCTTCTTTAATAAAACAAGCTTAACAACAAATGAAGATAGGCTTTTAGGTGAGTTCCAATATCAAGAAATAAAGTTTAAAATGGTTGCAAGTAAATAAAAGTGAAAACATACATCTAAAAGTCTAAAACTTAATTGAGCAAGTTTTGTTTCAAGGCTTTGTTCATGATAGTCTCTCACCCACCGTCTTCTACAAAGACGGTGATAGACTGTGCTCCCCCTCACCTCCGGTCAGGCTCTCTTTCAGAGGCTCAGAGGTGCTGATGCATTTGTCGTCTTAGGCGAAAGAGGTAACTTATGGTTTTCTACCCCTTTCTTTTATAGTCCAGTGAACCTGTGAAGTGAATTCTTCTGAAGGTTATCCCTCAAAGCAAAGTTATTTCAAGCAGTAAGGAAGGCGAAATGGAGTCTGGTGATGAAGGAGGCTCCATGCTCTTTTGCTGCCCCACCCCCGAAACTTGTCTTTGCTGAATTGCAAATTGTTCTGTTCCTACCATGTCCCCCCCCCCCCCCGCTGTCTTGATGATCCTGTTTGCTTCTTGTATGTAAACTGAGGTAAATATTTATTTATTTAGGATAGACCTATTTAACAACTTTTAACTAGCCAGGGCTATGTGATTTTTAACATGTGCTAATAATTTCATACAGGGGGAATTCATAACTTTACATATTATATTGCTACATACATTTCATCATGATGATATTGACCAGCGAGCTATTAGTTTTCAAATGATACTTCACAAGGCAGATTTTGTATGAAGATTATTACAATAGTGTGTAGGGTATGAGTATGGGGTGCTTTGGGTCACAGACTTGGAATCGTCTTCATCTCCTACCTTATACCCCCAAGCTCACTGTCTGTACTGAGAGACAGGATAACCAACGGGGGCTTGTTTTTCTTGTGTGCTGCTTCCCTGTTGACTGCAGAGCCCTTCATTAATGTTTAATTTTGTATGTCAATTGGCATTCATTGTGTTAGTGTGAATGCTTAGGGTACGTCCAGACTACCCGCCGGATTGGCGGGTAGCGATCGATTTATTGGGGATTGATGTATCGCGTCTTGTCTAGACATGATATATCGATCCTCGAACGCGCTTCCGTCGACTCCGGAACTCCACCAGAGCGAGCGGTGGTAGCGGAGTCAACGGAAGAGCTGCGGCTGTCGATCCCGTGCCATGAGGACAGGACGTAAGTAAAAATAAGATACGTCGACTTCAGCTATGGTATTCCCATAGCTGAAGTTGCGTATCTTACATCGACACTTCCCCCCCCCCCGCCCCCCCCCCCCCCCCCGGTGTAGACCAGGCCTTAATTTACCTCACAGCAGAGAGAGAGATTCCTTACCTCCTGTCTGGAAGAAAACCTGTTCTTTCACCTCCGCTGTTGACTAGTGCTTTGACACAGACTTCAAAAACATATTTTGTGTGTGTGTATAAAACTCCTTACATAGTATCTGTACGTACATTTCACAATGATATTAAGGACTGCAGTGTGACCCCAGCTTTCATGTAAGACCTCTTGATATTTTTTGGTAAACCAGAATGTACATACCAGAATCAAAATATTCCTGTAATCCTCTCCCCAGTTGGCATCTTGGGTCCCAGCTACCTCACAGGCATGTTGGGGGTTAAATACATTAATGTATTATAGATGGTTAGATACCACAGTGAAGAGCATCATAGAAACACCCATAATAAAAATGTCTGTGCAGTGCACAAAGTCACAAGACTGTCTGTCTGTCTCTGTCTAAAGGCTTTTATATTGCTGCTCATCACTACAGTATCTGAGTGCCTTCCATGTAAATCAATAGGAATAGCAAAGTCCCTAGTGGACTGAATGGAGTCCCTGGCTGGCACTTCAGTGAGCTACAGTAATCCACCCTGGAGATGACTAATGCATGGACTACTGTGACCAGGTCCTCATCTGAGAGGAAGGGAGAAAGTTTCCTAGCAAGCCAGAGGTAAAAAGGCATTTTTGGAAATTGAGGCTACCTAGTCATCCAGGTTAAGTGAGGAGTCAAACAGGATCCAAAGATTTCGTGCCACTTTGACGAATGGGGTCTGTCTGCCTTCAGTGGAAGGTGGAGACAACATGTTGGCCAGCTCACTAGAGGCATATTCAAACTGTCTGCATGCATAGCTCCTAAAATACACAGGGTTTTAAAGCAAATAGATATCTTAGAGCTCCTCTAGATAATTGATGGGAAGAATTCAAGAAGAACCCTCAGCCCCTTCCCTGCCCCATCCTCCCCACAGCCCACCACAAAAGGCTGGTGCACTCTTCTTCATGAGAGTGCCATTTTTTTGGATGTAAGCCAGATGTCTTGGAGGACGTAAAGGTCTAAGCCATAGTAAATCATGCCAAAATTATTCTTAGTCAATGAAGGAAATGAATGATTAAGTGTACAAGGGATTCATGAGTGGCTAACGTGTTATCAGTGCTGGTATTTAAACTATGTACGGCATATCAGAGTGAAGTAAAGCATTTCCTTATATCTGTGTCTGCCTTTCTTCTTGGCTTTGATTTGAAGATAAGACTAGGACTATAATGAATCACTATTATCGGAGATAATATGATTGATTAGGCCTATTACTGAACAAGTAGCCAAGATACTTGCAGCACAAAGGTGGACTTAAACTTTGATAACTCTAGGGCTGTGGTTTCTTTTAAAGTTAGCTTTTCCATCTATAAAGTGGGATTTTTAACTCCTTAAACCTGTCTGGTTGTCTGCAGAGTAAAGAAGGGCAATATAACCAAATACACTAAATGTTCTGCTGGTTTTAGACTTTTGGTGCTAACCTTAATTACATATTCTGTGGATATTTGACACCAAGAATATGTCTACACAGAATTTGAGACCAAGCTGGATAGAGCCTCTGAGCTTGGGTTGACAGACTCGGGGTAGTGGATCTCATGCTAGCACCCTTAGAGTAGCTGTATAGGTAGCACTTTGAAGTTGTGGCTTGTGTTGGAGCTCAGGCTCTGAAGTCCATCCTTGTTGCCACGCTTTAAAGCCTGAGCTCCAGACCAAGCCGCAACTTCAAAGAGATGTCTGTGCAGCTATTTTTAGAGCACTAGCATGAACTCCACTAGTCTGAGTTTGGGATGCTTGGTTCCACCCGGTCCAAAATGCTGTATAGACATATCGCCAGGTGACAGAGGCCAGGTAAATATCTAAAATAGATTCCATTGTTAAGTGACATTCTTTCCTCTCCATTTCCATTTCATTCAGAATGTGGTGAAACTTAAATGTTTACATGATATAAAACTGTATACAGATATATAAGCTATATTTTAAAGGTGTAATTCCCTGAAGGAGGTGATCAGATTAGGTAGATGTTTCTGCTCTGCTCACCTTTCAAAACATCAGGGATTAGCCCATATGAAAGTGTGTACAGGGAATGGGCAAGAGCGAATGAGATGCCTTCCCTTGCCTTACTGGTGATTCTGTCATACCCAAAGGACCAGATCCTACAACACTTACTCGTTCAGGTAGTTCCTAATCCCATGATTAGACCCAGTGTGGTTAAAGGAATACTTGCACATGTAATGGATCAAGCCCTCAGTCTTTGCATTTCTGAGAAGGACTGTTCCAAGTCTACCACCAACAGTGGCTCTCATCCCCACACTTGTCATTGTGGTTGGGCAGCTCAGGAAGAGCAAACTCTGTAGCCTTTCAGAGCCTTTCACAAAAGTCACTCATATCTGTATTTTCCAGACACACTCAGATGTCCTGTGATTGCCTGAGGTACAATGTCTCTGGAAGCTCCCGCTGGGGATGGTGCATCTCTGCAACCTATCACCATCACCAGGTGGTAGCTCTATTACATCGGCCTAATTGTTCTGATGTTTCTTGTGTCCTGTTGCAATTAATCTTTTGTTAACGTGTCTTATCATCAGGAAGATATAACCCAACACTCAGGCTTGAAAACGCTCTCTCAAACTTGTCTTGCAACATGCAGGGAATCCAGGAGTAAATTACTATTGCCCATTTAAAAAAACTCCCATGGTGACTCTTAAAATGATAGACTGAAGACCTGCTTCAAGCAGATAAAGTTGTGTCAGAAATGTCCTGGAAGAGTTGGGTACCCCAACCAAATAAGGTGAGGCAATTAATAAGGTACATTGAGGAATCAATGGAATTTGGGGTAGCTGACTTCCAGTGCATCCATACTGGGGATACTCCATTGCTTTTGCCAAATTGAAGTATTATTTTTTTTCCTCATCCTATCCAAGTTGCTTCAGGCCTGAGATCCAAAACTAATTAAGAAGTCTTTCCATTGACTTCAGTGAGCTTTGGGTTATGCCCCAAAGGAAGATAACACTCCAATTATAGATTTGAGGAATGTAGTATACTTTGTAAGACAGGCTGTATATTTCTGAGTTATGCTGGAAATACACTCTTGACTTGAGGTCATAGGCTTCCTAATACAGAATCAAACATAAATGTTATTGAACTGCTGTATGGCTCCACCTACATACAATTTATGACATTGGTGTGGGCATAATTTGCAGCAATAGTGGTTCCCTGATGCGTTTGCTTTAGGGATCTCTCAGGGTACAGCTCATCTGAAAGAGATTACAAGTACAGCCAGAAATCAAGTCTCACAGGAGAATCTTCATTTTGATTTCATGTCACTGATTCTTGGAGATGCTAGGCAATTCTAGAACATGTGCAGTCATGGCAAATGATGGTTTTTGTGAACTAACTTGGCGGTAAAGATCCTTATTCTACCTGAATGGCAAAAGTAACATATTATCCTGACTATAACTCTCTGCTGCAATACGGATTTGGATATTGCTGAATTTGAAGGGATGCACATAGTGGTAACTTTTTCTAGGCAACAAAAGTAGGACAGATTTGTCTAACTGTAGCTGCACTTATGTGACCTAGATAGTAATAATACGGAACTCTGAAGTTGTTACATTTTTGTTGACTTAAATTCCTACTGGGGTAGGGATGGAGTTCCTTTCACGTTACCTGTCTCAGGAATTCTAGCAATGCCTTCATAATTTTCCATTACATTTTATTATTGAGCATTTGTTTTGTCTGTGGTTTGTTCTGTCTTGTCTGCTTAGCTGCTTCTGTAAGATATGTGGTTGTTTGTCTTGATTGTCTGATAATATCAATCAAGGCATATTTTTGTTCAAATTTGTTAATGCATAAATACAGGAAGCTATTATTTGTAGAACCTTTGTGCTCTGTGTTCTATGAGGAATTGAGATGCTAGTATCATTCCTATTATGGAGCAAAATTGCATGCCCCTCTCTTTATGAACTTGATATATGTGATTTGTGTAATTGTGCCTTTTAAAATAAAAAATTAATTATAAAAAAATTAAATTATGCAAATAAAATTTAGACATTTACCATTTGGGGCTTTTTTTATGCTCATGTAAATCTAAAGTGACTTTTATAAAAAGTAAAATTTCTCCAGTGATTAGAGGTCAGTGGATTCATACTCATAGATAAGAGGGCAGGATATGGCCATGAATGCGCTCCTCAAGGTATGTAGCAGGCTTTGGAAGAGTTTAAGTCTCTTGGGTAGGTGCTGTCAACTCCTGCACTGTTGGGGACCCAAGAGCCAACCAGCACAGTCCCCAAAGCGGTGGTTGTAATCCGTGAGAAGGCGTGGCCAGGATGCCTGAAAGAGATGCTGAACGGAAATATACCTTTAGGCAGTCTCTGCCAGTGGGATTCCTATTAGATGTCTTACAACAATCTATGGCCACATTCAAACAAAAAAAGGAAATAAAAACCCTAATACATAGAAAGACATTCCTGTTGGCCTGTTTAAAGCAAAGTGAATTTTAGGGCCCAATCTTGCGACCCTTACTCACCAAAGTTTTCCTTATTTACCCAATTACGTTGTCTTATTTCAGTGAGACTACTCACATGGGTAAATGTTACTTATCTACGTAAAGCTTAAAGGATTGGGTCCTAAGTCTTCACGTCTATACTGCTTTTAGATAAGTTTCATTTAATGCTACTTCATTAAATGTAGCTTTGTTACAACATGTTAAATTGCTTTAAATATAATCATCCTCCACATCATGCTTTGAGTTGATCATTGCCATATTTGTAAAAATTGTGATATAAGTACTGTTGAAAGCATTTTCTTGGCGTGTTGCAGTCTATGTAGTTCAATGCATAATACAGCCATGTATTGGAAGGGCGTCAGTTCTTTTAGTAAAATGATTACAGTGCTGGAAGTCTCAGTGTAAAGATGCTGAAATGCATAAGTCTGGAATTAGCAATGATGTAAGGACTTCTAAAACTGAATTTTAGGAAAGTAAACCAATTTCACTGACTAGATTTATACCATTTTACTTCCAAGATCTTTTTTAGCTATTGCTCTAATTACTTAAAATGTCCCTTATCACACAATCTAGATAAAGCTAAGTGACTAACTACAGTTTACTGTTGTTGCTATGCTCTGGATTTTTAAGGATATTTTGAGAATGGGATATGTTTTTTCTGGGGGCACAGCAGCAAAAAAAAAAGGCATTGCCTTGATAAAGGCAGAATGTCTGAGGTAGCTATGAACTCCAAAGTGAGTCAGAGCTGTTTTTCATAAATCCTTAACAGACTTTGAAAAGGGTGAACTCCAGCTGGCTATGAAAGTTCAAGTCATAAAGAAAGCTCTGAAATGAGCACACAAGATTATTGTGCTTATCCTGTAAACCTCAAATCTCATTTATGAGCTCAGATTTTTAAACATATTTTTAAATCTCATTGTGGGCAAGAGATCTCAAGGCCAAATGCTGGCTTTCTTCAGATTTTAACCCAAGACAACTTCACTTGAATGTGCGCTCGAATTCTGGCTGACTGAGGTGAATAAATGAAAAGAGGCAGCTGCCATTTTGTGTTCATTTGCAGTTATCTGTAGAGAGGCGAGGCTATGCACTCTCGTGGAGACCTTACCTTTGTTCTTCCTTTTTTTTGTTGTTAAAAAATAAAGGTCTCCAGGACTTGAAAGTATGAGACAGGATCATAATCTTTGTGTATGAGCAGACATAACACATAATTATCTGACTCGTCCAGCATACAGATAGAACTAGTACTTGCAAAAGCAGCTGGTGGTTATTCATAACCAAAGCTCAGAAATAACCAACAGATATCTATTATTTTAAATTCTATGAAAACGAGCAAAACCCAATAAGTGTTTTTGGTCTGTTCCACTGAGGATAGTAGTTTCTGAAAACAGTGAAGCTATAGAATTGCTTTATCTGTGTTCAGAATGAAGATGAGGCACAGTTAACTTGGTATTTAAAATCACATTTTGTTTAAACCATCTGAAGAAAAACATCTCCAAGGTGTCAAAGAACTTATTAATAGTCCACTATTCATATATCTTTTCAAAAGTGAATGAATGTCCATGGAACTCCATAAAGGACTAATTCACCACAATCCGCATTTAAGGTCTATCCCCAAGTCAGGACATATCGAAAATGTTTTATGATACTTATCCACCATCCTGGCCTGTAGTGCAAAAAATAATTTAATTTCTAAACTGGAAAATCTGTACTACAGAGAAATACTATGAGAATGTTCAAAGACAGATATATTTATTTTGAACAATGAATTCGTTCATTCCCATCAGCAACTTCTGAGATGCCATGGTTTCCAGCCATGACAGTATTATATAGATAGCTATCATGTTTCAGTGTATTAAACATTTGTCAGATTGCCTCCCTTTCAAATTCTCTCAACGAGCATGTACCGCTCTATAGTCTGACTTTATTGGACTCTGTTGAGATATGTGTGGATGAATGCTGTTTTTGTATTCTATTTTACTGCAATACAGCACGTGAGAAGTTAGGAATGAGGGATCATTTTTGCCTCAGCGGGTTATTGTTAGTTCTATGACTCCTTAGATTATACTAATATGAGTTAATCATTTTCTTTTGTGTTGTGATGAACTCTCCCTTTTTTCAGGATGAGAGGATAGCTATTTGGCCGGTAATTAATCTAGCTTTGGATTCCTGGCTCTTTAAGATTTTATTTCTTTTCCCTAAATATACAGTTAAACCATGATATTAGGGGCTTTGTCTTGTATATGGTACTATACCCCTCCCCTCCCAAAAAAACCAGCATCTTGATTTTTCACATTTGCTATCTGGTCATCCTACCTTTCAGTATCTCTTAGAAATTCTTCTGCATAACTACTATGCAGCGGAGACTGGTGGGAGCATGCTTGGTTGTGAGAGAGCAGGCCATTTACATGGAACGCTTTCCTGGAGTGCTTGGATTACTCACAGAGGATTAAAGGTGCTAAAAACAACTGTAGTTTGGGGCCTACAACTTCAGCTCCCCACAAGGGAAGGGGACCATAGTTTGGGGAGCCTATGTCTGTCTACTCAGGGGCTGTACTAGTACTCCTGTTCTTTTAGCTGATGAATGGAAAGCTTGGCTGGACCAGTGAGAGAGTGACTGTTTGTGTCCACGTTTCATGATATGTATGGATTGTGATGAATTTCTCCCAGGATCATTGGCAGTGGGTTGTGCTCTCAGCCCCCTATGATGGGAAGATACCTAGGAGTATCTGTGGCTTTAAAACCACCGATACTTTGCATAATTTCTCTCCTCCTGTCGGGTGACCAGATGTCCCGATTTTATAGGGACGGTCCCGATTTTGGGTCTTTTTTCTTATATAGGCTCCTATTATCCACCACCCCCATCCCGATTTTCACACTTGCTGTCTGGTCACCCTATCCTCCTGTGAGATTCTGAATGGTGAGTTCTGTCTCAGAAGATGCATGGAGACTCTTCTGAACTCAATCAGGAGGAAAGGAAAATGAAAAGAAAATCCTACCCTAATTCATACACAGTCAAGGCACCTTAGAAATGTTGAAGATAAGTGTATAGATTCTTTAGATAAAGAGGCAGGCCATATGTGATGTTGGTGGCAAAGAACAGCATGGACTTTGAGTCCTTCTCCTCTCTCTTGAAGGCACCATGATTGCTAAGGGAATTCTTAGAGCCGTATGAAACATGATTGAAGGGCAGGAGGGAATTGATTTAGATGGAGAAACCTAATTACGTACAGCTTGCTTAAACAGCAATGACAAAGTGAGACAAAAGGAATGGGTTACCTAAAAGTTCAGTTGTCCCCATTAAAAGTTCAGCATTTGCTAATAGTTACCATGCAGCATTGTCTCAACACCACATATTTCCCCTATGTTTAGAACAGGAACAAACTATTTGGGAAATCATAACTTCTGAAGTGGGCAGTATTAGATATAAAAGGCAAACCCCAAGAAGCTAAGCTCTTGAGAAATTTCAGTAGGAAACAGTCCTGCATAGGTAAGGGAATGGAGTAGATGACCTCCCATGTTTTTCCATTTCTAACTCATTGATTTCCCAGCATAAGGTGTCTCAAGTTTGATGCTCACTGGTCTACGTAAGTCTCAACATTATTTAATGTTACAACTGTTTAACCAAATAAAAAGCATTTTTTTTGGCCTGGTCTGGCCTGACCTACCAGGGTTGCAATTTTTGTCTTTTAATAAAAAAGTTAAACAAGACACTGACTTACATCCTGTGTCTAGTGTCTAGGACAGAGATATACTGATCTGAAAGGACTGGAAGCCCTGAGGCTCTGTTCTGCCTTATTGGCACTATCAGCATAGGCTGTGCGGTCATATATCTTTTAGGCATTTTGACAATTTAAAGGGCAGTTAGAACAGCCCACATAGTTAATTTTACTTTTTTTTAAAAATTCAAAGGGAAGGGAGAGTGCCAAGGGATAATTTATTAGAGCACAGAGTGCCCCCCCCTTTTTAAAGTACCCCCCTCCCCCAAACATGCTGGGTTAACTCAAAATGATTTTTATTAAAGTGGAGAGAGAGTTAACCTGTTACTTTCCCACACTGAAATGGGCACAATTTACTCAAAATGGTTAACTGTTAGAGAAAGGTGGTAAAAGTGATTGCTATTTTTAACCAAAAAGAATCATTGTAACAAGGTTGCAGCAGTCAAAAAGCACCATTCAAAAGCAGAAGAGTTCTTTAGGCATGAAAAAACAATCATCAAAGAAGCTCCAAATTGGACTGCAGAGCATCTAACCCTCTGTAGCTGCTGGAGGCTGCAGGGACCTCCTGACCCCCCAGATCAAAGGCTAATTGAAAATCCTTTCCCATGCCGTGCTGAGAAATTAAAAGTCAGCACCTATGCTGTGGCTGCAAAAGCAAATACAGTAGTAGGGAAAACATAGGATGATACCTTTTTGCCTGGAGAACAGAGAGTTTCCATTGTAGAAAAATAAAATAAACAGTGTTTACTAAAACAGCTCAACTGCTCTTCCATCAGCCCGGTGAATTAATACTGAAGCAATGTTTACACATTTATCATTTCAGTCCAAATATGAAGCTCAGGGCACACATTCTTTAACTAATTTTTCTACCATCAGACAGGGCAAGTGTACAACCGTTTACTAGATGTAAAATGCAAACAGGCAGAAGGTAGGAAAAAACAAATATGTTAAGGGCTCTAGGCTAGCACCTGAGCTGCATCAGAACTACATCTCTTCTCTTCCACTCCCAAATCCCAGGGCTAGCTGGAAGCTTGTTCGGCCCCAGAATGACTGAGAACAGCCTTGAGTTAGTTCAAAATTGGGCCAAGCTGCAACTGCCCACCAGGAGCCATTCTAGCAGCTGGGGATCACCAGGGCACAGCAGTGCTCCAGCCACGCTTCCCTGGCCATAACTCTGAAATGCCCCCTACACTGAGTAGCCAGCTGAGCAATTCTGAGTGTGTTTTATGCAGCTGGAGCAGTGCCAAGCAACCTTAAAAAGAGCCATGGTCTGGCCTGTGTGTCTATGTTTTAAAAAACCCAAACAAATACAGCTGAAAATAAGCTAGCTATGTTTTCTTGGAAAGTCTGACATACTGCAAGTAATCTTTGAAAACATAGCCGTGTCGTGTACTTCTGACAAAATGAGTTCTTAGGATGCAGTGGGTAATTGCAACATAGAAGTAATTCCGTATATGTAGGGATTAAAATGGAGCCATGTACATTGGAGCAAGTTTTGGTAACATGACCAATGTGGATATTGTTCACCTTTCCGAGAGGGATAAAAGAAGATTAACGGATAAATAGGAAACGTAATTAGACATATTATTAGAAATCCCATTGTAGTACTTGCTAATAGAAAGTGATGGTCAAAAAGAGATGTTACAAACCATCCTGCAAAGAGTATCAGTAACGTGCTTTCTGATGGATTGCACTTTGTTTCATTGCCGTGGAAAACACCCCTGGTATTTGTACAGAAGTTTAAGTTTGGGGGCTGTAATTGGTTTCACAGTAGACAGAACATTTTACATATTTATTTCCTGCCTTTTCTCTAATTAAAACTTCTCAAGTAATTGGTGTCTGGCTGAGAGGCAATATGGCTAGAAATAAAGTTCTTTGGTCTATATTCATTTAGGGTAATATACAACCCTGCAGATAGCCAGCACAAGGCCCAGGGGGTGTCAGTGAGGTTTAAACAGTACATAAGTCTTGTGCTATGTCTCTGCAGTGAAAGTGAATTTAACCCTTAATGTTAAATTTAGACTGAATATTCTTCTTACAGCCTCAGTGTGGGTTGAATGAAAACTGAATAAGGACCTATGGACTTAGTCCAAGTTTTGGTTGCCTCACTCTCCATGACTAATTTGTTTTTATACATATTTAAAAAAATAAATTATCCATCCATGAACAAGGCTATTCCAAATTAAGAGAAGTCTGTATGGTAGGCAACTTCAAGAATATGGTTCTACTAGGTGGATGTTATAACATCAGGCCAGGGGCGGCTCTAGGATTTGCGCCGCCCCAAGCAGGATGGCACGCCGCGGGGGAGGGGGGGCGCTCTGGCGGTCGCCTGTCCCGCAGCTCCGGTTGACCTCCTGCAGATGTGCCTGCGGAGGGTCTGCTGGTCCCGCGGCTCCGGTGGACCTCCCGCAGGCGTGCCTGCGGATGCTCCACCGGAGCCGCGGGACCAGCGGACCCTCCGCAGGCATGCCTGCGGGAGGTCCACCGGAGCCACCTGCCGCCCTCCCGCGGGACGCCGCCCCAAGCGCGCGCTTGGTGCGCTGGGGTCTGGAGCCGGCTCTGCATCAGGCTGGGCTGGCTGGAGAGGAAGGCAGCCATGTTGTTTTTGCTATCCATTATTATTTGTATTATGGTAGCATCTAGTCCTGGACCAAGACACCGTATTTTTATTGTGACATTTTTCTAAAAAATGCCATGGTTTAAACTATTTGGGCAACTACCATTAGCAACGATCAAGATATGATGGATCCACTCTGTTCCTGTTGCCTTTTCTGTATTGGGCTGCCTCTCATTCTTTCCTGAAAGTATTAAATAGCCATAAAATTCCTGACAGTCATTCTTTCAATCATTCATGAGATTTAAGGAAGAAGTACAGGAAAAAAGATCTCTGCCACAAGTCTAATTTGTAATGCAGTTATTTCCAAAGTATATATTGAATTAATAACCAAACAGTCAATAGTTTTAGCATCTCCACAACTATTGCTGCACAGGGATGAATTAGTTTGAACAAGGTAGTGAATTAATTCAGAAGTAAGGAGCATCCTTGTAACAGACTTTACTAGAACATCTTCAACCATGTTTACATGAGTGCTGGGTCAAGCTCCCAGTGAATTGATTAAGAGACTGAGATTGTTCCGAATGAAAAGAAGTCTATCCTTTATGTCATGGAGATGTTGTCTGTTATATTGATGGTGTATTAATTATATTGATCACTTAAGAATGCTCAGTTAACAATCTCAGGTTTTGTAGGTTCTTGTCTCAAGGTCAGGCCCAGAATTAGGAGAATTACTGTTCTGCTGGGAGCCCTGATGTGCCATGGTTGCAACACTCATACTGAGAAAGAACCAATTAGTAAAGTAAAAAACTCTCCAGCCCAGCAAGTTAGTTAGAAATGATACAGATTGGGCGTCTGAGCATCCATATGCTCACGCCATCCCTTACAGAGCACCCTGAAGTGTTAATCATTATCTTCCTCATCATCATCATTTTCCTTGTCGCCATCACCCTGGCATCTCCCAAGAGCTACATCTCCCTTGGCACACAGGCCAGGATACAATTTCTGTAATGTGTTAGGCTAATGCCATGATGCCTAATGCATATTCAGCATGGGTTTCATCCCCTTTTCCTTGTTTGTATTTCCTCGCCCTGCTAATGTTGGGGTGCCTTTTTTCCCATAGGTTACTATCCCATTTACATCAAGCTTATTAGATTATATGTCAAGTACTTAGCATGGCACTCTTGTGATCCGACATCTGCTGATGTTTCTAACTTAAAATATCCCAAGCTGGTATAAAATAGCATCTTGTGGTTACCTCTCAGCAGTTTAGTCATTACAGCATTTTATCTTGTGATGCCGTATGATCTAGGGCTCCTCCTGGTTAGCAGCTTGTGATAAGGCTTTTGGGCCGTATGCCTTGTTTAGCTAAGCTATTGTCTTACAGGCCTTGTAGGCTCATTTCATTACTGCCTTAACTTATACCCATGCCTTACCCAGCAAGTACCTATACCTAGAGGCTACAGCAGGGTTTCTCAAACGTCATTGCACCGCGACCCCCTTCTGACAACGAAAATTACTAAAAGACCCCAGGAAGGGGGACTGAAGCCTGAGCGCCTCCCCATCCCCCGCCCTGTGTGGTGCTGAAGCTTGAGGGCTTCAGCCCTGGGCGGTGGGGCTTGGACTTTGGCTTCGCCCTGGGCCTGAGCAAGTTTAAAGACAGCCCCGGCGACACCATTAAAATGGGGTCATGACCCACTTTGGGGTCCTGACCCACAGTTTGAGAACCGCTGGGCTATAGAGGTAATCTTTCCTGATATGAAATAATGTAACACCATTTTAGGCAGCCTGAAACAGCACCTCCTAAAATAGTTGTGACCTGGCCCCATATATCTCAGTCATTCTAAGCTCTGAAACCTGGTGATGCCACCCTCCAGTTCAGGTTATCACATCACTAAGGCAAACAAGAGAGCACCTATTTTGCCCATGCATGTACCACAAATGTAGTAATTCCACAAACCAATGGACACACAAACAAATACAGAAATAGTGGCATTCCTAAAAAGGCCTTGAATCACTTTTCCCTTTAAATAATGCTGAATGCAAATGCTAAATACTGGGCTAGATGACCTCTTGAGGTCCCTTCCAGTCCTACAATTTTATGATTCTATGAATAGAACAGTACTTTTCCTAACTAAGCTAAAATATAATAATAAGATTCTTATAATAATCTAAAAGTTTAGTCACTGCAGAAAGACAGACACTGTGTTCTGCCCGTGATATTTCGTAGAATCATACAAATGAAGGACTGGAAGGGACCTCAGGGTCATCTAGTCCTGTCCCCTGCACTGAGGCATAACTAAGAATTATCTAGACCATCCCTGACAGGTGTTTGTTCCTTTAATTGTCACAAGTGGGAAATGAGTGTGGATTTAGGGTAGTATATAACCATAACTTTGTACACAGACTGTAATTAAAAATGTAATAAAGCCCTGTCTACAGAATGGGTTTGATACTCTTGATTGAACCATAGTTACAAATTTG
Organism: Mauremys mutica; assembly: GCF_020497125.1. NCBI lineage: Eukaryota > Metazoa > Chordata > Testudines > Geoemydidae > Mauremys > Mauremys mutica. Next base: position 17,518,782 of record NC_059079.1, read on the forward strand.
TTTTTCTCCTTAGAATTCTTTCTCAGATCTTTTCCCCCATCACTGAGTGTACTTATGATGATTAATCTTTTGTATGTCCCTTATTATGCTAGAAAGTATAAATAGAGGGTCAAATTTAGCTCTGGCATAAACACTGACTTCACTGGAGTTGTAGTCACTAGTGCCAGGTCTAAAGTTGGCCCTCCGTATCAAACTCTTACTTAAATTTCCCTCCAGCAATCCCTTTTCCATCTCTATTAAAATGTGACTTAAGATAGAGGTTATACATATAATGTCATAGCTGTATTGAAAAAGCATGGAAATCCTTTCCCATTATCTCTCTCTTCTGCTGCATAGAAATTCTCAGCCTTGAGAAACTTGTTTCATAGGCACAATCTCCTTTTTTCCTGCAAACTTCTAATTCCCCAGATTGATTTTGTCATTGTAATTCTTGAGAGTTTACTGAAGAAAAATGAAGCAACCCCTTAATGTGACTCCAGAAAATAGTTAAACTAGTGGTTCCAAGCTGAGGCCTGTGATGGTGTGGCCTGTGGAGAGCTAGCCTAATCAAAGCCAATCAAAGTCAATGGAAAGATTCTCACTGACTTCAGTGGGTTTTGGATGGGAGCCGTGGTGCTGGCTCTCAACCTTGTTTCCAGCTGATAAATTTCATTTAAAGCTGCTAAAAATATATCAAATACTTTCCTAACATTACTTTACTTTTCCATGTAAGCAGTTGCTGTGGTTGGCACATTCTGTATATTGCAAAAAAAAAAAACAACCATTAGCCTTATACTTATCAAATGCATCTTAATTTCTGAGGGCACAGACTGCTGTTGGAACCCTCGCTGTTGCACATGTTGAATGCTACTCTACCACCAATCCACTCTCATTTTGTCCAGCATACCCTCCTCCAAGTGGTTTCCACTACTAAATGATATCTCCCCAAAATATCACAACCACGTTAACTTCATTATCTACAGCAATGCACAACATCCCTTTGTCCATGATAGTCCCTCTCAGTACTTGTTCATAATTATCCAGCTGTCATGGCAATACATAGCAGTAGGCCAAAATGGTGTTGGCAGAAGCAACCAGTGCTGGTTTCTCCCCCCTATCAAAATCCACTGAAGTCAATAGAGTTTCTCTGTGGACTTTGGATTAGGCCCCAAATGATTTTAATTTCATGAGTGGTATACACTCCATAGTAAACCTCCTTACCCTTTGGATACTGCAGACACATGGATAAATTTTTCAAAGCAAGTATTTGACAGTTTGGAAAATGTATTGTTCTAATGATTGATATGCATTATAGTGATTAACTTCCCCATTATTGTTATTCTATATAGTGTCAGAAATTTCCATGGCGCACACAAACTGTGGAGTCCACGTAGCAGCTCCCCTTACTTTTTTAACCTAATAGTTACCCACTTTTATGCTGTTTGGGATATGCGACTTCTTATGCACCAAGTAGGTTTCTTTGTATCTTCAGATGTTGTCCAAAACTTATACCAGCTTTGGCTACTTGTTGTAAGAGCTTCTGGAGTCATTTCTCAGATCTGCTGCTAAGGACATCAAGCAAAATACAGTAGATTGCAGCACTTGCTTCCACCAGTGCTAATGCCGTCATCGTTTCCATCAGGAGTAAAACGTAAAGGTTAAGAACTGCTGTAGTGAACTAAGTAATGGACTTCTGAACTCATTCTCCCCATTTAACATTGGTCTCTTGTTTTTTCTAACTTCTTTTCAGTTGTGATTAAACCTGTACACCAGGAGGAGTAAATCCCATTCCAGTAAAATGGTGTGGGGCTTAACCTGACCCACTGAATGAAAAGATTTTATGAATATGATAAAACACATCCCCTATTTCTTATGTCTTTGATTCATCCTTTGAGTCATGTTCTAATATTGCCCCCTTGCAGAAGTACAATTGTAGCTCTTGTGAAATGGTGATGTGCAGCATATTTGCAGCTCCTCCTTGAAATCTGGCCTTTCAAGATCACCTGATTATGTGTTTTCCACAAATCAGTCTCTGTGTGTGTGTGTGTGTGTGTTATTCTGACAGTTTCTTATATGATGATCCATTTCTCACATGATCGACGTCATTCTAGGTCTCATGCTGATCCCCTTTCCTTGACAGAGCAATCAAGACATTTCCTGATCTTCTGACTTGTCCCACAAACCTAATATAAGATGTCAGTGCCTTTCTCATCAGCACTTACTATGAATTCAGCAGGAATAGCATTATATTCAGAGGCTTTCCTTTTTCTTCTTTCTTTGACTGTGTTTATTGCATTTTCAGTCTGACTTCTTGTGAGTGCCATTTCTAATCCAGTAGTAGTTCAGAGTTCTAAATGTATAGAAATGAAGTCCGATATCCTGAAAGTCCCTTTGAACAGCGTTTTATTCTGCAAATGAATGTATTGACACTTTTCTTGAATTATTTGATCCAAGTTAACATAACAGCCTATAACTGACTAAGCCTGTCACCAAATACAGCTTTTCTGAGCATACCAGTATAGACATCTGACATCTGTGTGGGACTAGATCAACAATAAATCCACCTTTGAGATAGTATGTCACAGTGCATTCCATATAAGGAAATATTTATTCCTTACCGTCTCCTGGCTTTGACAGAATGTCACAATTTTGAGGTTCACATTTTTAGGGATATATTTTCCCCTTTATCACTGTGTGGGGTGTGACGTTGCACTCCATATGTTTTATGGAAATATGCTTATATGTGTGAATATTATGTAACTGGAATATGTTCTATGCAAAAGGTCTCTTGTAAGGTATCCTAACAAAGGTTATAACCTGCTGAATAAATTCCTCCTATTTGTATGCATGTATCATTCTTGTATGTGAAGCTAGAAATATGAAGTATAACTCTGAGGTCCTATTGTAATTATGCAAAGTGTGGGCCATTAATGGTGGTTTAGAATCTTGATGGCTCCCATTGACTAGGACAATTGGTTGTAAATGGTTTATTTACCTGCACGCTTTCCTGTGTATGTGTGGGCCAACCCAGGAAGAATGGAGACTAGGGGTTTTACAGTAACATGTGACCATGTCACATGATACTGGAATCCATCTTAATCCTTGTACTTTTCCATTGATGAGGCATAGGTGGGGACAAGCACAGACAAGTTTCCTGCCTGGTGATAAAGCTATAAAAAGGGGAGGAGCAGGACAAAAGGGGCGGCCAGACATGAGAGAACCCCTACTTACCATCTGAGATATCTGCTGGATCTAACAAAGACTGTACCGGGGAAAGGATTGGGCCCAGACTAGGAAGGAGTCTAGTCTGTGAAAGAAGCTTATTGGAACATCTCTGAGGGTGAGATATTACCTGTAATCAGTTTCTTAATGTATTAGGCTTTGACTTGCGTGTTTTTGCTTTATTTTGCTTGGTGACTTACTCTGTTCTGTCTGTTATTACTTGAAATAATTTAAATCCTACTTTTTATACTCAATAAAATCACTTTTGTTTGTTAATAAACCCAGAGTAAGTGATTAATACCTGGAGGAGCAAACAGCTGTGCACATCTCTCTATCAGTGATATAGAGGGTGAACCATTTATGAATGTACCCTATATAAGCTTTATACAGAGTAAAACAGAATTATTTGGGGTTTGGATCCCATTGGGAACTGGGTGTCTGGGTGCTGGAGACAGGTAACCTGCTGAGCTGTTTTCACTTGAAGCCTGCAGCTTTCGGGTGTGATGTGTTGCAGCAGGCTAGCATGTCTGGCTCAACAAGGCAGGGTTCTGGAGTCCCAAGCTGGCAGGGAAAATGGGCTCAGAGGTAATTTCAGCACATCAGGCGAGAGTCCAAAGGTGATCTCTGTGACCGAACCTGTCACATGGGGATTCTGGCTTTTTCCCTAGCTGTACTCATTCACAATCAGATTATCCTGATAGGCCACAGGTTGCCCACCACTACGTGAACTCTTTCAGGTAGGGATATGTATTCTTTTTATTAGTGAAGCATCTGGCTGTCTTCTGGGCACTCAGTAAATAATACTATCTCTAATGTTTTCTCACACAGTGTCTGCAATGAATGCATAACCAAAGCCCAGAGTGTCAGGTTCCTACTGTAATATGAGCATGCTGAAATAACAGCATAGACCTGACAGTATTTCTGATTCATTCTAGAGATGGGCCAGACCCAAAACCAAGGATCGGGCCAGCCCTGAGCCTTGAAAAAGTTTTAATCCCACTCTGAACTTCGCAGCTGGAGCCTCTCTCTGGGCTGAACAAAAGCCCTGCATCTGGGAACTGTGGAAAGAGTTCAAAAAACAGATATGCGCTTTGAGACTCTGGCCTGGCTCTCACTCATTTCTAAAGTATTTTATGGCCTTGGTTATCTGGCTGCTTCCTGATGCCTTTAACAGCTTCCTGATTGCGAGTGAAGTTAGTAAATTTACAATCACTGTTCTTGTGGAAGCCCCAAGTCAAGATGGATTAATCACTTTCTAAAATAATCTTTTAACTTAATGGGCTAGTCGTTCTGCCATCTGACCCGTGGCCCCAGCCAGGGATAGGCATTCACACGAGTATTGGTCATTTTTTAAAATTGTAGCTGCTGAAATGCAAAAGGAGAAAAAATGAAAGCTGGGAAAAGTATATTCTCCAGGATGCTGAGTGTATCAGTCATTGAAACATTCCCAAATCCCAAGGCTTGGGAACCCATATTCCCGAGACTGTTCCCAACCAGAGGCCCCTGTGTGACAGTACAGCCTGTTAATCATCACACCATTGGACTAGCCAGAATGCAGCTATTTAACTTAGTCTTTTGTGCTGTGGTGGATGCTGTCTGAGCGTTCCTGGAACAGTAATTTCCTTTTTGACCTCCATGGACATTACTTACAGAAAACAGTCATAAAACAATTCTTAAAACGTCAAGAAAAATTGCATCTAACGGTGATAGTGTAGCCAAAGAAAACATACTTTAGTTTTGAAGCAGTCCCACCAAAATGTTGAAATCTTAAAGCTACTAATAGGCCATGCATCAGTGCCTGAGCACTTTACCGTGACATTTAATAAAGTATAATTCATATACCAGGTTTACTGAAATCATAATATTCACCAAGCCATGCTAAGGGCTTTTTCAGAAGAGATCAGAAAAGAGATAAACCCGTGTTAGAGCAGGGCCAATTGGAATGCCTGCCTTAATGATAGAAAGATATGTGTGTACTATCAACAAATCCAATTTATTGTAACTATAGATGTCATGAAGAGAAGACGTGGTACCTATGTTTCACTGTTATAACACTCAAATAGTTGGATTAAACTAGTATACATGATGTGCTATGTATTGTTTTTCCAACTGCTTTTTGAAAAAAATAAGGAAAATTATTCTTACAATCTTGCTGATCAGCTGTATCACCACATTTTAGAACAATTTGGGGAGAGAGGAAATAGTTTCTCACATGTATTGCAAATTTTCACCTTGCAAGTCCTTTATATTTTAGTGAATTTAATGCTGGTGAAACATGCCAGATAAGTAATTGCAGCTCATTTTGCATCTAATTTAAATTTTGTTTCCCTGAACAGTCATTGGATGATAATGTTGCATCATTACTGATCAATATCAGATTTGAACCAGCAACTCATGTCCCCTTGCTAATACTCTGAACCCTACAGTTCTCCAAGAATGCTGAGGAAGAAGTATGCAAGTCCTCTGGCCCATAAGGCACACTGACCTCTTCTAGTCAGTATATAGTGCAAAACAGGAAGGAAGAAGGAACCTTGATCAGTCAGTTGTGCAGCCATGCAGGACACAGAGTACAGCTTTGCAGGAATGGGGATTCAACCCTGAGCTTGCTTCTAGGGGACTCATTTATACCCATAATAGGTCAGATATTGCAATATACCAAGAGATACTGTTCATCATCAGCTTCTATTGAAGTTGAAGATAGGGCTATTGGTGCAATTACATTTCTGCAGATGTATGTTTATACAATTCCAGGAAAATATGTCAACTATTTTGGAGAAAGCGACATCTACTATATTCTGAGCAACTGGCAAGCCTCCTGCTGTAATGAATGGTAATGCAGATGAAGCTGTGATGGGACAAACTTTAAAAGGTTCAGAGATTGGTTCATAAAAGTACACAAAGGTCTCAGGTGCTTATGAGAAGCCTAACCAACCATATCAAACTCCTTTGGTCTGGAACTTGGGCTGGGCATCTTTCAGAAATCGGCTCTTGTGAGAAGAACAGTAATTACTGTTTTCAGACAGGCTGGAGGAATACCTTGAGAATAGACTTCCTTGCAGTGTTTTGGAAGTTGCATTTCCATTACAGAGGGTCCTTGATTGAAATCAAACCGTATTGATGGATGTGAGAATTAAAAGAAAAAAACATTTCACCAAACTTCTTCACATCTCAGCCATGACTCAGGTGTGTTTCAAGTTTTAGGTGAAAAGAGCAGGCTTTTCAAAGCTGGATCCCCAGTGTCAAGGTGCTGTGAATATCTTGTGGTCTCTTGGCTTTTACACTTTTTTTGCTTTATCTTGCAATGGTCTTTAGGCTGCCCCCTTGCTCTTTTTTTTTTTTTATGATCTAAAATACTCGATTGTACCAAACAGAATCTGGAAAGCTTAAGAAAAAACAACATGTGATCACTCTTGTGTAATATTTTAAAACATTTAGGGCTATTTTAAATAATTGATGTTGTGAGTTTTTATTTTCCCCTTTTAAATACTTGCTGCTTATTAATATCTGCTACAAATTTTAGATATGATACTTAACCCATTTACATTTGTTTTCTTTGCTTAAAAAAATCTGAAAATTGGAACTGAGCTACTTATTTCAGTTTCAGTGTAGCTGATGTGGGTGTAAACTTTTACTCTTGAGCAATCAAAAAAAATTATATTCCTCTTATCTCCTCTGTGGATCCAGAGGCCCTGGTTGTAGATTTTCTGGAGAGAATGATTTCATAATGGATGGATCTTTTCCATTTGGATTTGTTTATTTTTAAGAACAGAAGTTATCTATCATTTCACTGTCGAGACAGCTTAAAAATATCTGCAATTATTAGATGGAAAGCGGGGTAATTCAAAGTGGTTAAAATAATAGATCCGATGCATTTTCTGTTTGTTGAGTGTAGTAGGAATGTAAAGATTAAATATATGAGAAAACTCTTGAACACGTGAAATATTAACAGTAGCAATAAAGGGACATGAAAGAGGAAAGAAGGAGAAAATTACATTGCAAGAAAAATGAAATATGTAATTATTATCTTTGCCTCTCTCGAGTTACCAGCTTGATATTTCACTGAAGTAATTAGGTTTTGTTTAGAGCAACTAGTGTGTTAGAAAATTACAACATGATTGATGAACTAATATGTGTGTACTTCCCGTTGTTCCTTCCAGAGTGAGGCTGTAAGAGATGTATTCCTTAGCAACTGGCTTTCACTGTCTCATGGCCTAGAACAGAAGTCCTAGTAGAACATATGTGCCCAAGTGGGAGGAGGGGCCAAGTAAAAAGCCAAGAGTGGGTCACTAGCAGGAGCTGATTCCCTGGAAGCCCACGTTTGGCATGGGGAAGATACTGGGCTCATTGGAGAAAAGTCACGGAGAAGCCTGTAGTTGAATGTGGGGAAGGGGTAGTTTCTCTTTCAAAAGTCTGAAGGTGGGAAGATAGAGTTGGCCCTGGGGAAAGCCATCACGGGAAGCCCAAGGCGCTTGGGGCTGGTAGTGAGGAAGCCCGGAGTAGAGGAGTTGACTGCTGGGGTGGGAACGCTGGAAGTGAGAAGGAATTGGGGCTGTTTGGCAAGCCAGGCTTGAGTCAGTCTCACAATGTTTGGAAGAATCGTGGGTTGATACATACCGTATGTGCCTCCACAGCAACGGAGGGGGAAAGGTAACGGTCATCTATGGCGAGTGGTGTCAGCTGAAGGAACATAGATAAAATTCAGATCTGAACTTCCCATAGTTTGAAGGGTTGAAAGCTGTGGTTTTGTTTGGGGCCCTTCTGTAGCTGGCAAGCGTTGTGCCTGGATTAGTGCTGCTATACTCTGTTCTGATGTACAAGCCAAGCGATCCTATCTTTAATGTGAAAACCCAGTAGTCAATGACAACAGTCACAAGCAGGAGAATCTGATCATTGTTGATCCTGATTAAATCTGAGGGGTCTGAAAAACAAATGGTTAATTTGATTCCTAATCTCACAGTGAAAATTAACTGTTCTCAGAGTTCCATCCTATTCAACAATAAAGCTTTTCATGATACTTTGTACTTGAACGAATGTCTGCAACGCTTAGTGAAAACACGTTACCCTCTAATAATGCATTTCACCGTTTGTGACTATTCCCCATTAATTTTTACAAGTGATTTTTTCAATTAAAGATAGATGATTTTTAGCTTGTGTGGCCATTTCCATGAGTTCCTTTGTATTTACAGCCAGTTTAAGTAGATAAATGCTGTGTCTTTAACTTAAGGTCATATAGATATTGATAGAGTTGGGCCCCTTTCTGTACTACTTTCATGCCTGTAACTCCTATTCATGTCAGTGGAAAGCAGTCAAAGGGCCATGGTACTTTATAGTACATGATACTTTTATAACTAATATGTATAAGGTCAGCTAAGACCAAGTATGGAATCAGTTCAAGATCTGATACACTTCCTGTTGAGAATCTATAAGCTATACTTTTAAGCAGATGGACTCAGTAACCAATAGGATATTTTCATGTCTAACTTTTATGATCCTTCATCTTACCAGCCCACAGTGGTATTTCTTAATCAGTATAGATGTACAAACCTTATCCGATTAGATAACCATATGGAGCATTAATTGTGATCTGTTTTCCTCCTGCAAAATGCACAATAGCATTCCTTTTAGAAACCATTCTCCTTATAGCTCTTAGACCAGAATTATCAGGTTTTTTTATTTTCTAATTTTTTACAACCGATGTACAGTTCATTGAAAAACCAAGATCTTAATAATTAATAATTCATCTGTTTCTTGAGCTTATTGCTCATGTGATGTGATCAGATTCTAGAGATCAGCTCTCTCCCTGTTGTCCATCCTAACCAGTCAAATAGCTGATAGATACTTGGAGATAGCCTCTAGATTTGAATTGGGTGGGAAGAGCAGGGTGTGCATAGGTGGGGAAAAAGGGAGAAGTCTTTGATTTTAGAATTTGCTTCTCTTGGATGGAAAAAGCAGGAGCTGATTGGCATTCAGGGCATAGCTCAGGTCATTGCCTGAGAAGGTGATGGGAGAAGTGTATGTGTCCTGTTCCTGCTATGATCTGAGGAAGTTGTTTTTGAGCCCTTTCGAGGCGACACTGTGTCAATTAGCACTCATTCAAAAATAGACTGAAACTTTGCAAAAATTGTTTATTTTTTTGTGAAAAGTTGAAATGTTGAAAAAATTCAAAGAAACCTGAATTTTTTACCAACTCCTATTAGTTCTGCAATAAATGTTGCTTTTATAAGTTATATGCATGGGTCTGGGAGTAGCTACATCCCATTATATAAATATGAAAATATTTAAATCAATACATTCTCTATTTGTGACATTACAAATGCCATGTACAGAGGTTTTCAGGTAAGGAGTTTGCAGCAATGCCCAGCAAATTCTCATAAACAAAGCTCATGTGTTTAGGAATGTTTCTAGGAAAGAAACGAAAAAAGGGCAAAGAAATACTGAAAATGTATCAGCAGAAGTGTCTCTAAATATCAGAGCTCATTGAGGTTTGAAATTAAAGCATGTCTTTCACTCCAGAGAGCTGTCACCAGTTAGCAATCTTGATGAGAGCAGTGTGCGATGTGTTTTAGAACAGCATTGCAAAATTCTGTTCTTTCTCACTGGTAATATTTTTGATGGCTGAGTGATTTATTTTTAGTAGATGAGTAAAAAAACCTTTGTACACCTCTACCCCAATATAACACTGTCCTCGGGAGCCAACAAATCTTACCATGTTATAGGTGAAACCGCGTTATATCGAACTTTCTTTGATCTGCCAAAGCGCGCAGCCCTGCCCCCCCCCCCGGAGCGTTGCTTTACCTCGTTATATCCGAATTCATGTTATATCGGGTCCCATTATATCGGGGTAGAGGTGTATTCACTTTTTCATTATCATCCCTATCGTGCTAGGCACGGGCAAGTAAACTTTGTGCATGGGCTGCTAAATTTTTAGACTGTTTGGCAAAGTTTCTTGTTAGATGCTGATTAAAATGAGTGCTGAGACTGATAAATATAACTACGGATAACTATCCCTACAGCATCCATGGCATGGACAAAGTGCCACACTGAATACTTTTTACTTTGGAAAGTGTATTCCTTTCAATTTATTTCTTCTAACGTTTTAATCACTAAAGTCCTCATTCAGCAGACTACTTAAGCACATGCTTAAGTCGTGTTGAGGTCAGGCTTGCTTAATCAGGTCTTGAATTCTGTTCAGCAGAAAGTTGAGTCTTAGAGAGTAGCTTCGTTTTGTTGCTAAAGTTTTACCAGACGCTTGGTGTTAATTGTGCGTCATGCATTACTTTGGTTGAGTACTTAAAATTCCTGCTAAGCTTCCTTTAAGAGTTCAAAAAAACCTGTTTAAACCCTTGACCTGTCAGAATATTTCCAATTAATTACAAGGTTAGATATGTATAAATTTAATTCTTCTGAATTGCTTCTTCCCCTCCCACTCCCAATAAAATATTGTACAGATCCGTGTGGTGCAGTAATTTCCCCTCTTCAAGGAAAGCCATAAGAAAGGACTTATTGGTGGGGGGAGGATTCTCTGAGCAATCCCTACCTAGGGGCAACATTTGCAAGGTTTTCTACCCATCCACTGTGCGGAAAAGTCTCCCTGCTCCCCACCCAAACCCAGTAAGTTATATATTCCAACAAATAAATGAGATTGGATGAGGTCCCTCATGTGGAAACCTCATACCATAGAATGTATTTATCCTCAATGGAGCTAGAGAAAAAAAAGTCATTTTATTGAATATTAATGACAACATTTCAAAGAGTTATCAAATTATGCTCATAGTTATGTCCTAGTAGGTGCACCTGAAATTAACTGTATGTATCTGCACAATAGTCGTGCATGTATGGGCTTTTAGCGATAAGGCTCAGATGGATAGATATGTACCGGAAAATAGCTAAACCACCATGAGAGAAAAACTTAGCTTTGCCCACAGAAGAACAGCCAGCTTCTTTATTGCTTCAAATTGCATACATTTTTTTGCTCCGAAAAGTGCTGGAGGGGCCACAGTTTCATGACATCTGACAGATGCAAACACAGAAAGAACAACAGAGAGATATTTTACTCTATTTGGCTAATCCTCTAATAGTTGAGGTAATTTAGTATTTTGTTTCAGATGACTGAAATTTTTGTTTCCTTTTCTGAGTGAGTGGATTGTCATTCTCTTAAATATTGACGTTAATCTCCCTAGTTGGAAGCAAACCAAGCTTCTATATTTCTAATCCTCTCAAATAGTCTATACTTCAGATCAGTTTACCAGACCAGACTATATCACCTTCCCAGAAATGCCTTAACTCATGTTTGCTGTGATATTTATTTATTAGGATGCTGCCATTTTCTACATCAATTATGCCTCGTCTCAGCAGACAGAATTCTCTTTTTCAAAGGAGATTGAGTTCTTTGGACTTCTTATGTACAAAAATCTTGAGAGCCTCTATATCGAGTATTCTGCAAAACTTTTCTCAAATATGAAATATTTAGGGAATCTTTTTGCCCCAAAGCATTTTGGGGCCATATTCTGTTTCCCATTACCACTTATGGACTAACAGCAGTGTATGGCCCAAACTGCTGCGGTATAAAGTTTTTATGTATAAAAATGGGTCATGTACATTTTAACCCCTTCCCCAATGAACACCTTATATTGGGTTTGTTGTGCTCATTTTAAGTCTCTGCTGTGCCTTTCAATGCTGAGTACTGTGGCGGATCTGCACTGCACCACCATTGGGCCTGCTGCAGGACACTTCTCTTGGCAGCACAAGGGGACAGTGGTAGCTGCCCAAGTCTAGAGCAGGGTGCCAGTGTCCACTCTTCTCTGCACCCAGCTGCCTCTGTTGACCAGTGTTGGGAGGGACAGGACATTTTCCTGTCTCCCCCCACTTTGGAGAGGTCAGTACCAGCCATACCAGTGGCCTCACCTTGTCCTCACTTTTCACGGGAGGGCAAGGACCACTTTGTGCTCAGCACCTTTGTCTATGAAAATGCAGCCCCTATAGCCTGGATATGCAGTAGTTCAACCCTAGGTTACTGGACTCACTGTAGGTATCACTGGATGAACTTCTATGAGCCTTTGTTTATTCAGGGCAGACTATTTTTACAGTGTTGCCAACTCTACAGTTTCATTGTGGGTCTTGTGATATTTATGGTTGTATTCTGATTACATGTGTCTTTCTGCTATCATTAAAAAGAAAAGGAAGCCTCTAGCCTTCATGGTTGTGGAGAAAAGCTTGAAAATGTGACCCCAGTGCACCCTAAAGGCTCAAACCCCACAAGTAAACAAGAACTGTGTTACAGGGGAGCTAGGATGACCAGAGGTGCCGATTTTATATGGAAAATCCCGATTTTGGGGGCTTTTTCTTATATAGGTACCTATTACCCCCCACCCCCTGTCCAGATTTTTCACACTTGCTGTCTGGTCACCCTATGGGGGGGCTGGGCCTGAGGCTGACCTGTGACAAGCTTATCTCATCTCCACAAGTGGGGAGTATGAGTAGTAATTAAGGCAGCCATGTGATTAAGTAAAGCCAGGTCTGGGGAGGTAAGCAAAGACAGGCTCTAAGGGTAGTCCCTGGGGAAGGGAGTTCGAGTTGAACCCTGCAGTTAGGCATGGTTTGAGTGCACCAGGCAGGTCAGAAGCTGGGAAGCAGTGCTGGCTGGAGAAAGCAGCTGAAGGTGAGTGCTGCAGGGAGCAAGATGGGCTCCTGCAGGAAGTGGATGGATCTGTTTGATTAAACCCCAGCTCTGGGAAGGAGGGCTGTGGGCTGCTCATTCCAGGAAAGAGACTAAGATGAATCCAGACTCCTGACTCAGAGGAGCTTGAGTGAGAGCCAGAGTCTGGAGAAGGGAGAAGGCAAGTTGTTTGCATTGCATTACTTGTAGCAAAATGACAACAAATAGGAAAATTGCTTCATTAACAAGAAGGACAGTTAACTGCACCTATTTGTGCCTTGGGCTGTGCTGAATGTGTATGGTTTCTTGCAGAACTGTGGAAAACAACATCACTTTTAGGTGACTGAAACATTTCTGGTTTTAAAAAGGAACAGCCTGAGAAATGCCTGCCAATTGCTGTTACCAGCTGATAGGAGAAAATAAGATGCCACGGGAGATTTTGCTCAGGGAATTCTACACAATACCTACCTACAAAAATTAGGGTCATAGGCATACCTAGTCAAGCTCTTTCCTCTGGTAGCTGGACTTCTATTATTTGTTTTTGTTGAGGAGTTTCATTGGAAATAGAACATCTGCTTTTGTTCCACACCCCACCTTCCCACCAAATTACAGTTACTGGAGTTGGCCTAAAAATGGGAATATATTTCATGTACATTTTTGCCAAAAAATACCCCTATTTTTCATTGATAACTTGTGAAATTAAGCAAATGTCAGCTAGGTCTAACAGTTACGTTAATGGCCTGATCCTCTTCCACTAGTGTTCATGACCAAACTTTCGGAGAGCAGCATTAGCTCCCAAATGGTGAAACTAGCTTCCTCCCATGGTGAAACTAGCAAGAGTGGTTAGGGAACTAAGAGGAGGAAGGAGACTCTTAGGATTTCCTTGCTGTTTTTCTTCAATTGCTCGCCCAGGTGTTGGATGGGTTCTGAAACCCTCAGAAGGAACAAGGGTTCAGTTTGTCACATCTGGAATCCCCCCATGTTTATCCTTTGCATCAACTATAGAATCCCCGTGTCATCTTCCTTTTGGTTTCCTGGCCATGCAGCTCCAGTGATGGCTGAGAAGGACAATAAGTTATTAAATTAAGCCCAAATGTAGGGTGTGTGACTTCCCAAACTGCTTGGTGCGGGAATATCTTTCTCACTCACTATGTCATAGTGGAGTACACATGTTATAGAATCATAGAAATGTAGAACTGGAAGGGACCTTGATAGGTCATCTAGTCCAGTCCCCTGCACTGAGGCAGGGCTAAGTATTATCTAGACCATCTCTGACAAGTGTTTGTCTAACCTGTTCTTAAAAGCCTCCAATGACAGAGATTCCACAACCTCCCGAGGTAATTTGTTCCAGTGCTTAATTACCTGAATAGTTAAGAAGTTTTTTCTAGTGTCTAACCTATATCTAGTGTCTAACCTACATCTTCCTTATTGCAATGTAAGCCCATAACGGGTATGTCTATACTACGAAATTAGTCGGCGGAGTGCGTCCTCAATACCATCGCTAGCATCGACTCCTGGAGTGGTGCACTGTGGGTAGCTATCCCACGGTCTCCGCTGCCCATTGGAATTCTGGATTAAGCTCCCAATGCCTGATGGGGCAAAAACATTGTTGCGGGTGGTTTGGGGTACTTGTTGTCAGTCTCCCCTCCCTTCCTCCGTGAAAGCAATGGCAGACAATCATTTCATGCCTTTTTTCCTGGGTTACCTATGCAGTCGCCATAGCATGACAAGCATGGAGCCCGCTCAGCTCACCGCTGCTGTTGTGAGCATAGTAAACACCTCGCACATTATCCTGCAGTATGTGCAGAACCTGGCCAGGAGCCGCCAGCATGAGGACGATTGTGAGGAGGACATGGACACGGACGTTCCTGAAAGCACGAGATGTAGCAATTGGGACATCATGGTGGCAGTGGGGCAGGTTGATACAGTGGAACGCCTATTCTGGGCCCGGCAAACAAACACAGACTGGTGGGGACCACATAGTGTTGCAGGTATGGGATAATTCCCAGTGGCTGCAAAACTTTCGCATGTGTAAGGCCACTTTCATGGAACTTTGTGAGTTGCTTTCCCCCACCCTGAAGCACAGGAATACCAAGATGAGAGCTGCCCTGACAGTTGAGAAGTGAGTAGTGATAGCCCTGTGGAAGCTTGCAATGCCTGACTGCTATGGTCAGTCGGGAATCAATTTGGAGTGGGCAAATCTACTGTGATCCAAGTAGCCAAGGCAATCACTAACCTTCTGCTAGCAAGGGTAGTGACTCTGGGAAATGTGCAGGTCATAGTGGATGGCTTTGCTGCAATGGGGTTCCTCAACTGTGATGGGGCGATAGATGGAACGCATATCCCTATCTTGGCACCGGGCCACCTTGCCAACCAGTACGTAAACCACAAGGGGTACTTGTCTGTGGTGCTGCAAGCACTGGTGGATCACAAGGGACATTTCACTGACATCAACATGGGATGGCTGGGAAAGGTGCATGACACTCGTATCTTTAGTGACTCTGGGCTGTTTGAACAGCTGCAAGAAGGAACTTACTTCCCAGACCAGAAAATTACTGTTGGGGATGTTGAAATGCCAATAGTTATCCTTGGAGACCCAGCCTACCTCTTGCTCCCCTGGCTTATGAAGCCATACACAGGCAGGCTGGACAGTAGTAAGGAGCAGTTCACCTATAGGCTGAGCAAGTGCAGAATGGTGGTAGAATGTGTCTTTGGATGTTTAAAAGCTCACAGGCACGGTTTGCTGACTAGGTTAGACCTCAGCGCATCCAATATGCCCATTGTTATTGCTGCTTGCTGTGTGCTCCATAATATCTGTGAGAGTAAGAGGGAGATGTTTATGGTGGGGTGGGAGGTTGAGGCAAATCGCCTGGTGGCCGATTTTGAGCAGCCAGACACCAGGGCGATTAGAAGAGCACAGCTAGGCGCGCTGCGCATCAGAGAGGCTTTGAAAACCAGTTTCATGATAGGCCAGGCTACAGTGTGACAGTTGTGTGTGTTTCTCCTTGATGCAAACCCACCCCCTTTGTTGATTTTAATTATCTGTAAGCCAACCACCCTCCCCACTTCAGTCACAGCTGGCAAAGGAAGTAAAGTCACCATTGTTTTGAAACTATGTATTCTTTCTTTATTAAATAAAAACATTGAAATAACTGACAAGGTAGCCCAGGTGGAGTGGGCGAGGAGGGGAGGAGGGAAGGACAAGGCCACATTGCTTATTGTAGCCACACTACAAATCAAAACTGTTCGAATGACAGCCTTCTGTTGCTTAGGCCATCCTCTGGAGTGGAGTGGCTGGGTGCCCGGAGCCTGCCTCCCTCCCCTCCTTCCTGCGTTCTTGAGCATCTGGGTGAGGAGGTTATGGAACTTGGGGAGGAGGGCAGGCGGTTACTTGGGGAGGAGGGCAGGCTGCACATTTAACTGTACAACAGTGTGCATAATTTTCATTTAAGTTGGCTAGATAATATTTATTCAAGCCTAGACAACTGAAAAGTAGGGTAATTTGGTTGCTCAGGTTTAAGGAATAGATTACTACTGTATCCAGATGTGAGAAACAACAGACCAATGATTCTAGACCAAAAAAAGAAAAGGCGTCAGCTCCCAGTAACCCCCGCCCCCGATCACATTACATTCACAGTAAATCTTTTGAATGTTGAAGTCAGTTTAAAGATTTGTAGTTTAAACTTTTGCCAACCCAGCTTTGCAAAAATTTTACCCCCAAATAAGCTTGAAAATGAATGTTGTCAAAATGCTGACTGCTCAAAAGAGCAGTGTTACAAAGCAAAGCTGTAAATCAGCCTTACTGGGGAAAACAAAGCCAAGAAGAAAGGAAGCAATAGGTCTCAGTATGGCTAGCACGGGGATTTGATGCCTGTTACAGTCTATACAGGATTTTCAGCAACAGTTACTAAGCCAAAACACTAGACAGTCAGCAATAAAGAAATGCATGATCTGGCTTGCAAGGCTTTCTTCTCTCTACCTCTCCATTTCCCCCCAAGCTAAATGGGTTTTTCCTCTGCTTTGACTTGATGAGAAACAGGTAATCTCCTTGACCCTGAAACTGCTTCTCTCTTTTTTTCTTTTGCTACTTTGCTTTTCTTTAGCTAGGGTGACTGATAGCCTTATGTTCAATTACCACTTTGACACTTACTCTTCCTCCTCACGGCAGCAGATTTAATTTATTGATATATAGAAATATAGCAAATGGCCAATCAACTCACATGACAATAGCAGACAGCTCATCTATATTTCAGATGTGTTGCCTACTAACAGTAGGTTAGCAAAAGTATTAGTTATTACCTACATAGTTCTGTTGGTGTGCATAGTTACCATAATATAAATGGAGAGGAACATTTTTTAATGGAAGTCACAAGCAAAACAGTATAATTATGCGGTCATGTTTTCAAAAATGGCTTCTAAAATGCAGGCTCTATTTTGTGTATGTCCAATTTTCCATCCATCAAAAGTTTGTACAAACAAAATGCCTTCATACGTGCCACTTTGGTACTGAGTATTAGATGCCCAACTACCTGATTTGTATGTACAAATGCAGTACCCCAAAAACCAGTGTTTTACTTGTGAAAAATCACTTGCCCAATTTTAGAGACAAGATTAAATCCCCTTAAAAAGAACAGAATTTGGCTGTTACACGTAAATATCATCACCAAACTGTCAACTGGCTGTTCCTTTCATCTCACTGGTAATGAGCTATTTAATCTTTTATTTTTCCAGTGTTCACATTTTATAACATTTGCTTGTGAAATTCAAAGCAATAATCAAATATATTAAGATTAGAAAGGAGCAAGGAACACACCTTTGGTGAGAATTATCCTATTACAGAAGACTGCAAACATTGTGGGGTTTCTCAGAATATTTAGAACTAGTTTTGAAGAAATGAAAATAATGTTTTTATAACAAACTAAATGAGCTAATATTATGGGCCATGGGGGGGAGGGGGAGAAAGTCTTAGTGCTGGATCCCTTAGAATGCCTCTTGGCTTTGCATTTCTCTCTAATGCTCCTTGGTTTTGTTCCCAAAGCTACATCTCTCTTTTTGTTCCAGGGATCAAGGAAAGGCTATTTGTGCTCCAGCTCCAACTGCTTCCTTTCCTCTAATCCCTAGAGTTCTCTCTGTCCTGTATGGGTGACTATATTCCCTTATTTTTTTCACTGTTTCCTAGTCCTTTACCATTGAATGTCAATGTGAGTTAAGTGCCTAACTGCCCTTTGTGCCTTTGAAAATCTCCACATTGTGCCTGTGATGGGGTCCTTCCAGTCACAATGTCCTGTCCCTTCCCCATAGGGTCAGTGCATCATCCAGAACCATTTATAACTAGACAATCCTTCGGTCAGCCTCTCAATCTGTTTTCCTCTTACCCGCTACCAAAGACCTTCATGCTATAGTCAGGCCTTCAGAACTAAACCGCGCCACTTTACAAAGCCTTGCTGCTTTACTGGGGACTTCTGACATCTTTCCTCCTTGTCTCACCAAATGTCTGCTCCCACCACCATGCCACATAGCGAAGGCTGTAATATACTTCAGCCCTGGGTTTGGTTTTATACTCAGAATGGCTTGTTATTTAAAGTGGGGGTACATATGAGCCTTTATTGCTTGCTTTATGAGTTATGACTATTCCTAACTTTTGAAGATAGCACCTTAATCCCACTCTTCCTATCACTTTGCCAAACAACGATGGACCTCACATTTCACTCCTCTTTCCAGCTTGTATCACTACTCTGGACAGACATATTTCATAGATATTGATTCCCACTTTTAGGCAGCCACACTTGCATATGTTGGTATATATACATGTTAATTGACGGCACTGACTCAGTGTTTTAATAGCAACACGTGTAATTTACAGTGCAGTGGCCAGCATGGGGGCAAAGGAGCATGAACAGTACTGGAAATTGTAACTAACAACAGTCTAGTTAAAACAACAGTCTTGGGGTTTTTGTCTGCTTTCTACCAGTCCAGAAATTGTGCAGAGTTCTCTTGTTAAATCTCCAACTATGCAACACTGAAAGATCCTTGGATACCGAAATTGCTGAGTACACACTAATGGTGCCACAGTGTCCTCGCTCTGTGCCAAAGCAAATTTCTGAGAGTTACGTAATTCTCCTCCCAAGATCTGAGTTAGGTAAAAATGTTCTGCACATTTGAGTTGCTGTAAGAGCATGTAATCTGCAGGGTCCTGGAGTTTATCAGAATTCCAATGGCAGACATCATGGCATTGGATTTCACAAAGCATTTCTCTGAGAGCATTAGCCAGGTTGGCTTGTAATGCTAATTCCCTCACTTATCGTCACTGCACTAGCTTCTACTTTTGATTTCTAAAAATATAGTTCAGCCTGGAATGAGGCACAAGATACTTCTTTCAGTGAGTAAGCAAAGCTTACAGAAGGTGAGGACCAAAGAATAACATTTGAATTTCACTGACGGTGATTTAAAAAAAGTCTGAAGTGCCCTCTTCAGAGGACCAAATAATTCCTTGAACTCCAAAGATCCCCATATTACAATATTCAGAATATTTTACTTCAGGAGTCTGAGCATATACTGTTCCTTTCAGACCTACCAACTCCAGCAATGGATCCCTAATGTCTTCAAGGAAGATTTTTTTCTCATTCATAAATTGTTATAATGCAGAGATCGGCAGTCTTTGGCATGCGGCCTGCCAGGGTAAGCCTCCTAGCAGGCCAGGGTGGTTTGTTTATCTGCCGCATCCACAGGTTTGGTTGATCTCAGCTCTCACTGGCCGTGGTTTGCCGCTTCAGGCCAATGGGGCCTGCGGGAAGTGGCACTGCGGGCCGAGGGATGTGCTGGCTGCTGCTTCCCGCAGCACCCATTGGCCTGGAGCTGCAAAGCCCGGCCAGTGGATGCCACGATCGTCCGCACCTGCGGACGTGGCAGGTAAACAAACAAGTCCGTGCCAAAGGTACCTGATCCCTGTTATAATGTGTATAGCACACGCAAATACAAACCATTCAAATAAACATTACAGATGGGCAATCAATATCCTCAGACTGCTGCCACTCAATGCTTATTCATTAAAACTGAGGTTAAACAGACACATCTTGTAGCATGCCATAATGGATTCTGGTGGATTGTGAGGTCCCCCATTCATGAAAAGTTCACCTATGGGACAGAGAGCAAGGTTATCTCAGCTGACGACTGTAATATTAGCCAGTTGGCATTTGTGGTGGATTAGGAGCGGGGGTCTTTCAAATGTCTCCATCAGTTTCTTCATTCGGAGACACCTTTTACTGGCTGCTAACAACTTATAGGGGACTTCTGATTAGCTGGTCTGGAGAATAAAAGTGGGATTTTCAGAAGTGCTCAGTATTGCTTCTTAATTGGAGTTTTACCATTGACTTCAATAAGAGCAGAATTAAAACAACAGTTAGTGCGTTTGAAAATCCCACCTCTTAAAGATAAATTTCCTCTTACACTTTTTTAAAAGATAATCTCAGGAGCCAAGTCATTGAGCATTTACAATTATGCAAAGTTTCAGCTCTTGTTTTCCTTGCAGGTCATCTCATTAACTTTAGATAATCTGTTTATTGGTGGGGGAGTGATATGGGCAGGGGAACATATAGACATTTACTGCTATTTAATTTTTCAACAAGCTTGCTTTTCTCTGTGTTTGCTGAGATCAGAAGATGGGATTTGGTTTAAACAAACACAGACTATGTTACTGTAGGCACCTTCCTCTCCCACTCAGGAATCAAAAGTGGTGTTTTATACACATCATAATCTCTTACCTAAGAGTACAGAGCAATCTTGACTGTTTAACTACTCTGTGTGGGAATCTACTGCTTCTCTCAATGACTGCCTCCAATCTAATCACTGGTTTGTAAATTACACGCTTACACCCCTACTGCCTGGAACTTCTTCCCTGTCCAATGCATCAGGTGCTTATTCCATGAAATCTTTCCCTGCTAATTCCCCATGCATAGAAGTATGTTTTATTTATTTACTTACACAAACAGGCCAACCTGCACTACCAAGTGCCCCGTGTCTGCCACATAACATTTGTCTATTTGGGGCAGGAACCACGTCTTCGTTTGTTCTGCACAGTGCCAGTTACTATGGTGTTCAGTAAACCAATCCTGAAGGCCTTATGCGTCTTTTACTTCATCCTTGCATAGGCAGAATTCCCACTGAGCAGAGTGACAACTTTCCCTGAGTAAGGATTCAAGGAGAGGAAGTATATTTATCGCTGATTGATTCTGTCAAGAAAGTCAGGTGGATGCTATGACTGGAGATGGAAGACAGCAGCGATACAAATTTATTGAATCATTACTTAAATGTTGAAGGGAGTTTATATAAAGGTTCTTCTCATTAAAGGAAGAAAAAATTGTATTTGCTTACTTTGACAATCGATACTCCAGGATGGTGAAACGTGAGGTTAAGAATGTCATTTAAATCTTTTCCTCCTGCTGACTGATCTAGGCAGAACTACCTGATGCATAGCAGAATTTGGCAGGTATGTTCCAATAGTTTATTGGTTTCAATGGACTTTTAGGCCACAGCAGCATAAAAGGGCTGGATGGGGAAGGACCAGCAGTAAGATGGTTATTAGTAAAAGAAGTGATCAGGTTATATAATTAAAATGCCTTTTTGTAGTACAGGAGTGGCCAAACAGCAGCTCGCGAGCCGCTTGCAGCTCTTTTACAGTTAAAGTGCAGCTCATGGAGCCCCCCACATCCCTCCCCCCATTCTCTGCCTACCAGACTGGGGGAGTGATGGGAGCTTGGGACTTCTGCCCTGTGGTGGGGCTTCAGCCCCATGGGACATGACTGCTGGGGCTTGGGGCTTCAGCCCTGCCAGGCATCTCCTGTGCGGCTGAAGCCTCAAGTTCCCCCTTCCCACAGGGCTGAAGCCCCGAGCCCCAGCAGGCATGCCTGGCTCTCAAACTTCTGAAGATTATTGTATGTGGCTTGGATGGTCAGTAAATTTGGCCACCCCTGGTAGTTAGATCATCTGACTGGGAGTGAGGATTCCAGGGTTCTAGTCCAAAAATTTAATGGATCTTAAGTGCTTTGCTGAATAGGGATGGTTTGAGTAATTTGGTGTGTTGGTGCTTATTAACCTACAGTGGCCATGCCCTTTAACTACTCCAGATCTGTGTCCACTGAGACTCCTGGAGGTCCAGAGCTGATCAGGGTGTAAGGGAATTAGGGAGAAGTTATACACCTAACTCACTGAAAGTCAGTGGGATTTGGGCATCCTGCTCCCCTTAATACCTTTGAAATTCTCCCCCACCCCATATACACTTTACTCATAACCTCATCGTGTAGATTTGTCATTACATGTGTTCTGATTGCTAATAGGCTGCGTGCAGTTAAACAGATAGCTGTATCAGTGTGTTAAAATAAAAGGCCAGACACAGAATGAAATCATTCCAGTCTCTATGAGAAATGCTTCTCCAAGAAGTTAAAAAATGAGAAAATAGTATGTTATCATGTGCCCACCTGCAGCAGAAATAATCCTCGGTCAGAGATAAGATGCACGGGATATATAGATATATATATATAAGGTGATACACAGTCTGTGGTACATTGTTGTATGTGCATGTACCCAGCAAATCTCAAAGGGGTTACATTACCCCCAATCAGTCTCAGTTAAAATATATATATATATTTAAAAATATATAAAATCCTATGGTTACAAAGTTTAAAAGCCAGTAATGCAAGGAAACCAAGATCATGGGCTATACTCTGCTTTGTGGTTTTGAGGGAACCACGTCGCTCCAGAATTCCTGCCTTCAGCATGCCAAGCCATACATTTCAAAGAAGATCCAATTCACTGAGAACTGCGGTGAAAAAGACATTTCCACATGATTGATATTTACAATGTATACATTTTTGGAGGAAAAATAGTTTGTTTCCATACTCACTTCATTGCCCACGGTTAGCAGACGTATTCTGATTGCTTTCCTCTGGAAAAGCCAATACACTGCTCTTGGGGGATCTGGTCCTACGAACTTTATATATACTTAACTCCTGTTGAAGTTTGGGGTGGTTTCACATGTGGAGTTCCTACTGGATCTGGCTCTTCCTTTGTAACGTGCTTGAGTATAAAATACAGATAATTTTTCTTGAGCTTAACTGAGCGAATGTAGTATTGGTGAGAAGAGCCTGACTGACAATCCTTGGAGTTGAAATCCACCATCCACAGAACACTTACAGCCCAGACATCAGGAATACAAGCATCTCTGCCCTGAGCAGCCAGTATGCCAAATCTGATATGGAAGGGTGGCTCACAGGATGAGAGAGAATTCCAGACCTTCTATTGAGTCCTTGACCTCCTTAGTTCAGTTGCTGACACAGTTACTAATGTCTGTTACTTGTGATTTCTGTGATGTAGACATTCGGACTGAGACCACCAAACATAACATCATTATCAAGTCAGGTAACCCACAAGAAAATCCCCTCTGTCTTCTATACCACCCTTCCTGTATCTTATACATATATATATTTTAGAAGCTGTTTACATAATGTCACAGTCTATTATCCGAAACCATGTATACAACACCATTACCAACAGCAGTACACGCAGTCTCAGCCAAAGATGGTTATGTTTGGGAATTTATTTTAAGTAAGAAAATTCACAACTTGGCAATTTTATAGTTTTAGAAGGATTTAAAGAAATCTACAGATCTGCGGTGGCTTCCAAAGACATTAACTTGTGCTGGATTTTCCAGGTAATGCCCTGGACTAACCTCAAATAGTCCTAGAACATCCACATAATTAAATAATAGAAAGTATCTAGTCTTGTAAAATAAAAGGCCAGATTAATTAATTCAGAACCTTTAAATAAAACCAAACTAGTTAGGACATTTGATTAGGGTCACCAAAAATTAGAAGAGAATCTCTCAAGTTCTAATGAATAGTACAGCTTCCTCTCATAGGTTTTTCATATCTCTGATTGAATCATCTGGATCTACCCCACTCAATGCCCAGAATCCTTCAGACATCAAATGAGGCCAGAGTCCCTCTCCCAGATGTGCAGCCAGCCCCCCAAAGGGTCCAGAAACTGTACATATGCACAGTTAGTCTGTCTCACAGTCCCAGAAACCCCTGTTGCATCCACAGTGATTCTCTTGACATTCTTCTCTCTAGACAGAATGGAAACTTGTGCAGAAGGATTTTCAGCAGGAAGGTATGGGGAAGACACAGAGAGGAATGGGGCTTATGGGTGAAGGTGTTATAGTTAAGCCAGAATTGTAGTGGGTTTAAGAAAAGAAACAGTAAAAGTAATTTGGGTTTGAAAGAGAGGGATGGGTCAATAGCTACTAATGGATAGGAGGAGAGGCATGCAGGGTATAGTTTATATAAACAACTAATAAGATACCTACCAGGCATCACCATAGTCATTTTACGTGCATGTAGTATCCCTCTCTCCAACCTTCTGTAAGTTCTTCTGGGTAGAGGCCATGGCTTCCTATATTTCTGTACAGTACATAGCACATTTCTGGTTGCTTCTGTAAAACAGATAATTAATAAGACTTAGTCTATACTTAAAAGCTATCTCAATATAGCTACGGCTCTTGGGGGGGAAGGGGAGGAAATTCACACACACCCAGTGCTGTAGCTATGCCGATCTAACCCCTGGTATAGACATGGCTAGATTGACAACAATGCTTCTATCAACCTATCTATCATTTCTCAGGGAGGTGGAGTTCCTCCAGCAATGGAAATGCCTCTTTTGTCACAATAAGAAGTGCCACAATAAGCATAGCTACGGCACCATAGTAGTGGTGCCGTACTGTAGATGTGACTTAAATCTGCAGAATCTCACTTTTTGGTTACAATCTTTTTCAGAGGAAATCCAATTGGAGCCTATTAATGTTGCTCCTTAACTGATGGTGAAGTGAGACTGTGGGTCAATTTCAGCCCTAAAATAAGTGAACACAATTCATTTGTACTCTGTAAAACTTGTTTACACCTGGGCAAAATTTGCCCCACCGTCACCACCAGCTGCTGACCCTGGTACCTATACAGCGTTTTGGATCAGGGAACAATAAATTAGGAAGATCAAAACCTATTTTTTGGTTAGGCAGTGCAGTGAGCTACCTCTAGGTAACCAGTTGGCCCAATGGAAATACACTTTGATCAGAATCATCCTTCCTTCCCAGTAAAGCCTACAGTCACCTCTTGCCTAACCAGTTCTCTAAAAGTGTGGCAGTTGCCACAGCTTGAAATATAACCTCTATATATTTGTAATAGCATTAAATCAAATATGTAGCTGCTGTTTTGTTGAAATAATAAAAGAACATCAGTGGTTTATCCTTCCATTAGACTTCAGTGGCTGCAAAACAATTAAGATTGTACAAGCCAACTGTCTGCTTTTCTCTGCTCGTGTTGATTTCTCATGCATAAGCCATCAGTGTTAAGGTCTGTTTGTGTGACATGGACTTTATAGTGCCATATACAAACAAAAGAAGCTTATTCTTGGATCTGATTGAGAGGCTTGATTAGTATTAGGTTTATAATTCAGAAATAACATGAGTGTTTTTTCACATTGATTGTTTCCTTTGGACCATTGTCGTGCACTGTAAAATGTGCATGGAATGCAGCTGTTTCAAGAATCAACAGTTTCTAATCTGTTCATTCTCTACAATCCTGATGGGTCTGGGGTTGACTCCCATCAGTGAAGTCACAGCACAAGGCCTGCAGTACTTGACTACATGATAAAGGGTGAGATTTTTAAAATCACTCATCGTTGGCCTAACTCTTGCTATTGAGATCAATGGAAATTTACTATGGGAGCTGAGTTAGGCCAATGCTGAGCATGTTTGAAAATGCCAAAATGTTGCTTGCAAATATGCAAACAAACTTCAGCTAGACTCGGACTACAATATTTGCATCTGATCTTTCCTAAAGTTTAGAGGTGTTCTGAACCCATATGGGCCCGCCTCTGAAGCATACAAGATTTCATTGTGGTTAAATCAGTTTCTCTCCATTGTTGTACCTGAAGAGACATTTAAGTGAATGTTTCTGGGGTTTGTTTGTACATTTTAAAGCTTTTGTGCGGATTGATTGTGATTCAGGATAGGGACAGCTCTCATTCAATCGTCTCTATGCTGCCCCACCAGTGTATGTCAAATCTGACCTGAAGGCAATCCCTCCGGCCGGCGGCCATGAAAGGGAATGCAGGCTCCATGGCCTATTCCATCCTTCGCCTCTCCTGAGGCTGCCAACAGGTGCAGATTGTTCTGGTGTGTTTTTTAATTTGGACATAATAGGCACTGCACTGAGATCACTAAAGTCCTCTCTGCGGCCACCAAACAGCTGTCAGATAGTAACGTTTAGTCACTGTGTGTCTGGACTAGATTGAACCTGGCAGATTAGAGATGAAAAGGCTCTGCTGTTACTAATTGCCTGAGCCAGGCAATCCCTCCAGTTTCCATTTGCACTAGGGGGCTAAATGTCAGCAGGTCCCTACACGGGAAGGCACAGAGCCAAACACAGATGTGTAACCCCTGCATTCAGGAGAGTGCAGGGACCATTCCCTCCCGATTCCACTAGGAACACCTGGCATGCTGGAGAGGGCCAGGGAAGGGGCTGCATAATTCCCCCTCCCCTCCGCGCGCACACACACACACCCAGCGAGTGGAGTAGACTGACCACTTGCAGACAAGTGAACTACATCCTGTGAAGGTGCCCAAGTCCTGTGGTTCTGGCAGGGGCGGCTCCAGGCCCCAGCACGCCAAGCACGTGCTTGGGGTGGCAAGCTGTGGGGAGCACTCTGCCGGCGCCACGAGGGCGGCAGGCAGGCTGCCTACCATGGCTCACCTGCGGAGGGTCCGCTGGTCCCGCGGCTTCAGCGGACCTCCTGCAGGCGTGCCTGCAGGAGGTCCGCCAAAGCCGCCGGTCCAGCGGACCCTCCGCAGGCAAACCGCAGGAGGCATCCTGCCTGCCGTGCTTGGGGCAGCAAAATCCCTAGAGCCGCCCCTGGGTTCTGGAGCCTTCTAAGTAGCTACACAGAGAGTAGTAGCGAGCATGCTGTCTGCCTAATCAGGAAGTATAGGAGGCATTCTGGGAAGAGTGCCTTCCAGTGTTTCCCCTGGCATTCCCAACTCAGAGCTGTGTCCTATAGGCCCAGCTGAGCTCCAAATCAAGGTCCAAAACTGAAACCCTGACTCACACTGAATGGCGCTTACTCACACACCTCATCAATGGGAATTGCAAAAATCAGACCCCTAGAGAGCAGCAGAACATTTTTTAGATTCACTCTTAAAAATGTGTTTCATAGTAGCAGCCGTGTTAGTCTGTATCCGCAAAAAGAACAGGAGTACTTGTGGCACCTTAGAGACTAAACAAATTTATTTCAGCATAAGCTTTCGTGAGCTACAGCTCACTTCTTCGGATGCATAGAATGGAACACACAGACAGGAGATATTTATACATACAGAGAACATGAAAAGGTGGAAGTATGCATACCAACAGGAAGATGACCCATAGAAGGTGTGAGGAGAACTTAACATAGGGAAATAGATTCAATTAGTGTAATGACCCAACCATTCCCAGTCTCTGTTTAAGCCTGAGTTAATTGTATCTAATTTGCATATTAATTCGAGTTCAGCAGTCTCTCTTTGGAGTCTGTTTTTGAAGTTTTTTTGTTGCAGAATTGCCACCTTCAAGTCTGTCACTGAGTGGTTAGAGAGGTTGAAGTGTTCTCCCACTGGTTTTTGAATGTTATGATTCCTGATGTCAGATTTGTGTCCATTTATTCTTTTGCATAGAGTCTTTTCTAATACTAGTGATTCTGCAGTTTTATTTCCTCTTGCATGATCAATGTAGCTCAGTTCCAACTTGGCCAAATCACCCCCCTCTGGCATCAGTTAAATATTTACATTCCCCCGTTTTTATATAAATTGTGCTCTCTTAGCATACGCTTACAGTATGTCCTTGTATTTCAAACCTCTTTATAAATTTGGCTGTTTGTACATGAATCAGCGTCAACCAATGTAAAATCCTAGGTGAGAGGTTGAGGCCATCAAATGTGCAACATATACTGCTTTGTCATAAGCAAGCAATAAGTCCTACTGAAATGTACGCCTTGTACCAAAAGAATATGGTATAAAATAGTGTGTGTTTACACTAGGGAGACTTCTGTGTATTTAAGCTGTAATTGTTTCAGGACCATTCATTAATTCATGAGCTGACATGGGTATGTTTTTTTTCCCCTCCGCTACAAAAATAATCATTATGCTGGAAAAAAAATGAATTTGAACATGGAAAATATTTATTGTAATTTTCTTCACAAATTAGCAGAGAATCTATTTGTAGATCAGCTGTAGCCCTGTCCACCTCAATCATCTGTGGTCCCTCAAGCTCTGAAACTCAATGAGCTACAGTATTCTACATTTGGGGTGAGGGGAATAATTTCTTGTTTATCTTCCCTATAATTGGCTAGGATTTCTTTTAATTTTTTTGTGGGCAGATTTAGTGCTGTGGTGCTGACATGAGCCGGAGACAGTGCAAGTAGGCGCAAAGCACACTTCCGTCAATGCACTTCAGCCTTGGCCTGCAGGCATACTTTCTTTCCCAATCCTGGACCTCTCCTCCGCAAACACTGCTAATTGTATCAAAGGGTGCACTGGTTTTATCAGGTGGGCAAATGGGGACTTTTCTAGGGTGACCAGATAGAAAGTGTGAAAAATTGGGATGGGGGTGGGGGGTTATAGGCACCTACATAAGAAAAAGCCCTGAATATCAGAACTGTCCCTATAAAATCGGGACATCTGGTCACCCTAGACTTTTCAGATGTTAAGACAGCAGAGTGACAAATGGCTGCATCAGGAACCAAAAAGGGTGGTGGTAGGGGAGGGGAACAAATCTTTTATTTAAAATAATAAGCAAAACACTCATCGGTACATATTGAGTATGGCCTGATGTCAGTTTCAGACTAGATGTGAATTGTAGGGGAGTAATTTCACCCCTCTGAAATGGACTCCAGCCCATATCTAATATGGACTGATGGATGTTTTGCCTATTTTAAATAAAGGGTTTGTCCCAAAGGTGTACCTCACAGGAGCTGGTGGCAGGGCATTGTCAGTGATGGGTCCATGGTTCAGAAATTCACGCCTGCCAGAAATGTATTGAAGTGTGATTGTAGACATGCACACCGTTCAAGTCTACCAAGACTCATTGGTGAGCTCTGAAATCATAGGCACTTGGACAATTGGCACATTTCTTTTCTCTTTTCCCTGTCTTTAAAGCTGTGGGCTGCCGGAGAATGGGGCGTTTTGCTATGAAGTGGAAATGTTAATGACCCCAATGTAAGCAATGCACCCAAGTTCCACAGTCATTGTGACTCGTAAATTCATATAACATAAATCCATAAAGATAACCTGTAATTAATAACCCTGATGAAAAGCATGTATTAGCTCAGTATTTAGGATCACAGGAGTAGAGCACTTAGAGATAGAAAAGACCTGTTAAATGATTGGTAGGTACGTCCTCCTCCCAGGGAGTGATCTAGTGCCCCTGACAGAACATATGTTCAGTATTAAACTGATACCACATTTGACCTTAACCAAAGGCCACGTTACTAAAAATATCTAAAGTAAATGATGATATATACATGCCATAAACAAATCTGCTGAAATACATCAAGGTACTTCTACAGTTATGAGTATTGTGTATGCAGCAGTTACAACTGATTTTCTCCGATTGCTAAATAACTGACTGAATATACCCTGACTAATAGCTTTTATGGAATCAGGTTTTAAAAAAAAACAAACAGATTTTTTTAGCTGCATGGCCTCATCCAGCAGGTAAAACTTCCAGGACAGGTGTTCCTGGGGTCATATTAAGTGCAGTGGGCCAAATTCTGCCTTCACAGTCCATCGTGGGGCCAAATTCTCCAGTGTAACTCCATGAAAGTCATAAAGAATGAGAAAGCAGACCTGCAAGCAATTAGGCCGGGGTGTTAAGTGCGTTCAGCACATTGGTTTCCTGCACATAGTCCCCAGGACAGACAATTTTGTGATGCATCATCATAAACAAACACTACAATTCATCCGTCACCCAAAACAGTAGCTTTAGGCATTAGTGATGGTTGATTGTAAAGGTTCATAGGTAGAAAGGTTGCTTATTGCATACATAATCATGACAGGTCCAGTGGCACTGATAAGATGCTCTGATAGATTTAATCTGATGTGTAAATGGAAGTTTGTAACAATTAGCCGTACTGCACTACATTAGAACATCTTGTTGTGCTTCTGGTTTTAAGTGTGTTCTCTTGATTATATTTATATTATAAATATACAGAGCTGGAAACATAAATATCTGTTGAAAGGTTTCCCTATGTAAAGTTAGTTATTGATATACCCCACACATACACAGCAGGTAAGTAGTAGATAGATATGTTAAACATTTTAAATATTAGCATTTTGAGCAAAATTAACCATTTGAAAGCTTCCAGACACCACTGTCACATCATATATTTTCCTGTCTGGCCAAAATTATATGAATGTCTTGAGTGGTTCTTGAATCCTATTAACTTAAACATTTCTTTTCTAACGACATTTGCTGGATGGAGGTATGGATCCTAGGGCAATGATACCCTTTCAGGACAATAGTTGCCAGCTCTTCAGTAGGGCTAGTAAAGCATATCTGTTAAGACTTGCTTGTGCAGGACTTTGGCTAAACAAGCATTTCTGCTTAGTTCAACAACAGCATAGGAACCAGATGGGAAAAGGGGAGCTACTGTAACTTTGACATTTTGCAGAGAAATGTTGTGGTTCTAAATAGCTCTTCAGCTCAGGTCTGTTCACATCCAGTAGAGAATTATATGGGACTTGTATGCTTTTCTCTTTCAGAATGTTTAAAGGGACACGATCGAGGTTAGCAGGCACCCAAGTATGTACATGGAAGGTAGCAGGGGTGGCATGTTTGTAGAAATTTTGGTGGTGCCTAGAACCTGACCCTGCCCAAACTCCGCTCCCCCCAAACTCGACCCCACCACCTGCCCAAAGCTCTGGAAAGGAGTTTGGGTGAGGGAGGAGGTCTGGGGTGCAGGGCCTAGGCTGGGGCATGGGATTGGGGTGCAGGCTCTGGGAGGGAGTTTGGGGATGGGAGCGGTGCAGAGGTGAGGGCTGTGGGGTGTGGCTGCAGATGAGGTGTTTGGAGTGCTGGAGGGGCTCAGGGCTAGGGTACAGGGTTGAGGGTCTGGTGGGGGGAGGTGAAAGCCCCAAATTTTGGTGGAGCTGAGCTCTGAATATTGCTGGTGCCCGGGCACCACATGGTATGGAACTCGCCGCCTATTGAAGGTAGAGCCTTTTGCTGTGAAACAACTTACTTTTTTAAGATTAACTTTGTTATAGATGAGGTTTGCTGCATATTTGCATACGAGAGTGCACAATGGAAAGGGGTGGGTGGGAGAGCATGTGCCAGAGGAGCACAGGGATGCCCTCCCTCCCATTGGCCAGCCAGCCAGGAGGAGGAGAACTGATTGGTCCCTTGCTCTCCCCCTTTCATTAATTTAAACCATAGCCAAGACCATGAAGGCCGGGCTGGGTGTCTTCCTTAGTTATCTCTCTGCCATCTCCTTTTCTGTCTTTCTGCATTCCCTTCACACCCTCTTATAGATGCAGAAACTAAGGCACAGCACAGAAAGGGCTAATTAATTTGGTCACAGAGGCAGAGCCAGGGGTAGAACCTGGAGTAATTTGTGGTGTTTTCTTTCTAATGGACCAGTCCGTCCACACCCAGTCAGTGGGCCTACTCATGATATTGAGCACTACTGTGTGAGTAATTGTTGCTCATGACAAGAGAAAGGGAGGAGTGTGTGTGTGTGGGGGGGGTAACCCTGTGGTTTGAGTTCAGAAGCAGATTTATTTAACTTGCAAAGTTTAATTGATCACAAAGGCTCTTGCAGGGTTGACTTGTGTGAAATTCAGTCTACACACATGCAATATATTAATCAAATCAGACGTTAGCCAGCTTCTCTACAGGGAGTATATTTGAACACACCTTACTTGGCTTCCTATCAAGTGTGTATCTGACTGTAGTGATATCCCATTAACCAAGACCAATATTTTAATGAAAGTAAAGGTTTTAGCAGATATTTATCTTCATATATAAAGGTAGATTTCTTCACTAATTTGAAATGATTGCATTCATAAATAAAATCTTAATGGTATAGTGGTTCTTTCAAGTGATCATAATCCATTGGTTGGCTTCTAATAAAAAATCAGCTGCTGATATAGTTAAGATTTAAAGCAGGATATAAGAAACAAGAATTTTAAATACTGAGATCCGATAATGGAGGATTCATTTTTAAACTCTCCTTTCCATGTACAAATGCTGAATACTTTTTTTTAAATGGAAAGAGTGAGTGCACTAAGGCAGTTCGATACCCCAGACATATACCAGTATGTATTTTTCTCACATAACATGTTATGCACATTTCTCAGCATAACATCTTTGATTCAAAATCCAAGTGAGAATCCTATGTATATGATGGGACTATTCAATTCTAGAAAATCTTTAATATAATCCAACGTATACCTCAGGAACCTCAAATTCAGACAAATACATGTCAGAGGAGCCTACGCTCTATTAATGATGGTGATAATATAATCATAAAAATATGTGTAACCTGGTGTACTGTAAAATCCCAAACCTGTAAAGACGTGAAATCCTGCATAACTTTGTGAATAGAAATAGTCATTGTGTAAAGTTGAACGTGTGCTTAAGTGTTTTCAAGACTGAGGCTAAATCCATACACCCTTATCTGCATGCATACCCTCCTGGGCCCAGATCGCATGAAGGCTGCAAGAGTGGTTGTATGCATCTTAGTGGTTCATTTGAGCTTGGTGGGAATACTCACCTGCACAAGGCCACCCAGAGGATTCAGGGGGCCTGGGGTCTTCGACGGGGCCCCTGCCGCCGAATTGCTGCTGAAGACCCGGCACTTCAGCGGTGGGTCCCAGGGCGGAAGGACCCCTTGCCGCGGGTCTTCGGGGCACTTCGGCGGCAGGTCCCAGAGAGGAAGGATCCCCTGCTGCCGAATTGCTGCCGAATTGCTGCCGAAGACCCGGAGCAGAAGAAGCTCCGGGGGCCTGGGCCCCACGAGAGTTTTCCGGGGCTCCCGGAGTGAGTGAAGGACCCCCCTCCAGGGGCCCCGAAAAACTCTCATGGGGGCCCCTGCAGGGCCCGGGGCCTGGGGCAAATTGCCCCACCTGCCCCCCCCTCCCCCCTCCCGCTGGGTGGCCCTGCACCTGCATATGTTTTTGTGAGATCTCGCAAATTTCTGGAGCCAGTTATGTCTATGAAAATATTAAAATAACCGAGTGGTTACTGATTTCATTGTCCCCAGACTCCCGTATGTTCTTTTCTCCATTTCAGACACTCCTGGAAAGTTTTCAGTACCTGGGAATCCAGATAATTTCTCAGATCTCAAGTATGTTAAGGCCCAGTTATTCCCTGATCACTTATAGATAAAGATAGATTTAGAGGATTGGTTTTTCCTACTGATTCTGTGGATTAAACTGAACTAGATGGAAGTAGTTCCCAGACTACTTTATTTATTTCAGCCCATCCCAGGAAATACTTCTACAAAGGAATCTTCTGGCTTCCATCAAGAGTTTTCTAAATATATTTGGAGAGGAGAGAAAGCCAGGATCCAGATTAACAAACTTTGGTTAAGGAACAAGAGTGGAGAAGGCCACTCATTCCTAATCTAATATTTTTAATGGTTCCGCATCTGGAAGCATACTACCTGGATAGGTGGACCAGGCGGAACAGGAAGTAATTGTGATAGGAAGAGCAGGTTTGTCCTTAGGTAGCTTTGATCAGTCTCCCATTCATGACTCAGGCTATTTCTGCACTAGCACTTTCATCGGTACAACTTATGTTGCTCAGGAGTGTGAAAAAACACCTCCATGAGCAAGATAAATTACACTGACAGAAGCACCGATGTGGACAGTGCTATGTTGGTGGAAGAGATTCTTCCGCCGATGTAACTATCACTGCTCATAGGAGGTGGTTTAATTATGTCAACGGGAGAGCTCTCTCCCATCAGCATAGAGCAGCTACACGAGCGATCTTACAGCAGCACAGCTGCATCGCTAGTGTAAACATGGCCTCAGCTACCTCCTTCCATTAGAAACTGGCTGGCAGCACATCTTTGAAATTTGGCCTAAAACATCCTGTGTTTTGCAAGGTGGGGGCTAGATATCTCTCCTCCCACCTTGATTTACAGCAACCCTGGCTTCCCCAGTCAGACCTTTGAGTGGTGTATTCCACCATGTCTTATGGAATATTTTCTTAGCTACATTTTTTTTTATGTATGTACTAAATGGTTGTGTATTCCCACCACATGTAGCTGCTCTGCATGTTCCTTTCCTTCAGATACAATATTTACTTTAAACAGTAGTAATATTTTGCTCATAAATAGCATAGCAATTTTATTCCTGGGCTATTGAAGCATTTTACACTGACCCAGGAAGCAAAAGACCCAAGAGGCAGAAATGTCTTTTAAAATTTGCCTTACAGTGAAGCCTGTGCTGAGCAACCACCCAAGAGACGAGCTAAAACATGTTAAAGGTCAAACAAGATTATCCTTTGGAGAGAGCCTAGCACTGCTGACTTTACACTACTCACTCCTCACCATAGACAGACAGGCCAAGTGACACACACCTTGCAGATGGTATATGAAAGATTGGTCAGTGGATTCGCCCTCACCCAGTACCCTGGAGGAACATGAATTAACCTGTAAGCCAGCTGCCCATGAGTTCTTGTCCAAATTTTTTTTTTATTCCTACTTTGAGTGAGGCAAGTATTGTTCACCCATTGTACAGATTAGAAATTGAGTGGTCACACTAGATCATCCTGGGAATAGAACTCCACCCTGTAATATAGTAGACTCAAGTCATATTCATTCAATCATACTGCATTTTAAAAGGAATGGGCCAAATTATGTGCTAGTGTAGTCCATGCTAACACGGAGTGGCTGGGCCACATATAGACGTTTGAGTTCACTGCTGTCTCTGTGGTGGTGAGTCTGGTTCCTTAGCTCAAGTGGTAAAAGCCCATGCTTTAAGACCGTGTTTCCAGGTGCAGTCCCTGCAGACAAACTAAACCAGGTATTGTTACACTTGGCTGTTCTGTCTCTGACCCCTGGACTGCTCTGTTCCCAGACGCCGAAACAGAATGCTGATTCATAGATTCCAGTGCCTGAAGGGACCATAGTGATCATCTAGTCTGACGTCCTGTATATCGCAGGCCATAAAACTTCCCCACAATAATTCCTAGAGGAGTATCTTTTAGAAAAACATCCAATCTTGATTTCAAAGTTGTCACCATGACCTTGGTAAGATGTTCCATTGGTTAATTACTCTCACTCAATTTGTCTAGCTTCAGCTTCCAGCCAGTGGTTGTCTTACACATTTTTCTGCTAGATTGAAGAGCTCATTATTAAATATTTGTTGCCCATGTACGTACTTATAAACTGTAATCAAGTCACCCCATAAACTTCTCAGTGTTAAGCTAATGCCCAGCATTCTAAAGGCTATCTCACAAAAAGTGGTGTAACCCACTGGTAAAGTATGTGTTGGGTCTGCCTGTGACGGCTGGTCCTCATAGATAACAGCCTGTTTCCTCCTGTAGGTCAAGCGAAAGAGAATCTGAAGATTGTGAATTCAAAATTGGCTGATGACCCATATTGGGGAAAATATACATTAATCTGAGGATAGTGAAATTACTGAAATGATTTTGAATGGCAAAACATTTTATTTAGAAGTGAATTTCAATCTTGTGTTGGTATTTAGTTTTTTGGCATCTTTAGTGTTTATATTTGCTTAGTAGGGGTAGCTGTTTCTGTTAAGAGTAGGGGTGGTTGTAGGCAGTTGGTTGTAGTGTTTTCAGGAGACTGAGAGAGACGTATGGGAGGTTTTGCCTGTTGATGCAGAGTGGAAGATGCTGTCTGCGTGAGCTCTGAAAAGGGCAGAACTTGATTTAATAAATTCAGTGTTGCCAGTTCTTGTGATTTTTTTTTTACTGTGAATTTCATCATATTTGGTGGCGTTCATAAAGCCCCAGTTCCTGGAGATACGTGATTATTAGAGAATCTCAGCTTTCATTTTAACAGCAAGTTTCTAGCTCTCTTGATTATTAAGCGAAGCTTGAAAACATGACTGGAATGTGCCCCAAAGTCTCAGAAGCCAGAGGGAAAATACAAGCCCTCAAAAATTAGGTCATATATCTCATGAGTTTTAAACCAATCTCACGAGTTTTGTGGTGTGACACATGATTTTTGAATGCTTGGGTGTGGCAATATTGCCTTTCCAGAAAATAAGCCTTATTCTCAGAGGGTGTGTAACATTAGCACTGCTTGGGGGACTGGATGCTTCAGGGCAATGCTAATGAACTGCAGCACTTTTCATTTGTAAATCACCCGTTTGAATTAGGCCATCTCAGCAGCAATTAAAAGCTGTTGCTATTTAATGGATGCCTGGCAATCCCTACATGAGATGAGTTGGGTGATTCACAGTTCCAACTCACACATCATGAACTGAGCACCACAAATTTGCACTAATTGGCAAACCCAAAAAAGCAGCCATGGAAACTGAACTACCACGTCTACCCCAGAGGAGGCCCCAAGCCCATCAGAAGAGAGCCATCTTGGCAGCACAGGGCATGTGGGTTGCTTGCCTGCCTGCTGCCCTTTAGGTAAACAGAGGACTTCATTCACCAGGGCGCTCAAGCCAATGTCTCTCACCAACTCTAAATCCACACAATTTTTGGAAAGTTGAAGGGTATGCATATATGCAGATTACTTCAACATATGCAAATTAGCTCATTTAATAATTTGCATAGATACCATTGGGCAGCACAACACTTGGCAGCTATGAGTAGGAGATGCTTCTCAGAGACAGAGCCACAGCCTGCAGTCTTCTAGCTTATCCTCAGCTGGGCTGGCAGGGGCAGTCCCAGTGGAACTACTGCTACCAGCATATTTTAGAGCAGTACTTAGGCTGCAGCTGCAGTAAGCTGTGTCCTGGACCATGTCAGCCTCTGGATCAGGGAAGTGAAAAGGTGGCATGGAGGTGCCTTTCCTCACCAACCACGCTCCTTATATTCACAGGATGTAAGCTCAGTGAAGGTGAGCACTTAGCTGGAGGATGAAAGGAATTCAGTGTAAACCCACTGTATTTTAAAAGGTCTTTAGGGGTCTTGAGCTTGCTTAGGATGGACATGAATTAAAACAACGTAAATAACACTTCAGTTCCGTGAGAGACAAGGGGGGTGAGGTAATATCTTTTATCTTTCGAAAGCTTGCCTCTGTCATTTCCACCAACAGAAGTGGGTCCAATAAAGATATTATCTCATCCACCTTCTCTCTCTCATATCCTGGGACCAACAGCACTGCAAACTTAATTTTTGTGGGAGAAAGGCATTTTTTTAACAACACTTAATATTTAAAATACATTGTGTTTGCTATATCCTCTGGCTGAATTGTTGCATTTAGCGCCACACCCTTCCATGGTTCTTCAAAGGGAATTGCCCTGGCAGGGGAGAGATGCTGGGGCAGCCCTGCCTGTAGGCAGCAGACAGGATCTGAGTCTGAGCAGTCTATTTCCAACAGCAAGGAAACAGGCTTGTAGCTCTCCTATTTTCCAGATTTCTTTAGTCTTCCTCATTCTTGTTCCACTGCCTGTCTTGAGGTGAGGAGGCCTGGGGCATGGCTACCAAGCTCCTCTGCCCTCCTCCTGCCTCCACTAATCCAGCATCATGGAGACAGAGCTTATTTTATGGTGGGCTCATGTAGCTGCTGCTCTCTAGTCCACAACTGGAATTTTTTTATAAAAGTAACACATTTGGGATTTCCCCCCCTCTATGTTTTGAGCCTATATGGTGCCCTGAGGTTATGTTTGTGAACTTTTCTTTGCAACCGCGAGGGCTAGAGCTTGTCAAAATAAATTCAGTGAAACATTTTCATGTTGGAAAATAGTGCTTTGTCAAAATAGAAATTTTCAATGAGGAAAGCCTGGGTTTCATTGGAATTTTCTATTCGGGGAAGTTAAAACAAAATGTTTTGAACAAAAATTTTAAACCGTTTTGTACTTTTTCATTCATTTCACAAAAAGGTTCGATGTTTCCCATTTGGGATAAAAATAAATGCTAAACTATTGGAATTTTCCACAGCAATGAAATTTAATTTTTCGCTCAGATCTACTAAAAACATATTTTTTTTTTAATGAGAGCTGAGATTCTTCTGTAATCCCATCACTCTGGGAGGTGCGGCATTCAGAGGAGCACCAACTATTGCAAGAACTGGCAACACTGCGATTACAGCAGCACTTGAAACAAAGGTCCAACATGAAAGTCATTTGGGGATTAATGCTGCAATTTACTTTAAAGAGGGGAATGGTAATTTCTGAGGAAGCAAAATCTTTGAGGCTGATTGGAAAAAAAAATCCTTTTTCCCTTCAAGGACCAACGCGTAAAGGGATAAACCTGAGCCATGAGAAGTGTTTTGGCTTCCCAGTTGCATTTTAAGTTTCCAGATGGATTCTGCCTAGGTTATATTATTATAATAAAGACACCGCTCAGTGCTGTACGTGCATAACAGGTTGTAACTGTGCTAACCCTAATGACCAATTGTGCAGCAGCAATATGTATCTCTCAATACACTCAAGGCAATATCAGACACAAGCTTAGTTAACAACATGACTCAGAGCGCTTGTCCTCCACCAAACATTTATATATTTTCTGGGGATTAGGAGGAAACTTTCAGTGTTGCCAACTCTTGCAATTTCATTACAAATCTAATAATATCTGGTGTTTTCTTAAAACCGCAGTTGCTGGAATAAGGTTATTATTATGGAATCTTGGCTTTAATTTTGTTTTTAAAAAAAAGTAAGTTTCTAGCCCTTGCAGCTGTGAATAAAAGTTTGAAAAAGTGAACCCTAAATGCTTTGACATCTGAAAATGTATTATTTTTGAAATCTCAATTTTAAGCCTTCTCATGATTTTTGAACTTCTGGGGGGCAGCAATATTGTTTTTCCTGTTTGCAGGTTATCCCATAACTATCTCCTGTAGGATTTCATGCGCCTTCCTCTGAAGCACTTGATATTGGCTACTGTCAGTGACAGGATACTGGACTAATGGAGCATACTGATCTGAGTCTGTGTGGCAGTTGTTCCTAGGTTTATAGCTGTAATCAACAAAATGTTTTTTTCCTACTAGTTTGCTCTTCTTGCAGAAGTCATTTAAGCTGTTAACATTTACACAACAAATGTTAATCCCATTTCAATTTACTTATGTTGTTGCTGCACAGTAAGATGTAATCATCGGTATTTCTGAAAACATTCATGAGATCAGTTTTCACATGATCCCTAGTTTCATGGGTTGTTTGTTGTGCTTGTTTTTTTGCTAATGCTCTGAAATGTAATGGTCATACACTCCTCTCCTATACTGTTTTGTTCAGCGCTTGCCTATATGATAAAGCTCAGACGCTGGCCTGTGGAGCATTCAAGATTGCATGTTAGTGAAACAGTCTCCTCAGCTTGTATTGAGTGAGACAAGAGTTGTGATCTGGAAGGTATGTGACTGACCCACTAATGCTCTGTGACCTACCAGCCCATTTCTTCTCTGAGAAATACAGTCGGAAATCCCCCCCACCCCAGTGGGGTTCCTAAGAACTGATGTCAATGGTGCAGATCCTCCTCAGATGTCTCTTCTTGTTTGGCAGGATCTCCTCAACTGAGGAGATACTTAGGGTGCCTACTAGTCCCAGCCTGAAGGGCTGATATTTGAAACACAGCTGAATGTCCTCTTCCTAAGGAATAGGACGTGGCGATGGGGGGAAGCAAAGCACCTCAAACCCCTCCAATATCACACATACAAGCACCGATTTTGGGGAGAGGGGGCTCATAAAGAGCACCCCAGTCTAAGAGCCCCTGTGTTTTCCTCTCTATATCCTGCATTCGAGTTCGCGAGATTATTGCCACAAGTTTATAGAAGCCTCTAGGCTCTCTGAGCAGGGATGACCCAAGGGTTAGGTTCCATGAAGGATGGACAGTGGAAAGGACAGAGAGTAGCTCGTTTTCATGAACTCAGCCCACTTTCTTTTGAGCCACATCAGATCCCTGCAGAGTGTGACCTAGCACCCAAGCCTGAGAATCAGGCTGCTGTGGAGCTCCCCAGAGTGGCAGACAGGGACCATTTTCACCTCAAGATTGGCCCATTGTCTCTCAGTTGTCGCTGCCTCTCAGCTATTGCCATGAAAACCAAGAGCTAATTATCTCAAGGTCCAATACAGTCACTTAATGCATCTCTCCAAAGGGATTATCTCCATTACAGCCTCAGATCTAAGGCTCTCTGAGTAGTATAATTAGTGCAAGGAGGTGTATGGTGACCATGTTTGCGCTCAGCAATGCCATGGGTCTATGCAGTAGACAGCAGTCTGACATTATATTCAATCAGCAAGACAGACTACTGTTGGGGAAGCCATGAGAGATTCAGAGAACTTGTCCCTAAAATCAGTATGGCATGGTAGGTATATATGACAATTATTAAATCTAAGCATTAACATGAATAATACAAGAATCTGGAACAAAGTCAAGCTTAGGTTTAATCCCACAAAATCCAAGAAATTCAGACAGATAGACTATGGCATCCCGTGGCAAATCTCTCGTGCTTAGGCTGTGCAGCAAAATGGAAGATCCTGTCATCGAGTCTGCGGCACTGGGAAATATGACATATCTGGGAAAATATTTATTACACACATACACACTAGCTAAGAGTGCACAGGGATGTACAGACTTGGCCAAAACTGCAGCTGGTGTAAATAGATGTCTCCACTGATTTAGGTGGAGCTATGCCAGTTTACATTAGCTGAGGATCTGGTCCCACTGAGTGTGTTTCTATCTTGTATATCTAGTTTAGCCCCATGAAAATGGATGACTTATAATGCCTTCAAATACTGTGTTTACATTGGAAATGCTTGACAGACTCTTAAATAAGCAGTGCTACCAGGTGGGCTTGTAAGAAAGAGGGCATTTATAAGGAAAGGGTAGTGACCATATCTTATTACTTAGTGCATTTGTGTGAGTTTGCGCATATAATTTATTAAATAAAAAAGTCACTTAAAAGATGGAATAAAAGTAGACTAGATTTGAATATCTTTGTGCTGACAATTGTTATCCATGAAATTATTTTCTAGGTATAGAAGACATACTCTGTTTTGATTGCTTGGAACATGTTAACACGGCAGTGTCAGAATACAAATCATATACTTAAGAATATATTTATTTCAATCTATATTAACATCTTAGCTTCCTGATCCTGCCTTCTATTAACTGGCTCTACTGAAATAAGCTGAAGGTTGGGCGCACAGTGAATGCAGGATCATGCATTGGGTGCAAAATGAATACAGAGTGTTAAAACTGAAGAAGTATAGAAATCTTGTTTACTTTCCACTATTATTCTGGAAATTTCCTGTGTTTCAGTTTGGAAAGTGAAGCTGAATTCAGTTTCATTTTTTTGTTGTTCCCGCATATATTAACTCAGTCCCACTGTAATGCATCTCCCATCAGCCTTGGGTGGGTTATCAGCAGTGAATCTAGACCTCTGGCTTGATCCTCTGACATTTCAGCTAAAAGAGGTGATTCTGCTAGCTCACAGGCTATAGCAGCCTCATAAACTCTGGGTCTGCCATGCTAGGGGGGCACACTTTGTAGATGTGGGTTATACCCCTCCAGCTCTGATTCTGCTACTGGACCAGTGCAGGTAGAATCCAATAGTGGGCTCCAAATAGAGATGCAGTACTCTGCCCCCTGGATCCTTTCGGCAGTGGACTAACAGCACTGCAGTGGAGTTTACACATTTTTAAAAAGGTTTCATTGTTTTAAAATTTAATGGACACATCTGTGTTCCTACTAGGGGTGTGTTTTTAAAACAAATTTGGGGGACTGAACTGAGTTGTCCGTTTTCTTTAGCAGGATTCTGTGCACGGATAATATAAGATTTTAAAAAAACCAACAAATAAATATGAACCCCTGTAGCAATAAATGAAAGAGCTGAGGTTACTGAAAAACATGCCTAGACGGTGTTAAAAATGAAGACATTTTGGACTGACCCTACCAAATAAAACTTATCCAGAGCCTTTTCTTTTAAAAAAATAAATAAATTTAGTAGTAGCAACTCTACTTTCCAAGAGCTGACTGAGATAGGATGTTGTTGATGCACAGATCAAGCCCTTACCCATGTGAGCAGGGATTTCTCTCACAAATAGTCCCATTGACTTCAGTGGGATTATTTGCATAAGCAATGACTATTTCTGTGAGCATGGACTTGCAGGAGTAGGCCCCTTAGAAATGTTAATTGATAACACATTCAGCCACCTTGTAGCATGCTATGTTTTTCTTGTCAGAGTACTAGGTGTGATAATATTCCACCTCCACACAGCTAGAAGAGACGAGCTGAATATTTCCCCAAAAATGTGTTGCTTAATTAATCTGAGGTCTCACAATCATACATTTTAAATAATGACTGCATTGCAAAACAAAATTCCAGGCTGACCTTGCCTTTTTCCCTTGATCATCACTGTTGCTCATACACTTCAGCACGGCAAGGTGGAGCATCCATTAGATTTTAAAAAACAGTGGTATTCAAATTATCTTGTTCATAAGGTATTCTCTTTGGAAAGATCAAGTAATTCTGTAAATTAAGATATTAACTGTTGTGTTTTTCCTCTCCTTTTCAGGAACAAATTTGTCAGTCTCTGCTGATTTAATGCCTACATCATCATGGAACATTTCAAGTGAACTAGACAAAGGTAAATGGAGAGAGAAAACAGAAAGATGTAAAACCGGGCTCTACTCCTCACATATTCTTTTTGACTTTCTTATTCAAATCAGCAAGTAAACGGGAGGAGGGTGGAACTAAGACAAACCTTGTTTGTCTCATGATCATTTGACATTCAATTACATGCAATTCTGTGATTTTTGAAGAATGTTGGGTTCCTCCCCTCATCAACCAATAAAATGTTCCACATGGTAAAAATATTTCAAGATGTGAATTAAGGACGTTTATGACCTGCCTGACATTTCAGCTGGTGGATGTTAGGATCTGGACTCAAAATTAATAAGCATTGGCAAGAATCAGTTTGTCTGTATGTGTTGACATTGAAATTTCAAAACATTAGATTAGTAGAAGAGAAAAATACTTCTAAATGTTTGTAAACAGTAATTATGTGAGAGTTTGAACACACTGAAGAACATAAATTGTGAGAAAACAAAGAAATGTATTTCTCATCCCCTTTCATTTAATGAATTACGCAGCATAGATAATTTAAGCCAGATTGTTCAGCCCCTTTTAGTCCTTATTGGAAGCCTGTGAACTGCATCTTTCTGGACTAGTCTGGTCTCTCAAATACTTCTAATGTGATTTTATTCTTTTTAGGTGGCAATGGTAAAACACGTTTAGTTAAGTTTGCCTAACACTTTCATTTGCTGTTTTCAGTTGCTTGTAACTTTGTCAAACTTTAATAATTTGGGTTGAAGTGTCCTAGGACAGGTGTCTGCCATTGCAGAGAACAAAATTAGGGGGAAATATGTTGTTTTGCCCATTCTAAAAAAATTGTACATCTGTTTCATCCTCTTGTCATAGATGTACTTTTTGCCATACTTGTGAAATTCTGCCAAAATCTGACCACATTAGAAAACTCTGAAAAATCACAGTTCACATATTCTCAGTAGAGTCTTTTTAGAGTTTGGCTGCTAAATGCTTCAAAGATTCTATCTGAACTGAGCATGTTCCAGCCCATCCTAGCTCCTTTGTCCTGGCCAGACTACACATGCATCCTCCCCACAGAGCAACTGCAAATGTTAAATCTCAGTGCTGCAAGGGCTCAGCATGACTTTCCTTGCAATTGCATCTGAGAGAGAGAAGTGCCAAGCAGCAGAACTGAGAGTAGGAAGATGTCTCTCCTATCCTCTTAATGCTCCCACCGCTGGCACCAAGACAGCATGGAGGAGAAAGAAGTAGCCTTTGACTGCGATGCAGAGGGGTGAGGATGTGGTGAGGAAGATGGCAAGAGCTGTGAGAAGAGGGGAGAGGTAGACTGGAACAGGAACTGGTTTTGTGGGAGGAGGTCTGAGATGGGACGAGCAGGAGAGGACATGGGTAAAAGGGATCAGGCTTGTTGGGGGACAGATCAGAAGGCTTTTGAAAGCACTAAAGCACAGGATTCCTGAGTCTCAATATTCCTGAGCTGTCAGAAAATAGCTGTGAAAATGTGTCTTATCTCCCTTCAGTGGTTGGTCCACAGAGGATGACAACATATTACTGTATCAGTTACCCCCTTAGCTCAAGTGGCAGAGGCTATAGATCTAAAACATTCCACTGCTGATAGCCCATGTGAAGGTCAATATGGTTCCACATGAAGGAATTTCTGGGTTGGGTGGTTTGTTTTCGGTTTTTTAGAACATAGGAAACTACATAGAAAAGATAGA
The DNA here is from genome assembly GCF_020497125.1 of Mauremys mutica. NCBI lineage: Eukaryota > Metazoa > Chordata > Testudines > Geoemydidae > Mauremys > Mauremys mutica. The sequence continues at coordinate 17,563,116 of NC_059079.1, forward strand.
AAAAGTGCATTAAAAACATAAAGGTCATAGAGTCAAGCAGGCAAAAGTTAGGAAATTCTAGAATTATGGTTGTGTGTGCAACCTTAATTTGGGCCCTTTGTGTGTATGCATTAGGATACAGCCTTTATTAGGTGATCCCATACTATTTTGTTCTTTAGGACCTGTACACAGGATGGACCATGATCTGGGGATGATTCAGGGTTGTGTAGTGAAGGAGTCTGTTGTCTGTAGGATGACAGCTTTCTTGCAGAAATTGGAAGGTGTGTAGTGAATGAGGCACAGGACCACAAGAAGAATAAGGAGGGCCTTTGGCTAAGGCAGTTGAATGCTGCCCTGAGGAATTGGATTCTGTCCCAATGTCTGCTGCAGAGTTCCTATCATGATAAGCGAGTCGCTTAAAGCAAACTTTTCACAGGTTGCTACCTCATTTTCTGTGCCCCCAACTTGAAATACCCAGGGTCTGATTTGCAGAAGCGCTGAGCACTTGCAGTTGCAAATGAAGTCAATGGGTGGTGTGCTCGGATTATAGAAAGTAATTTCAAATGCTAAATACTCTGAAAAATCAGCCCCTGGCCTCATGGTAGATGCAGTCCGGCTGCTGGGCACTCCAAGTGGGTACCAAACTTAATGGACACTTTTGACTTTATTCTTTCTGTCCTTCAGTTCCTCATCTGTAAAATGTGGAGGAGGATACTATACCTAACTTTTGAGCACTTGACTTTACAATCTTACATTAAAAAACACTATGTTAAAGAACAGTAATAATGTATATTAAATTGAATGCTGCTTTTGCACAGACTCCAGAAGCTCATCCTCCCTACACGGCGCACGCTTCTGCAAAAACATATTCAGAGGGCAAAGTTCAAAAGCTATATGTAAGATAGAGTAAATTAACCTACCACTAAGTTAAACCTAGTCTACATTGGAGAACTTTGCCCTAAATATTCCTACCACTGTTAGCCCCAGTGGGAGAGTTTGTGTAGGCAAGACTGCTGTGACCAGAACCATTTTTATCACTGTTTTGATTAGACTTTTCAGCTGGTAGCAGAAATAGGTCTAGCCACAGCCATTCTTCTACAGTAGGGTTAACACTGCTGAGGATGATTTTTTTTTTAAGGTGTCTGCAGTGTGGACATGGCCTATGACTCTCTTAGATAATTTACAGCCATTGTATTGAGATTCAAGGCTATCTTAATTGATAGCCAGAAAAAAGTATATCGTAAGGGTGTGGGCTACTCCCTACTTCACTGTACACCTTCTTCCAGCTCCTTAGCATGCAAGTTGCACCAATTAGAGTCAACGTTTCCCGCTATTGCTACCAACATTTCAGTTCCAACAGGAAGCGGTGGTGGAAGTGTTAATGTAGACAAGGCTCTGGCTGCTGCCACCATTTTGAGCATCAGGTCATTTTACTGCTCAGAGTAAGCTTTCTGTGATGGTGCGGAATGTGATTGGGTCCTGTCTACACTAGCAGTTAAACTGTTTTCAGCATTGTTTCAGTGGCACCTGTTAATAACATCCATGGCTGACAATGGGTAAAAAGTTCACTGTGGTAATCCACTTGGAATGCAACAATTATCACCTGCTGAGGTAAATTCTGCATTCCAAGGGGATTACAACTTCATCATTATCCTCAGCTCTTATTGTCGTTTCTGCAGAACTATACATTTACACAGCTAAAACATAGATTTACAGACGTGGATTAAAACACATTTGCTGCCCAAAAAGCTTACAGTCTCAGAGCCTGATTCTGTAAAAATGCATGAGAACAAAGTACGGTAACACACAAGTTTTGTCTTGTACAGGATAAAAAAGCTGAGATTTTTTTAAAATGTTAGCTACCGTGTCCTAACTAAGATGCTCTAAAATGCTAGCTTAGGTAAGGCAAATTGAACGGTAGTACATGCTAGTCAGTCGAGTTGAAGCCTAGGAGGAGGAAATTACATTTACACTTCAATTTCCACCTCACTAGCACCTAGGATTTCAAGAAACCAGCTTCCACCTGTCTTTCCTACAATCTGGCAGGAGATCTCAGAAGTCCCAATAAAACAGATTTTAAAGCTTATGGTTCCCAGCCAAGTTTCTCAATTAAGCAACTGTTCCATTAAGTGGTTCTTACTGTACCTACTGCTGCTTGGAAGTTAACATCTCTTGCTTGAATATTTCTTCTTTATTTTTTTAACACAGTATTGTTAAACAATATTACAAAACTCAATGAGTAATCGTTTTAAAGTTTTCTCCCAGCTTGCCGGCTTCTTCAGTAATTGACTCACAACTGAGCCTCGTTTAAGTTTCAATTTCTATTAAATAAGCCAAATCGACAGCATTAAGCCATTGCCTGTTTATTCTTTTTAACAGGAAATGAAATTTAAAAGGGATGCAGTCACCCGTGAAGAGCTGTTGAAAGCAGCGATTGATGGGAGGGAGAAGGTGGTTTCTCACCAAAACCTTAAAACAAACAAACTACACATCAAAATAAAAATAATCACTTTTTAAAATAGCAGAATCTCAGCCAGTACCATTTTTTCTCTTTTCTTCTACCCTTCAATTATGGTGTGTTTCCTGCAGGGAAAGAATCTCATGAATGAAACCGAAAAACTAAAACGTGATCAAAAAGATATTTTATTTCAAATGAAAACTACTCTCATGCACACTTCAGAATAAAGGACTTTGTGGTTGGGAGACAGCCTGGCGCAGGGGATCAGTAACAGGATACAAAGCCCTTCATCCCTTGGTTGCCAGTTCAAATATACTTGAGATGAGGAGTAGCTACAAGCTACAACTGTTGCGAGAGATGTCTGCATGTCATAGAGGGCACTCAAGAATATGTAGCATAGTTCCTGGGGTTTGTAAGACCAGTAAAACTGCTTGTTGTTGTGCACTGCAGATGGCTTCTTTTGTTCTGCAATCTGCTCTTTACATCAGCTCATAATGACCACCAGGTGAGGGCAGTTCAGTGTCTTAGGTGAAATAAGTTGGTGGTCTAAGTCCACCTCTTGATCAACAAGTTTGGCACGTCATCAAATCTGGACTGTTGCAACATAATATACCTGGGGATAACCAAGAAGGCCATACAGATCTACAGCATTTTACATGTGTAGTAGCCTGGTTGACAGGGAGGGCAGGGCAGTGAGAATGTATTACACTAGTGTTCAATACTAGTCTGCCAGAGAGTTTGGCCTTGTTATCACTGAGTGGTAATCACCCTGCTTGGTACAACAGCCTGAGGTAACCAGAAATGATCCCCAGTTGCAGAGGCAGAGACCTGCAAAGGAAAGAGATTTTATAACAAACAGGATAAGGTAGAGAAAAAATACATATATTGGGGGAGAGGGAGGAGAGAATGAGAAATACTATCTGGGAAATGGAAATCAACAGTATCTAGGAAATGGGAGTTAGGCCAATGCTGAGCACTTTTTGAAAATCCTCCCGTAGTGCATTTGGCACAATCTCAGAATCATACTTTCCAACCAAGGTGATTTGTAATTTTGGGTAAGAGGAAGAATGTTTAGAATGGGAAGCAAGTTAATGTGGGGCCTTCACACATACAGTCTAATTTTCCGATGCTGTTGTCCTTTCCCAACAGCCACCCTCTAGCCTTTCTTCTGTACAGTTATAACAGTGCTGCAGCTTCAGTTTTCTTTGCCATAGCGAGAGATTGTTGTTCAGTTCAGGGGGCTGGGAGTCAGTGATTCTATGCAAGATACTTAACCTTTCTGTGCCTTAGTTTGTTCTTTTGTAACACAGGAAGTGGTGTAGTCAAGTTGGAATGTGCTGGAACACTGTTCCGGTACTATTTCAAGATTGCCAAAATAGTGGCCCATGGATTTTTCTGCTTGGATTTTTTTGCAGAGTGTACGACATGGAGGACGCTATTTTGCAGAGCATGCTTTTCTTCCCCCTGTGATGTAAATCTATTATCTATGAATCTATTACTTCACAAAACCATAAGAAAGGATATAATAAAACAAGCAGGCTAGCCCTATGGGCTACAGACAGTGTGTGAGGTCACGCTGCTGGGGGCAAGCCCACACCATTCCAGTACCTTCAGATTTAGGACTACACCACAGAAAAAAAGGTATAACAACACCCGCTTCCTGAGGTGATTGTGAGGCTGATTAATGCATGTAAAATGCTTTGAATGCCTCTGATGAAAGGTGCTGTACCAGTGTGAAGTTTGATTAAAATGGTGGCTGGTGGGGGTTATTCTCTCTGATATGCTCATCTAATACCATGCCAGTGGCCTTGGGTCAAGGCTTTCAAAAGTGACTAGTATTTTGAGTGCCTTAGTTTTTGGGTGCCCAACTTGAAGGAGCTGGATTTTGAGCTGAGCACTCTCCCTCTGAAAACCAGGCCCCTTAAAGTGTCTCAAGTTGGGTACCAAAAAGCACTAATCACTTCTGAACGCCCTGGCCTTGGATTTTAAGCTCCATCTTGGCTTTTGGACCCACAGAGGTCATCTCACAATGAGGTTGAAAGCAGTCTGATGCACACCAGTCTTCAAAGGAAAGACCCCTCAGAATGGGAAATACTTCACTATTTCTTTGCTGCTTTCACCATTTCTGAAGCAGGAATTCAAGAACCTGGAGGAGAAGCTTTTTGATGGGCATACGTTCCATCTTTCACATAGAAAATGAGTATGTATCTGCATAGGGAACATACTTTTTAAGACAGGCTTGGAAATTCTTCATTCCTGTGCCAGGCAAGATTTCCGACATAAATCCTGAGAAGCCTGTTAATTACAGCATATCTTTAGAACAAAATGATATTACTCCAGGGCAGTTCTTGTCACAATTACAGGTTTAAATATCACCCCTTTTGGATTTATTCTAGCTTTTTAATTCAAAAAAGAAAAAAAAAGTCGTTAGTATGTTGTTGCAAGTTATCCCTTGCTGACAAGGCACTAAATCATGCAGCAATGACAGGTTTTTATGTAATTTTTTTTTTGAGATCAGTATGAAGTAGAATATTTTCTCACTTGAATATTGATGCCTTAGATCAGTGCTTCCCATCTCTTGAGCTGGAGCCCCCTGTTTGAGGTATCCATTTCTGGTCTCCAAAATGTACCCTGGTACTACTTCCTGGCTGAGTCTGACCTGTTTTTTGTCTCCTCTCCTTCTCCACCTCCTGATCGACAAGTTTGGTGCATCATCAAATCTGGATTGTTGCAACATAATATACCTGGTAGGATGGATTTTTCTTTTCTGACCCACATTAGAATAGACAACTGATGTGGTGACCTTCATTCAGCTGCTTCTCCTCCCACAAAATGCTGCACGCTGAAAAGGAAGAACTGGCTTTTCCTTTCATTGGATGCCTGTTTATTTAAAAGGCGAGAGAGAGGCCTGAATATGAAGAGAAGTCTGTCTGTGCCTAATACAGTAGAGGGATTGTTCAGGACCAATACATCCTTAGGTAAAGATAACATCAGTAACACTGCTAAGGAAGAGTCACCTTTGAAATATCCCGCGCCCCCCACCCTCCCTTATTGTAGATATCATTTAACCTTTGCAGATGTTAATTGGAAAATTGGCACTTCTGAGCCAGTCACAACCACTCTATAATGGACCAGAGTGGCCACTGCTGAGAAAAGCCAGGCACACCATGCCCCCATCCCAAGAGCCACACCTTCTGTCTCCACAGCACTCCCCCACCCTTGCTAGTCTGAAGACTGGGAATGGCTTCTCTCTGTTTTCATTTGTCTCCAGCCTCTCCGAGCTGTGCATTCCTCTCCACATACCAGCCAAGTATCCCATTGTGCAGCAAGAAGCCAGAGTGACTGCCACTTTCTGACACAGTAGAAAAGAGAATCATGGTTGGTCACTTTTTTGTTTTAAAATTACACAATAATAGGTCAATAGCATTACTTGCTACAGAGCTTCTGCCCACAGAAGTGAAAGATCTCCAAGTACAATGTCCACACGGGTAGCCATTAAAGGGTTTGCATTTACAAATCATCTGAGTAATTGGTCCATTCAGGCTGGATACTCTTCTTCTCCACACTTTTTGAGATTTCTGCAGGGAAAGCTAATTTAGGGTGACGCAATTGGCAGACTCATTCTGCTACTCTGTTTCTTTCACTGAATGTGAACTGCATTTCTGTAGATCCCTGAATCCTTGAAGAGCCTTCTTGTGTACCCTGCCAGGGAATCATGGAATACCCCCTTTGCATGTGGGAAAGGGAGATGCTCATAGAGAGTGTTCCCTCGCTCTACCGGTCTTGGAGGCATGATTGGGCCCAAAGTTAGTGATCAGTGTTGCAATCATACAGTGAATGTATTCAGATCATTGACTCCTTGCAGTCCCAGCAGCTTTTCAGTTGTGTTTCCAATTTCCACAACAAAGCAGTGGCCTGTGACTTTTGCAGCTGTTGTTTATCTACTTTTTGTATTTCATCGCTCATCTGTTTTGGCAAGGAGGTGTGAAATTGGACCATCTTGCCTGCCTTAGGAACCATATTTATTTTCTGACTAGCAATGGGCCCAAGCCACAGAATTCAAACTCCCCAAAGTACAGAACTGTCCAGAACTAGGGTTTCATTTTCAGCCCATTTCTATCTGACAGGCGCCATTATTACTAAATTTTAATATTGTTGTGTTTAGCGATCGGGGCTTCATTATGCTAGGTCAGGGGTTCTCATACTGGGGACGGGGAGGGGGTGACCTCTCAGGAAGTCACAAAGTTATTACGTGGGGGGTCACAAGCTGTCAGCCTCCACCCTCCAGCATTTATGATAGTGTTAAATATTTAAAAAGTGTTTTTAATTTATAAGGGGGGGTCACACTCAGAGGCTTGCTTTGTGAAAGGGGTCACAGTACAACAGTTTGAGAACCATTGTGCTAGGTGCGGTACAGACATATAATAATTGACAGTCCATGCCCCAGAGAGAGAATTACATGATGGCAAGAGTCATGATTTTCCACTGTGGCCAAAGGACATGCAACAATCAATCAACAGTTGGTTAATCTAGTGTGGGCCAAATCTTTGGGTCCCAAGGGTCTGTGCACCCAAGGGACCCTCTATGCATTGATCACACCCTCCCTATGAGGAATGGAAGTTCATTCATCTCTGTAGCAGTCATCCCACACTTAGCATGAGTGGGAAAGAGAGAGGGAAGAGAGCAGGAGGTGGAGGAGGACATGAGCTGGAGAGATGTGGTGTTCACTCCTGTTCCTAATGCCTACAGACAAGGAAAGTAAATACATCCTGATCCTGCATTTAATTTTTCTGCAGAGCTCTCTCCATGCTGAGGATCCCTCTGAAAAGGGAGCCCCAGCGCGAGACACCAGCAGGGAGCTTGCTGGCATTGTGGTTTCAGAATTATGATGGCCCAGAGCCAAGGCTGATGTGCGGGGTCTCTGTGCGACTGTAACTGTACTGCTGATGTGTACTTAATGTGGGGGCTGGACCCTTTGTTTTTTTCATGGTGAGAAGCAAACCCTGCCCACCCTACTGAAGAACTCAGGAGCGACTGTCCCCATGGCAAGTATGTCCAAGCAGGGTCACTATCTGGCCATCAGTTTTTGCACCCTACGATCTCAATGAGAATTAGGCCTGAGTGAGGAATGTATTTAAAAAAAAAATTGAGCAAGGCCTTGTATATTTGGCTCCATATCCATTGGGGACATCTAGATTTTCCCCCCTGAAATCTCTGGATATGAATTTGATTCACGTGATGAAAGGGAAAGAATTACAGCTTTCACATTCATGCACAATTTACCTTTTAATTTTCTTTTATTATCTGGGGATATTCAGTAAATCAAGTTCTCCGGATACGTCTAGGGATTCTGATTCTATTTGTGGGGTCCCACCAGTAGCCAAAGCAGTAAATTACTGCTGCTGTGATTGAAAATTTGTTTAGCTACAGTACATTAGCTCCTTTTGTTTGCTTTTCCACTGATGGCGTGTACATTTTTATTTGAGAATTTGTTTCTTGAATGTCTCATTTATGAATAATATAGGGTGTAAACTGTGAAGGTTGTAGAACAAAACCTAAAAAAGAAAGCACCCCAAGTAGCATGCAGAATTCATCTTAAAGCCTTTCACAAAATGTTTAATTTGTATTGGGGTTTTTTTTTTAACCCCAGTGTGAGTAATGAAAGTCTGACCTTTCTACATAAGGTAACTATATATAATAACCTTTTCCTGGGTCATCCAGCTATCTTTGTTTGTTTGAAAGATTGATAGATCACAGGGTCAAGGGACGTGTTTTATTGTAAGTTTCTGTTCCAAATTTCCTGACATTTTTGGTTGGTTTTTTTTTTTTAAAAGGACCTCTAAAAGGCAGAATAGGGGCTAATAAGAACCAGATCCTAAAGTGATTGTATGTCAAAATGTCAAAAATAACAGCTTTTCTTTGACTCCATAACATTAATCTTAAGGCACATACCTTTACATACACACTGTTTTAATAGGTTGAGTTTTTGTATGTGACCATTTACTACAGAGTGACTTCTAAAGTGACAACAAAATCCCTTGATGGTTTTCAGTAGTTTGGTTTATAGCCTGATAGGGACATTTGTTTACCTATGCCGAGTCACTTCTTTGTGATTAAAATTAGAGGTCTCCTACTTGTGCTGTAAAACTAGATCCTAAGTAAAGAAAAGCTTCATTTCCCCCTTGCTGGTTTGTAGTGTCAAAGTTATCACCATGGCAGCAGAGCTTAAACCTGAAAGTTAACTTATAGAAGGAAAGACAGAATGTATATTAAGTGGGAGTTTTCCAAAGGCAGAAGGGGCAGTGAGTTGCCCAACTCCCATAGAAAGTCCATGGGAGTTGGGCATCTTACTCCCTCAGGGTCCTTTGACAATCCCAAGAGGTTTTTACACTATAGCATTTTGTTTTCGTTTGTCTAAAAAAAGAAACCGAAACCGTAGATAAATATAAAAGTGATATTCTGTATTAATTTTGAGCAGCAATTGTAACATACACTGTACATTTAAAAGTAATGAAGCCCTGCAGAGCCAAAAAAACAGTAAGTGCGTTGAGAGATCCTTAGATGGTACAGTCTACTATAAATAAGATCTGAAGGAGGAGAAAACAATACACAGCTCCAGAAAGTGTTCTGCATACAGTGTTACATGCATGCTTTACTGAGAACCTTATTTAAACAAACAAAACTAAGCTGGGCAAGCACAGCCAGTAGTGAACTTCCTGCTGTCCCCATGCAGCTTGTATCAAATATTTAAGCTCAGTCCTCTGGGCCTCTTTAACTCTCTGATATGTTTCAGGCAGAGTTGCAAAATCATAAAAGTACAGTATCCCTTTCTGAATATAGTCATTGCTCTACTTTTATTAATTTAAAACTACAGAGAGAGCCACCAGGACTCTTTCCCCCGTCCCTTAAAAAATACGGTTTCTGCTGATCAGACCCACTAGTTTGGGCTGATCCCCTTCAAATATGATAGATAGGCAGATGGACAAATGAATGGCTAGAATTTTTTTTCCCATTGAGAAGTATGCTCACTCCTGTTCCCACACTTCCATGAGAAATCCTGCTAACTGCTTCCTTAGCATAACTGGAATAATTTAAACCAAGAGTTTATTGAACATATGGAACAAACAACAAATCCATCCAACACATTCAGACTGGGTGACTCCAAATTGTTGTTTCTTGTCAGAGTAACACTGTTTTCATGTAGAAATTTCCACCAGTCTGGACTGATGAGCTCTGTAGTGTAGTAGTGCTGATGCATGTGGATATTGGGGAAGGACCAAGGTAGGAATAGCTCTGCATCCAAATGCAGAATATGATGAGACTAACATGGCTAATCCACAGTGCTAAATGAATGCCAGTGATGAATTCCAGGTTGTTGCTAAGAAGTCTATTCAACTGAGGCAGATTTCCTGACAGCCCATGATATGGCCAGTGGCCATAGCGGAATGAGCATTTACCAGTTTAGACACAGGATCTCTTCTGTTTAAGTTTTACTGATGTGCAGATGTATCCATCTTTTAAGCCCTGAGCGAGACACTTTGTTTCTCCTTATCATCAACCTACACTATAAAAAAGAAATTAGAGTTTCTATGGTACAACCAAGATAAAGCTTCATGATTAGTATGTGGGGCCAGTTTTCAGATGTCATTGATCAGGTAATTATTTTAGGATCCTAAATGCAGATTTGAATTTCCAAATCCAGAATTAAACACTCTTTTTCTGGCTCCTGAGTTTGGAAATTGTTCTCCTCATGTCTGTCATTCTCTCTTTGAGTACAGGAAGTAGGATTTGGAGAGCAACTCCAAAGGGACATTTTATAATGTATACAGAATTCTGAGCCAGCTTGGTGTATGGACCTTTCCATTGTGCACAATCCTACCTCTAGGATACAGCATACTCTACTTTAAAAAAAGACACAAAGAGCAGGACAAATCAGGCAACCTTTCTACTCACGAAATGAACATAAAAGGGCCTAATCCTGCATTCCCGTCATACCCTAAACTTCTATTGAAGTCAGTGGGAGTTTTCATTGTAGAAGAAATGTAAGATCAGACTCTAAGAGATACATCATATACAGTGTTATTGAAAAGACTATCTCAGTGTGGCAGGCAAAATCCTTCACCAGTGTTATTGCTTTAAGATGTGACTTTGGAAAGCTAAGATAGAGTAACTAGGGGGTTGCAGTGGAGATTAACATTCCTTGGGCAGAATGGCAAGCTTTTATTTTGAAAGCCACCTGGGCTCCACTTAAAGCAGTAAAATACATAAGAATTTATTATGACTGGGAAAGTCTCCTATTTAACCAAGTCAAGACATAACTGTGGCAACGTGTGCACATTTTCCCTTTCAAGACACATACTATGGTATATTTTGTCTTTGCACAATTACTTTTAGAGCACATCTGTCATTATTCTATCACATCAAAACAGCACAAAGTTTCAATATAAAGGATACTTAATATTTTGATTTTATATGCAGTGTCTCCAATTTATGCTCTTGGAATCATGAAGATGACTTATGATGTGTTGTGTTTGCTTTGGCAAAGGCTCAAAACCAGAAATATATTTCAGGCTAAGCTCTACAGATATTATCTCAAGTCATTTAAAAGTTCATTATAGGGCACCCGCTAGTGCTGCTATAGTAAAGGGTCTGTCAGCATTTTTCAAGGGTTTATAACTCAGCCATTTAAAAAAAAAATCTCTGTAGGCTGAAACTCGGCATTCAGGGTCTGGGCCCAGCAGCAAATTATTTTTACAGATTAAAAAAATCAAATAGAATATTTTTAAATTATAGGTGGGTTAATTGTTGTTTTGAAATTTTCTACTTTCAAACCATTTCCCTCCATTTCTCTCACTTAAAATGTTTTCAAAAATTGTTTTATAGGGTGCTACTCTAAAATACGGACAAGCTTTCATTGTGTGTTAAAGCCAGAAAAGGCAGGGATTTAACTCCAAATAGATCAGAATACTTTGCACTTGCACAGTACAGCACTCTTCAGCTTCACAGTGCTTTACAAGCATTATCTAATTCATCTGCACAGCGTCTGTGATGCAGGGAGGGCTTATCCCCACTTTACAGTTAGAGAAATTGAGCCAGAGACCTTAAGGCTAGTTTGTTTGTTTGTTTGTTTGTTTTAAAGGAGCTTAAGACAGGTGCATAAATCCCATGTGAATTTCAAGTGGATTTGGATGTCTAACTCCCTTAGGCCACTTAGAAAATCCCAACCCAAGTGCTCCATCCAATGCCACAGAAGGCATCCATTCCGAGCCAGGATTAAAACTCAGGAGTTCCAGGTTCCCAGTTTTGCCAATACACCATTCAGTTCTCACAAGCATGATAATTACTTCGCACAAAAAAATCAATTTCATTTTGAGTAGCTTCTCATGTATAGCAATGACACTCGACCTGGAGCATCTGGAAGGCTGCTTCATCACAGGAAAGACCATCAAATTAGCCATGGCACAACACGGCATTGTGCTGTTCGCCCCGTGAAATGCATTGATGTGTAAGAATATGGCATTATGGCTACATGTTGTCATCATCTATGCACTGGCCATCATAATATTTTATCAGCACCTTTCAGCCTGCTGCTGAAAAGCACTGAAGGAGGTTCTCCTTCTAAGGAAGGGCTTCTGTTTGTAGAAAAGGTGAGATAGGGAGGGCTTTGATGGAGGTGCAAAGGGGATAAGAGGGAGACTAGATGGTTTGGGAGATACCTGAATTCAAGAGAGGAATTGAGCTATGTATATTAGTTGATCAATGCTCACTGAAAGAGTGGAATAGATGCAGCAATGTTGTAGGGAGGAGTCAGATGCTATGAGTCACAAGCCTCCTTACTAGGGCTATTAAACAACTGAAAAAATTAATTGTGAGATTAAAAAAAAATCTTGATTAATCAGTGTTTTAATTGCACTGTTAAACAATAATAGAATTCCATTTATTTAAATATTTTGGATGTTTACTACATTTTCAAATATTGATTTCAGTTTCAGCGCAGAATAGAAAATGTACAGTGTTCACTTTATATTATTATTTTTATTACAAATAAATGCACTGTAAAAAAGATAAAAGAAATTGTATTTTTCATTTTACATCATACCAGTACTATAGTGCAATCTCCTCACCATGAAAATACTATTTACAAATGTAATTTTGTTTACATAACGGCACTCAGAAATAAAACTGTGTAAAACTTTAGAGCCAACAAATCCACTCAGTCCTACTACTTGCTCAGACAAACAAGTTTGTTTACATTTGTGGGAGATAATGCTGCCTGCTTGTTATTTACAATGTAACCTGAAAGTGAAAATAGATGTTCGCATGCCACTGTTGTAGCCGGCATTGCAAGGTATTTATATGCCAGATATGTTAAACGTTTGTATGCCCCTTCATGTTTCAACCCCCATTCCAGAGGACATGCTTCCATGCTGATTACGGGTTCTGCTCGATAACGATCCAAAGCAGAGTGGACCGACACACATTCATTTTCATCATCTGAGTCAGATGCCACCAGCAGAAGGCTGGTTTTCCTTTTTTGGTGGTTCGGGTTTTGTAGTTTCCAAAAGTGTTGCTCTTTTAAGACTTCTGAAAGCATGCTCTACGTCTCATCCCTCCAGATTTTGGAAGGCACTTCAGATTCGTAAGCTTTGGGTCAAGTGCTGTAGCTGACTTTAGAAATATCATAGTGGTATCTTCTTTGTGTATTGTCAAATCTACAGTGAAAGTGTTCTTAAATCAAATAACATATGCTGTGTCATCATCCAAGACTGCCATAACACAAAATATATGGCAGAATGCGGGTAAAACCACAGAGCAGGGGACATACAATTCTCCCCCAAGGAGTTCAGTCACAAATTTAATTAACACATTTTTTTAACAAGCATCATCAGCATGGAAGCATGTCCTCTGGAATGGTGGCCAAAGCATGAAGGGGCATACGAATGTTTAGCATATCTGGCGTGTAAATATCTAGCAATGCTGGCTACGAAAGTACCATGGGAACACCTGCTCTCACTTTCAGGTGACGTTCTAATTTTTGGAAGTGTTGTCAGACCTTTATTTTATTTTCACTTATAAAACTACTTTGATCTATGTGAAACTTTCGTTACGAAATGCCAAACCACATGAAAATTGCCCAGGTTCAAACTTTACTAGAAACTCAAACCTCTATTCAGGTTCACAATTGGTTGTAACCTTGTCTGATTTATGGTTTGGATGCAAAATTTATGGATGTGAAGCTAAACTGAGTTAAATTCAGCAGATTCACCATATGTTTTAAGGTTAGTGTGATACTTGGGAGGGAAGAAACTAAGCACTAAAACAAATAGAAACCTTAGAAAAGGGTTGGACATTCCTCAAAATCAAAATCACTGTTTTTTAAAGCTCTATTTCCATTTATAACTTCAGAATAACCTTTCTGTACCCTCCGTATAACCAGTACTACATCACTGTCAATTATGACTACTACTTTGGTCTCTATACACTGATTCTCAAGCTTGTTGAAATCTACTCAACACTCACTTCATTCCTGACATCTCATGCCTTGCTTCTTAAGAAACATTGTGTATTGGTATTAGTTGTCTGTGGTGTTGTCAGCAAGATGGTCACAAGGAAATTAATATTCCACTTTCTGACTGTATTGTATAGAAAGCAGCTAAATTGCTGCCTTTGAAATACAGTGAAGAATTATATAGCTCAGCATGGTATAGAAATGTTATATTGGATAATTAAATGTGGTTATTCAGAAGTTCCATGCTATTAATGTGATTTTATTAAATTCAGATTGCAGTGAGAACCCAAGAATGTGTGAGCTGATGTAGATTACGCTTCTGCATTTTGTAAGGTAGTGAGTCGAAAGTATTTCTAGTCCTGCAGAGAGGCATGCAAAAATGATTAAATATGATATTAGGCTTGTGTGGAGAACTGACTAGGAGTTGGGGGACTGAATCCTCCTCAGCCCAGAGTCAGAATTGCAGAGAAGCATGTCTGTTACCCACCTTGGTGCCTACTCTTACCTGTGGGCTGGAACAGGGATTGCTGCCCCTTTGTACTCATTACACAGGAGTTCTTGACTCACCATATCCATGACAGCACAGATCCACTGTTGTCTCGCCCAGCTCCTGTCGGCACATTAGAAGTTCACCTAGTTGGCACAATGAGTGTGCGGAGATTTCCTTATTATTAAAATTAATAATGCCTAGGGACCAACCAAGAGCAGGGATCCATTGTGCTAGGTGCTGTACAAACAGAATGGTGGTCTCTACCCAAAAGCGCTTACATTCTAAATAGTCTAAGGGTTGGGGAAAGAGATGGAACACACAAGCAGAGTGAACAATGTTGACTGAAACATCGTAATGGTACCACTATTTTTGGAGGTGGTTTAGTCAGGGCCAGCTCTAGACCCCAGCGCGCCAAGCATGCGCTTGGGGCGGCGTCCCGCGGGATGGCGGCAGGCGGCTCCGGTGGACCTCCCGCAGGCACGTCTGCAGGAGGTCCACCGGAGCCGTGGGACCGGCGACTGCCAGAGCGCCCCCCGCGGCGTGCCACAGTGCTTGGGGCGGTGCAAATCCTAGAGCCGCCCCTGGGTTTAGTTAGGAAGGTATTAGCTAAAAGGAAAGGTGAAGGAAGGGAGAGGGGGCAGCATAGAGGGCAAGGGGTGAGACAAGACTGAGTAACCACAATAGAAATAAATAATAATAATAATTAGTAATAGATTAAGACGTATGTGTTCATCATTCCTGTGACGCCAAAGATGGTATTTAATGGAGTTGTACAAACCACGTTGATCATTTTGCCAGTAGTCAGTATATGCTGCTTTACTAACCTTTTCATTGATTTTTAATGCTGAGATTAATATGTGATAATCAAAGTTTTTTTATTGTAATTAAGTGGGTTTAGTGCTGGTGTTAGAGTGCAGACAAAGAGATCGAACTTTTCTGGGTATCTATAGAATGGGCACAGCATAAATAATACATCAGAAATTTCCCCACCAGTATGCTTCAATCTTGACCTGAAAGGTTTATTCCCAAGTATTCATTCATTCCTTGGCCTAGCTGCTGAGACAGCTGATAATACCTTTTGGGCACTAGTGCCAAAAGTTGGCTTTGAACCTGTGACATTGAGTTGAAAGGCTGCGTATCCCCTTACTAATACCCCAATCCATCTAGGTCTCTGATTTGAAAGGACTTAATTAAACCTTGAATACTGTTTACCAGAAATAGTATTTTTACTTAACAATGTTGGATAAAACAGCACGTGACGGAAGAAGACAATGTTCACAAATGGATTAGAAAAGATTAACATGTCTCCAAATTTTTATTTAACATTCCTGATCCCCAGAAAATTAAAGAATTCTTCATCTTATAATTACACCTATCATGTGAGCCACTTCAGAGTGAAACCTGACTTAAACAGTCTTTGCAAGATAATATCCTGAAATACCAAAATATGTCCCCATCTCCCCCATTTTAAATTTTGGCCTTATTCCTTAGTACACTTAAAGATTATAACACTTATAAAGTGCTTTGCAAACATTAATGAAGATGTGTTTAAATCTCATTTTTTCTCTAAAATGTATGCTATTCTGCAACTCATTTTAAAATTGCTCTTTTTTAGGGTCATTTCATATTTCATATTTAGATCCTAATGCATAAAGCGCCAGATTTTTAGAAGAGCTAAGTACCCACTTAATCGAGTGCTGGGCTCTTCTGAAAATCTGTCCAGAAGCGTCACACTGGGAGCTGTTAGGTGCTCAGCACCTTTGAACATCTGGCCCCAGTTGTGGGGCGCTGAACACTTGAAAATATCCTTCCTGATCTCATTTGAAAATCTCCCCATAATTGTAAGGCTATGAAGTGAGGCAAGAAGTGCAGTGAGGAGCAATGAACAAATTACTCAATGCTTGTTATGGTGAATGAAGCAAAGTAATATAACACAGAGGAAAGCTGAGAGAGAGAGAGCTCACAACTAGGGTGACCAGATGTCCCGATTTTATAGGGACAGTCCCGATTTTTGGGTCTTTTTCTCATATAGGCTCCTATTTACCCCTCCCCGCCCCGTCCCGATTTTTCACATTCGCTGTCTGGTCACCCTACTCACAATGCCCATTTTTCTGACTATATATCTGTGTGGAGAAAAGAGAAGTTGCAAGAAGTATTGTGTGCTTCTCTAAATAAGATACATTGTCCCTAGTGAAGGCACCTAAGCTTGTTCCTTTTACTACCACACGACGTTATAGTGGATATAATGCTGGCTGTGAAAAGCGTGGCCAGTCTACTCAGAAGTGCTGAAGTTTGTCATTGTCTGATTTTGTCTGCCTACATAAGGCAGGAATGAGATTTCTTTAAAACATTGTTTTAGTTGGAATTCATTGTTCACCATCTTTCCCTGTATTTATTAGATTACTTCTTGACTCTTGATGAGCCTATGAATAACATAACCACCACCCTCGGCCAAACTGCAGAACTGCATTGTAAAGTCTCTGGCAATCCTCTTCCAACTGTGCGTTGGTTGAAAAATGATGCCCCAGTCGTTCAAGAACCCAGGAGGATATCTTTTCGTGCAACAAGCTATGGGTCTCGATTACGAATAAGAAACCTTGACACTACGGATACTGGTTACTTTCAGTGTGTTGCTACTAATGGCAGGAAGACTGTTTCCACAACCGGCGTGTTGTTTGTGAAATTTGGTAAGATTTCTCTTCCTTTAAACTTTCTGGTTAAACAAATGCTTATGAAAATTACCAAGTGAACAACTCTGGAGATAACAGTCCTGTTAGCTGAAAAGGTTACATGGACCCCCGATTACTCATTTGAAGAACTGGGCAAATAATATGTATGAATAATTTATTTGATGAATTTTATTTTTTTTAATAAATTATCCAGATTTTCCTCAAATTTACTGTTTTTTCAAAAGTTTTCAGTGAATAATGTCTGTGAATAATTCTCAGCTTTTAGATAATTCACAAATAGTTGCTTCCTAGGATGCAGTATTTGAAAGTCAGGCTATTTTGTTTGGGCAAATACATAGAATTCTCACTTTTACAGAGCACTCTGGTAGTAACAGACACCTGGTATATTTCTGTTTTCTGACAGGAGCAGACTAAATCTCATAATCAGATTTCTGGAGCAAATACTTAATAATATCAATTTGAAATATTATGCAACACTCTGATTAAAATTTGCTGATTCAGTGAGCATTCCTGCCAGTGAACTCAGTTGCTAGGATATTTGCAGGAAGTGCAGAAAGCAAATACAAAAAGGGCTGTGCAAACAGTCAAAGGCCCTGATCCAAAGCCTGTTGAAATCAACAGGAATCTATCCATTGACTTCAGTGGACTTGAATCAGACCTAAAGAGATTTTTTTAAAAAGAATAGTCACATGAATAAATGATGCAGTATTCATCCAGTTATAGTTTCTGGATGTTGCAAGTGCCCTGCATGGATTAAAATGTGTATCCGCAGATATAAATCTGTATCCACGGAGGTGCAGGGCTGTACTGGGAACTGCAGCAGGGAAAGGAGCACCATATCAGGCCGCAGCTCCCAGGAGCCAGCACCCCGCACTGGCAGCTCCTTCGGCGTGGCTGTACCGCCCCCAGTCCTGTGGACTGAGGTGGGCGCCAGGCTCACCGGCAGCTGTCCCTGGTCATGCTCGTGTGTTCAAGCGGCTCGCATGCTCCCAGACAGGAGCTGCTTCCATGCAGTGGTTGTGTCTCCTCTTATGCGGGTGAGGGGGAAGATAGAAGACCTGGGGATTGAAAGGACTGTATTGAACAGTGTGCCCCACAAGCATGGACTTTTGGAACAAAAAGTGTTAAATGGATTTCCTGGGGAAAGTCTAGGGAGAGGTGAAGCTATGCCCTGAAAAGGGGGCCATTGTCTACTGATTATCTGTGATTACATAAGGGCAAGATCAAAGGCCCAAGCTGCATAAACTTTTCATGGTGGTTCTGACTCTGAGACAGTTATGAACTTGTGACCACAGGGAAAACCCCAGTTGTGGGTTTTGAAGGACTGACACCAACCAGAGTCCAAGGCTGGAGTTGGGGTGACCTTCTGTAAGCTTTTTAGTATGCATGTATATTCTTTTATTGTTTTTAGTGTGTTTTCTCTGTAATGCTTCACCTTAAGAATAAATATACTTTCTTAAAAAGAGCTGTGTGGAAACTTGGGCCTGCTGGCAATTATAGCTATGCATAGCCTTTGGAGAGACAGCAAAGCAGAGATGCTGGCCTGTTGAGGCAGTCTGGCTTGCTGGGGCTATAACAGTGTAGACAGGGAACTCTGGTCAGGAGGGAGAGAGATGCAAGTTTTCACCCAAGAGAGGTCATGGCTGAGGATCGGGGAGCCAAAAGTGGGCTCCCTTGAGGGACCACAGAGCAGGAATAGAGGTGCAGTGTCCCTGAACTGTGACGATTTGTTAGACAGCTTCTGATGTATGTACAGTTTTGTCTTCTGCTTTTGGAAACTGAGAATCATCTGCTAAAATAAATAAACCACATTCCATGTGATATACCATTGCTTTAATCTTTTAAAAGGTTTGCTAAAACTTTGTGTTAGCTATCCCTTCATAACTAATATCTGCTGTTTTTATTCTGTCGTTTTACCAGGTCCCCCGCCAACCGCAAGTCCAGGATCATCGTAAGTTGTTTCATGTCTATGGTACTGGTTTATTAATTCTGGATTTGAGCAGTCAAACCTTAACTCACCATTTTATGTGATAGAAACAGTTATACATTCTGCTTAAATTCAGATAATATATAGTAATTTAGGATAACTGTATGATCTATTCCATGGGGACATTTTTCTAGTATGATACTGATTCCTATTTCTTACACCAGACTCTTAATTTTCAACATTATTTTCTTTTATAAATGCTTTGGACCACATGATACGCTTAATGTTCTCACAGGAATCCCATGGACTTTAGCTGGCATAATGAGCATGGAATATGGGTAGATTATGGCCCTACTATGTGTTAGAGCCCAATATTGCCACACTTGCTACTGGGTGTAGTTCTTATTACTGCGAGTAGTCATACTTATACTAGAGGACGGTAGTAAGCACTATGGCTATTAGGAGTGTTCACTGGATGAGGTGCTTACACATGAAATGTGCACTTGGAAGTGGTGTTTCATTATGTCATGGCAACATTACATACTGGAACTTAGGGTATGTCTTCACTACTAATGTTATAGCACTGCCACAGCAGCACTTTAACATGCCTGTGTAGTTGCGGCACCAGCGCTGTGAGAAAGTTTTCCCAGCGCTGTAAAAAAAAACCACCCCCCACGAGGGGAGTAGCAACCAGCACTGGGAGTGCGGCTCCCAGCACTGGTGCACTGTCTACACTGCCACTTTACAGCACTGAAACTTGCATCGCTCAGGGGGGTGCTTTTTCACACCCCGAGTGAGAAAGTTTCAGCGCTGTAAAGTGGCAGTGTAGACAAGGCGTTAAATCCTGGCTTTGTAATTGGCTTCACACAGATGTACCCTCGTATCTGTAGGCGGCGCCATTGACTTCAGTAGTTCTCACTGGCATAAGGATCCTCCCACATGAATCTAGTTATAGGATAAAAGCTGCAAGTTGCTGATATTGTATTATTACCCTATCTTTTTCTTTTTAAAAAGTATCTTCAACTGTTCTACAGTTTTGAAGTCAAGTTGTTGGCCCTGTATTATGTGTATAGTTTATTACCTGCATGCACAGGGGGAATAAAGCTGAAACCTGACAAGTTGTGACATTGAGGAAGCTGCGTTGGTTAAAAAATAAATGTAAGAGTAACCAAAACAAATACACTAAACCACTAAATGCATTTATTAGGTGTGTGAAATCTTGAGGCTGGTGAATGTTCCGTGTATAAAGATGATCAGGTAACTCTGGCCGTATTGCAGAGAATAAATGTAATTGTTGCAATCTAAGGAAAGCAAGCCTGTAATCGCAAAATGACGTGCTATGATGCCCTCTAATGGAATATCACAAAATGTGTCTTTGTCCTTCTTTCTGAAGGTAATTTAAATAAAAGCACCTTGATTTGTTTAGGAAGGGAGAGCTTTTTGTTTCCACTTAGACTTCTTTTGTAGCTTTCTAACCTTGAGGAGAGTAATGGTAAGTGCCTGTTAAATCCCAGTGCTGGGTAAGGTTGCGTTCCTCTGCAGTTCAGGAGACTTGATTAGTAAGGCCTGGTCTACACTGGGGGGGCGTCAACCTAAGATATGCAACTTCAGCTATGAGAATAGTGTAGCTGAAGTTGACGCATCTTAGTTCAACTAGAGGTCAATTGCCATGGCTCTCCCGTCGACTTTGCTTCCACCTCTCGCCGAGCTGGAGTTCAGCAGTCGACGGGAGAGCGATCGGGATCGATTTATCACATCTGCACTACACGCGATAAATCGATCCCTGATATATCGATCGCTACCCGCCAATCCAGTGGGTAGTGTAGACGTACCCTAACTTGCAAAGACACAATCTTCTGTACTTTTGTCTTGGGCTTCTAATGAAAAGAGGTTTTGCGGTTTGGATGAGTTAAACTGGGTATCACTGTCTGGTGAAGAAAATGTGCAAGAAAACAGAGGTGAGGCAAAGAAAGAAGAGGAAGAAAGGCTAGCTTTTCACTCTCTTGGCCAGTCAGAATTTTAAGTGAAATATATTTGAGGACTTCTTCCAGCCTCTCTCTTTATGGCAGCTTCTATGTGCAGCTAGCTAAGGCCCTGATCTAATCACACTGAAATAAATGGGAGTTTTCCAACTGATTTCAGTGCCTGCTTTCTGAGTTCTAAGGGACTAATCCAAAACCCATGGAGTTAGTGACTGTCCTTCCATAGACTTCAAAAGTACATTAGATCGGGCACTAATTTAGAAAGTGAAAAGTGTATTGTTTGAGCCTTAATAATAAAGGATTTCATCTAATTGTCAGCACACATGACCCATTATTTTGCATGTGTACAAATACAAAAGTGTTAAAAAGAGGAAATTAAAGTCAGACTTTATTTCCAATAGCTGTTTTTTTATCTGAGTATATTGTGATTTTGTAACCAAAAAATAAACTTTAAGGAATCACACTTCGTCACCCCAGAAAAGTGTACATTGACTCTTAAGGGGGATTATGCTGTAATACACATTGTGGAAAACATGAAATATGAACAGTAAATAGTGTGTGCTTTGTTTGTAGAAAATTTGCGCTATACGGAATTTAACTATGTGTAATTATTTGTGGTGGGTGTCAATCAGGGAAGATGCTTATGAAAAAGGAATGATAAACTAGTAATCCATACTAAACTAGAAGAAAAACCTCAGTGCATAAGTTAATTGCCATGTCTCTTGCTTGAATCTGTAATCCGCAGAGGTAAAGAACACAGACAGTGCAAATCTCCTGTACAGGGACATGGAGCATTTTGTCCAGCAAGATAAATCTCATGGTGGCATATTTCTTTGTGTAGCGACAGAAATTGTCCTGGAGTATCTGATATTTTGTTTGACACCTTCTTCAAAGACACATAGGTTCTGGACTCTGTCTCTTGTGTGTAACATCCTTCTTCATTGGTTGCATCTGCCCTCAGATTATTAAATTGGCTCACAACCATGAGGTTCTTTTGGAAACTTCACTGCTGTTGGATGGCCAGATAGTCATGAGTGTGAGTAATGCCTACTTCCATCTGTGACTGGCCAGAAAACTCAGCCCAACTCAGTCTGACTCAGAACTGTGATTTGGTAGATGGTCTGTTTCCCTTTGTGTTAATGTGATACTAGGGAGTGTATTACCTTGCTAGTGGAAGTTCTTTCTTCCAGATGAGACATAGAACTGAGGTTCTGGCTGCTTGGGCCACATAGATCACATGGCAGGAATTAGTCCTGATGTTCTGGCCAAATTCAGTTTGGGTAAAATCATTCAGCTTACCTAAAATTCCCATAGAAATGGCAGTAAGATTATATTCTTCTTCCCTTGCTCTCCAAAACTGTTGTGTAGTTAGCACATTTCACTGTATTTAGCGGTGATTGTCTCTGTGAATCAACCATTTAAATTTGTTAAGTATTTTGGGATCCTTCTGGACGAAGAGTGCTATATACATGAAAGGTATTAATTCGACAACAGAGGTGCTACGGCACTGGCAATCCTTTCTTTCACGTTGTCTCTTATTTTAACACGGAGTTTAATGCTCTTCTTATTTGTGATGTTCTAAGGATACATTCCTGCATGCTGTAGCTATCTACTGTGTATACCCTGGTTTGCAAAAGAAACTTGTATTTTAAAGAGTTTAAAATGAAGGTCCCTTCTTTATAAATCAAGTATTATTTTAGTGTTTACATAGTATCTTTCATTTTGAATAAAGGTACTTTGCAAATGATATACATGCAGCCACTGAAATGCAGCCACCTCTTGCGCTGGAGGCAAGAAACTCTGTCTACACAACACTGGATGTAGAAATGCCTACTCAAAGTAAAAAAAAAAAAAAAAAAGTGCCAAAGGATCGTTGAGGTACAAACAGAGCAGGCAGGAAATCTGTTGTTAAAGACCCCTCTGAAATGCCTACATATGACAAACTGCATGGACTTGATCTTTCTATGAACGGTGAAAGGGCTAGTCAGCCGTATCCTACTTTCAGCCTGTGGTACCAAGGAATCTAATTACTTTTAAGCCGGAGTGTTCTTCCAGTGATGTAAATGAATAAACTGCCACTAGTTTAAAGGGAAGTATGAGCTGGTCCCCTGGTGTTTAGAGCAGGGGTTCTCAAACTTTTTCTTTCTGAGCCCCCTCCCCCCCCAACATGCTATAAAAACACCATGGCCCACCTGTGCGACAACAACTGTTTTTCTGCGTATAAAAGCCAGGGCAAGGATTAGGGGGTGGCAAGAAGGGCAACTGCCCAGAGCCCCACACCACAGGGGATCCCACAAAGCTAAATAGCTCAGGCTTCGGCTTCATCCTCAGGTGGCAGGGCTCAGGCCCCTGAGCTTCAGCCCCCTGTGATGGGTCTTCAGCTTTCTGCAGTGGGCCCCAGCAAGTCTAATGCTGGCCCTGCTTGGTGGACCCCCTGAAACCTGCTCGCAGCCCCCCAGGGGGCCCAAACCTCTGGTTGAGAACCACTGGTTTAGAGAACTAAGCATCCATTCTGACTTCTACTGGAAAAATTGTTCATGCATACCAACTTTCATACAGTTCTTTTTCTACTGAGTTAATGAAGAATATAATATAAAACCATACAGATTAATTCTTTTTAGGGCTGTCGATTAATCGCAGATAACTCACGCGATTAACTCAAAAAAAATTTAATCACGATTAATCGCAGATTTAATTGCACTGTTAAACAATAGAATACCAATTGACATTTATTAAATATTTTGGATGTTTTTCTACATTTTCAAATATATTGATTTAAATTACAACATACAATACAAAGTGTATACTGTTCACGTTATATTTTTTATTACAAATATTTGCACTGTAAAAATGATAAAAGAAACAGTATTTTTCAATTCACCTCATACAAGTACTGTAGTGCAATCTATTTATTGTGAAAGTGCAACTTACAAATATAGATTTTTTTTTATTACATAACTGCACTCAAAAACAAAACAGTGCAAGTCTTTAGAGCCTACAAGGCCACTCAGTCCTACTTCTCATTCAGCCAATCGCTAAGAGATAATGCTACACACTTCTTATTTACAGTGTCACCAGAAAGTGAGAACAGGTGTTCGCATGGGACTTTTGTAGCCATCATTGCAAGATATTTACATGCCAGGTATGCTAAACATTCATATGACCCTTCATGCTTTGGCCACCATTCCGGAGTATATGTTTCCATGCTGATGATGTTTGTTTAAAAAAAGAATACATTAATTAAATTTGTGACTGAACACCTTGGTTGCGAATTGTATGTCTCCGGCTCAATTTTACCCGCATTCTGCCATATATTTCATGTTATAGTAGTCTCAGGTGATGACTCAGCAGATGTTGCTCATTTTAAGAACACTTTTGCTACAGATTTGACAAAACGCAAAGAAGGTACCAATGTGGGATTTCTAAAGATAGCTACAGCACATGCCCCCAAAGCTTAAGAATCTGAAGTGCCTTCCAAAATCTGAGAGGGACAAGGTGTGGAGCATGCTTTCAGAAGTCTTAAAAGAGCAACACTCTGATGCGGAATCCGAAGCACCAAAACAGAAAATCAACCTTCTGCTGGTGGCATCTGACTCTGATGATGAAAATGAACATGCATTGGTCCGCACTGCTTTGGATTGTTATCGAGCAGAACCCATCATCAGCATGGACCCATGTCCTCTGGAATGTTGGTTGAAGCATGAAGGGACATATGAATCTTTAGTGCATCTGGTATGTAAATATCTTGCGATGCCAGCTACAACAGTGCCATGCGAACACCAGTTGTCACTTTCAGGTGACATTATGAACAAGAAACAGGCAGCATTATCTCCTGCTGCAAACAAACTTGTTTGTCTGAGCTATTGACTGAACAAGAAGTAGGACTGAGTGGACTTATAAGTTCTTAAGTTTTATATTATTTTTAATGCAGTTATTTTTGTGTACATAATTCTACATTTGTAAGTTCAACTTTCATGATTAACAGATTGCACTACAGTACTTGTATTAAGTGAATTGAAAAATACAATTTCTTTTATCTTTTTTACAGTGCAAGTATTTGTAATAAAAATAAATATAAAGTGAGCACTGTGCACTTTTGTTCTGTGCTATAATTGAAATCAATATATTTGAAAATGTAGAAAACATCCACAAATATTTAAATAAATGGTATTCTATTATTGTTTAACAGTGCAATTAATCGCTATTAATTTTTTTAATCACTTGACAGCCCTAATTATTTTTCTACTTACCATTTGTTCTGTTTCTCAAATTTTCTTTTTTTAACTGAAAAGCTTGAGAGATTAGATTTGATGGGGAAAGGAGCAGGGCCTATGGGACAACGTGAGAGAGATTGACAACTGTGTATGCGCATGTGCCATCTAGAACAACTTCATTCTATTTTATCCCATGCTCGTCCCCCAGTATCAGAGTAACTAAGCCACCATTGCTGTCACTGTTCCTGGGGAAGTGTCTTAAAGTCAGTTGGAATTAGGAGCATTCAGCACCTCCCGCTCCAGTGCACTCAAGGCTATGTCCTAAAAGAGCCTAAAACCTGCTAATTGCTTGAGCTGCTGTGTCTCACATTTGTTTTTGGGACAGACACGTTTGGATAAATCCTCAGCCAAGTAAAGAGGCTCTAAGCCACAATTCTGCTCCCGGGATTGTGGGTGTAAGTATGCTTTACAGAAATGCATTATTACAACACTTCTTGAAATTTCTCTTAGGGTATGGCTACACTTACGGTTTGCAGCGCTGGTAGTTTGCAGCGCTGGTCATCCAGCTGTGCAGGGCCAGCGCTGGTGTATGGCCACACTCACAGCTACCAGCGCTGGTGTGTGGCCACATTTGCAGTATTTGCAGCGCTGTTGGGAGTGATGCATTATGGGCAGCTATCCCAGCGTTCAAGTGGCCACAATGTGCTTTTCAAAAGAGGGGGGTGGAATGGGGTCTAGTGTGACAGGGAGCGGGGGGAAAGAGAGAGGGGATTTTTGGAGCCAACACTGTGTGTTTAGCTTCCTGCCTTGAAAAATCAGAACATGTTTCTGACCCCTTAGTCTTAACTCTTAATTGCAAACAGCCTGCCTCCAACACGGACTCCCCGCGGTGTACTGTGACAGGGAGCGGGGAAGAGAGAGATTGGAAAAATCACAAAATGTTTGCGAACCCTGCATCCAACGCTGTTTCCCCTGCCTCTCATTTGATCGTTCACAGCCAGGTACAGATAGCTCCTGTTTGCTGTGATCAGTGTTTGTTTTTTTAGATAAGCAGTTCAACGAGCTCCTCCGTTCTGTTTCATTCACTCTCCCTGCCTGCCTCTCATTTGATTGTTTACAGCCAGGTACAGATGATCACAGCAAACAGGAGCTCTGTTTGTTCGGAGCTCCGATCGGAGCTCGTTCACAACAAAACAGAGTAATTTATAAAAGCATTCTGGGATACACCTTATACCCTGGAGGCCAATCACAGCGCTGGTGTGTGGCCACACTTGATGACCAGCGCTGCAGCACCAGCGCTGGAATCCTTATTCCCCATGCCGAGTGAGGTGTACGGCCAGCGCTGCAGCCAGGGAGTTGCAGCGCTGGAAGTGCCCTGCAGGTGTGGCCACTTACTAATTGCAGCGCTGGTGGAGGCTTTCCAGCGCTGCAAATCGCCAGTGTAGCCATACCCATAGATTCCATGGCCTATTCAGTGGTCTGTTCCTTTAAGCACCTCTGAACTGTGCCACTCACTTAATCTTTGAGCTGTTTGGCTGCTGCTGTGATAGAATAGCAGACAGGGAAGAGACAGAACAGCTCAGTACAGCAGCAGACATTGGAGACATGGCACAGCAGATTCCAGGAGATAAGAGGATTTAATATTTAAAAAAAAAAAAAATTTACTTCAGCCCTGGAAAGTAGTTGAATCCCCAGCCACGTCCCTTGTCAGGTGATTTTGCCCCCTGTTGTCACCTCTCATGGTTTCCATTAGTTGGAGTGATCTTTTTACACTGGTTCTGATAATGTATTTGCTCACTCCAGGAAAAATCAGGAGTAACTTATGAAGGCAATAGAGATGTAACACATTTATGCTGGTGTAACTGAGAGCAGATCCACCCCACTGGATTTTCATGGGTGTAAAACTGATGTCAGAGGAGAATCAGGCCCATTGTAACGAGCCCTTTCACCTAGTAACGATGCTTCTGTTTCAACCTCTGTCATTTCAAGAGCATAAATTGGCTCGGGACAGGCATTTTCAAACCAACAGATTCTGTGCAGAATGAAATTCAGTCAGGAACTAATGATGCTGAGAATTTCAGCATGGAAAAAAACATTTTTCATTTAAAATCAGATCAAATTTTAAAACCAATTAAGATGAAACATGCATGAATGTAGCTGATTGTGATGAGGTTCATTTTAAGGAAGCTTAAAAACACTGTATATATTTTGTGCAGAAGCTCTGCAAACTGTACAAAAATCACAGACTGCCCGTTCCTTGGAAACTTTTTCTACAGTTGAATGCCAAGCACAATTAAAGAAAGGCCTGTTATCCTGCTATGGCTGCACATTTTAACTTTCCAACATGGAATTTTGATTTCATCATCCTGCAAACATTGCATTAATGATGTGGCGCCACTTCCATATATTTTGTAGGTGTAGGTGACTCACGGTTTTATATTTTGAAGACGAAAACATTCCAGTTTATCTATATTATTAACCAACTCTTGGAACTGCAATGCACTAAAAAGACACAAGGGCACCTCCAAAAATTAAGTCAAGTGTGTATATCATCCATAGGACACCTTCTTGTGTCAGCTTAGCTGTTGAGAGGTTCTCCTCTCCTTAATACATAGCATAAGGCTCCACATTAGCTAAACAGGTATTGTTTTTAAATTTAACTGCCTTGGAGAAAAATAGGCATGAGCTGTAATTAAAGGAGGAATTGGGTCTTAATTTCCAACTTGTTTTGTGAACCCCAGAAATAGTTTGCAAGGTTTGTGAAATCACAAACTCCATAGGATCTCCCCATCCCTATTTTCTAATGACTAGTGTTTCTTTAGTTAAACACATCTGCAGTATCTTTGCTTTTACACAGTAGCTCTCTGTAGTTGGATGTCAGCATGGTTTTCTTCAACAAGAAAATGCATAACCACTGGCTGGCATCCAGGTGGGGCTTGGCCAACTATGTACTTGATCATGCATTTCAAAGAGAAGCAGAGAGAATCATCTGTGTTAACTACAGAAGCTACTCTTTAAAGAAGAAAGAACACTGATAAAGAATCAAACTTCAATCATGTGCAAGAGGCAACAGATTAGCTTCAACTGACATCCTCATTCTTATGTTCGTCAGGCTCCCCAAAACTGCGAAAACATCTGCCATTAGTGCCCCTCCTCACTTGGGCAGTGGATCAAGAGACATCGCACAGATCATCAGCTGATGAGGATTATCCAATTCAAGACATACAGAATACAACTTAAAGTTGTCCCGGTTAACGTTGTTTCATTGTTACGTTGCTGATCAATTAGGGAACATGCTCATTTAAAGTTGTGCAATGCTCCCTTCTAACGTCATTTGGCAGCTGCCTGCTTTGTTCACTGCTTACAGGAACTTCACTGCTTTGTTCACTGCACTTCGGCGGCGGGTCCTGCTTCAGCGGTAAGGCCCCCCCCGCCGGTGAAGACCGGGAGCGGAAGAAGCTCTGGGGGCCCCCCCCCTCTGGGCAGCCCTGCTGCCATGTGCTGCTCCTGCCTTCTGCCTTGGAGCTGCTCCCCGAGACTCCTGCTTGCTGTGCGGGGGGAGGTGAGGAAGAGGGGGGCTAATGTCAGGGTGTCCCCCTCCTCCCTGCTCCTGCACCCCACTTACCCCATCTTCCATAGAGCAGGGGGGACACACAACAGGTCTCAGGACAGAGGGAGCTTGCTGGCAGCAGCGGTGCCATCTCAGCAAGCTGGTCTAATTAACAAGGCAGTGTACTTAAAGGGGAAATACGCATCTCTCACACGCACACACAGTGTGTGTCTCTGTCTGCGATGCTCTCTTCCCTCCCTCTATTCATGCTGCCTTGTAGACTGTGAGAATTAACCCTTGAGGGCTCAGCCAATTGCTAGTTCATCATTTAGCAGTAAGGCATTCCCTGAAAAATATCCCACCCTCTGACTCCTCCACCTCAACCAAGCTTCATAATCATCATCACTGTGTACCAGTATTAAATTGTTTGTTTAAAACTTATACGCTGTGTGTGTGTGTGTGTGTGTGTGTGTGTGTGTGTGTGTACACACACAAATACATAGTCTTTTGTCTGGTGAAAAAAAATTCCCTGGAACCTAACCCCTCATTTACATTAATTCTTATGGGGAAATTGGATTCACTTAACATCGTTTCGCTTAAAGTCGCATTTTTCAGGTACATAACTACAACATTAAGTGAGGTGTTACTGTATTGTTGCTGAAAATGTATCAATAGTCACTGTTTCTCAGTGACAGTGGAGATTTGAAGGGGGATTGAAGCCAGATCTTTTACAACCTTAATGTACTGTGGTATAGTAGCCTTATTTAAGACATGGGATCTCTGCTACAAGTGGAAGGTGGAATATTCTTGGCAGAGGCCAATAAAATATATTTGTGAAGACCTGAATGCCCGATGCTCAGAGAAGTCATGTTCTATTCTAATACATTACTTCCTCTTAGTAAAAATAATCCTCCCACAGCCCTGCCAATGTAGGGGCGAGCCAGCGTTACCTGCTATGAGAGTCCCAGTCACATAAATGAAACTTTCCCAGACGATAGTTGAACTCACACACTTGGGAATGTGTTTGCGCTGCTAAACATTTCTTTGTTATGCCACTTTCTCTCCTTTCCTGTTGGTTCTTCCAATTCCACATGAAATTCCTTCTCCAGCACTCCTTCCCCTCCACCACCCAGCATGCACAGTAGTGTAATAGCCTATGCTTCTGCTGTGTGCATTTTGGATAGAGGCATGTTCTTTGGCCTTTCTGAGCAAACTACAGTATATGAGAATCCCCCAGTAAGTATAATACAGTACCGAGGAAAGCATTCTTTGGTATTATAATAAGTGCATTCTTACTGTGTTTCATGGCACCTGTAACCATACATCTCCATTGGTTTTAGTGCACTGGTTCTCAAACTTTTGTACTGCTGACCCCTTTCACATAGCAAGCCTCTGACTGTGACCCCCCCCACCCCATATAAATTAAAAACACTGTTTTATATATTTAACACCATTATAAATGCTGGATACAAAGCGAGGTTTGGGGTGGAGGCTGACAGCTCATGACCCCCCATATAATAACCCTGCAACCATCTGAGGGATCCCGACCCCCAGTTTGAGAACCCCTATTTTAGTGGGAGTCACGCTGCTAAAACCCAGCAGATCCCTTTCAAAACATGGAGGTATTTTCAGTGCAAGTTGTGCCCATAATTCAGAGAAAATTCTTTGCTACAACAGTCAAATGTTTTCATTTGGCGTCTGTCATGAGGTGCTCTACTCTCCACAGGGTGATGCCTCTTTCTGGCGATTAGCTCCACCCAGTTCAGAGCCCCCTTTCTTCTCTGCCACCATTGCAGTTCTCCTGCCTACAGAGTCACAGTACAGCAGCTTTGTGACTCGGCCCTCCGGCCAGGTCACGCTGTGATTTGCCTTCCAGGGTAGTGGCTAGTAGGGGAACCCCGGCCCGCCCTCTGCTCTGAGATCCAGTCCAGGCCCAGCAGTGAGCAGTTCAGGTCTGTAGCTACATCTACCTTATTGTTCTCTCCCCTGGAGTACTTCCTGCCATGCTTCTCTAAGCTTTTCTTTCTCTAGCCTTCCTACTCACACCCCTCTCTCCTAGGCCTGCTAGGTAAACTCTTTCTCGGGGATTCCTTTCCCCCACTTCCCTTCTCCCTTACCTTGGGGAGAGAGACGGCAGACTTCCTCCCGGTAGCCTAATTACTGTTGCCAGCCTCTTAGCTTTATGGAATCCCTGCCTGTTCCCTCATAGGTGAGCTTCCTTTTAATTAGCCTCCTCACAGCCTAAATCTCCCCCGTTCTCAGCTTAAATGACTGATTGGGTCTGCCTGGCCTAATTCAACTTTCTCAGATCCAGTGTGGGGAATGCATCCCATCACAGGATCATAATGTGTTCATATTTAATGCACTGGGTTGAATTCTGCTCTCAGTAATGCTAATACAAATCCAGAGAAACTCCACTGAAGTGTGGCTGTGAGCAAAATGTGGGCCACAGAATGTTTTTCATTTTTGGAAGGGAGATGTGATAAATATTTTCACATCTTTTTTATCTGAAATGTTCCAGTGGTAATTCCCCCCTGTTGTGCAAATGAGAAGCCCTCTTGTCTTGGTGCAGCCGTTCTTGAGAGAAAGGGTACAAGAGAGAGAGGTGTATTATCTGAAGATGAATTAACCAGTTTCATGTAAATAAAAGTGGGAGTGAGGAGAGGAGGATAAATTACTGTCAGGCTTTGATGCAGGATCCTGAATTTCCTCAAGAAATGTGGAAATAGGAACTGTATTAGTTTCCACCCCACCCCAAGTACCCACATTTAACACCATCTATAGAGAAAAGTGTTTCTCATAAAAGCTACCTTCTTGGAATCCTGTACCCTGTATTGGAAGAGGAGTTGTATGTTTATTTCTATTACTCTCTTGGCAAACTCAGTTGCATCTTCAGCAACTGCTGACGTAAACGTACCATCACGCAGACATCACAGTGAGGTGCTGTGAGATTGATACTAGGAAAATTGGCTGTAATTATTTCATCTTTATTATGAAGCTGACCCATTAGTTCAAAAATGACACTGCTGCCTGCCCACCAGGCCTTTTCCAAGCCATCAGATACATCGCGGAGAAAACAGACACAGGCAGTAAAGAGCACGGCCAGATTTAAGAAGGTGTTTAGGAACTATCCAGGTTTATTTGTGCAAATGGCAAGCTGTGCCTGTTTTCCTTCTGGTCTCTCTGAGTGCACACATGTTAGATGGCTTCTTCAGGATGGAAGAATCGGGGAGGAGGGCTAGAGCCTCTGCAATGGAAATATTTGGGGGGGGGTCTGTATTTCGACCCCCTCAATGTCCCATGGAGGCAAGAGCAGGACCCAGCTATGTTTCACTCCTGGGGTGGGGTGGGGAGTTAGAGATAAGAGTGTGACTGGAGGAGGGGCTGGAGCAGCCACTGCAATGCATGAGATCAGGCCACCCACCAAGAAGCAGGAAGGACTCCCTGGCCCTGCCCAATCCAGCCTCACAGCCACCATGGGTCCTGGTGAAGACACCTGGCCCAGGGGAGGGACAGGAGCACTTTAGACAGCTGCCAGGGTGTGGGACAGGACATGACACTCACCTGGAGGGGGTGGTGGCAGGTGTGCTTTGGCACATAGAGTGCCAGATACAGGGGAATGGGAGGGAAGCATTTGGCACCAGCCATAGGAAAGTCAGTAGGAACTGCTAGGACCCCCCTTCCCAGCTTAGAGCCAGCTGCCTGGCTGCCCTGGCTATATCACCTGCCTATCACCCTCCACTCTGACTTTTTTGACTGTGTAAGGAACCACATTTGACTGTGTTAAGAAAACGTTTGACTGTAAGGAAACACATTTATTTAGCTTCTATCTCTACCAGTTGCCACCTTGGAAGCATATTACCATGTTTGCAGGTCAATGCAGATGTTATCTCTGGAGACTATAGTAGTGGAGGGTTCTTAGGGATATGGGGAGGGAAAGGAAATAACGTGCTAAGCAATTTGTGGTGTCTCCTTCCTGGATAACGTTAAGCTTGTCCAATGAGGGCAGCCATGTTTGAGTCGTGGATTCTCTCACCCTGTGCCCGGGGAAGGCTCTTTCATAACCTCTAGTATCTGGTTACACAGTGCTCTTACAGCTGAGAAGAAAGTTACCTGCCATTCCAACAACACAAAAAAATGCAGTGATCCTGATTGTGGATCAGGCACAAGGGATAACAGAAGTACAAAGAGGTCGTTGGAAGTCACCAAAGCTAATTAATTTCTTAAATCATGCCCTTGTAGTGACATTTAGCTGTGGAATTGTCATTTGTGAGGATTAATATGTTAATGGACGTCTTTGCTTAAAAGCCTAGAGCACTCTGAAATTGCAACAAAATGTGATAGGTAAACGGGTAACCGTGGGACAAATTCTGATGTCCTTACTAATTTTGAACTCCTTCTTTACTCAGGCATAAAATACTGATTGAAATACTGTGTGGGCTGGGTCAGGGATACTTCATAAACAGCTCCTCTCTCTTGCTATTTTCACTTCCTGTCATGGTGAATGCAAGAGCAATCAGAAATGTGTTTGGGTCCCTGGCAGTCATAGGACATGGATCCAAAATCTCCTGCTTTAATCATTTGCTATTTAAATATAGATGTTCTTGCTGTTCTGAATGATGATGGGGTGACAGAAGGGGTCTCATCTACCTTCAGTGGGGCAGTTAGCCTCAACAGGATTTTCACATACATTTCTACTGGAGAACAGATCCCTTAATTATTGAGAGAGAATCATTGCAGATCCAACTACAATGAAACTGTTTCTTCCATGAAGCCTACTGGACTACAAAAATGCACTGCCTCTTCATGAGCAGTATACAAGGCTTTTGGAGCATAGTGCCATTGGCAGATCCTGTATAGTTATCTAATATCAGTGGGTGTTATAATAGAGAGTCTTGCAATGAAAGTGCTGTAAAACCTAATATGAAGCTAAAAAGAACAATTCTGAGTTTGAGCTAACAATGCCTTTCATTGTTGTAAAGAAGTATAAGTCATGTGGCCCCCCAACTTAAAAGTTTCCCCTGTGCTTCAGTCTTTAGGATAGCCAGTGGTTTCAATCCTGGAGAATGTGTTTATTCAGTCTAGTAAAAACATTTAAAAGAGGGATAAATCTCCACTGACCTGAAATGCTTTTCATTACTGCTATAAACTATAAAACATTTAGAAAGGAGTTTAAGAGTAAAGATAATATAGTTTGCATAGCCAAAGTGTATGACCTTGAGTGGTAGTTACAGAGCTCAGTTGCAACTTGTAGTACTTCATCGCAAAATCATTAAGAGGAAGGGGGAAGATTATAAGGTGTTACATTGATTCTGATAATTAAAAACATGCATGATGCTAGAGGCTTGGCCACTGAAAGTTGTAAAATTGTGTAAGTTCAAATACTGTAAAAGGGGTTAATCATTGATTTCAGAAGTGGCAAGTTTATTGATCTTGTTAACAGCAAAAAATGTGTGTGGTTCCTCTTTTGGAAAGAAAAACAGCTGTCTGACCTTTTACTAATTGGATGCTGTTATTGATGCTTGAGCCAACAAGGACCTATGCTAATCAAAAATGAATTGAAACTGTTACTCCATTCCGTTTCCTGACAGAGTCCTTGCATTGGTAGATTACTTAAATCAGCACAAGCCATCTTTCAAGACCAAACTTAGTGTTCTTGTGCTACAGTTCTGTCCAGTACATAGTGGCAAGGATAAAAATTCTTAGCCTTTAATCTGTAGCAACATTGTTAAGACTAAGGGCTAGAACTTAGATTCATAGATTTTAAAGGCCTGATAGGATCATTGTGATCATCTAGTCTGAGCACCTCAATAACACAGGCTGTAGGACTTCCTTGAATTACTTCCCGCGTCAAGTCCAATGTCTGTTGTTGAACCTAGAGCATAGCTTTTTAGAAAAACATCCAGTTCACCGCAAGCCTTAGTCATTTGTTCCAATGGCTAACTACCCTCACTGTTAAAATTTGCGGCTTATTTCTAGCCTGAATTTGTATAGCTTCAACTTCTAGCCATTGTGTTTTGTTTGCTAGATTGAGGAATCCTCTATTATCAAATTTCTGTTCCCCATGTAGATATTTATAGACTGTGATCAAATCACCCCTTAACCTTCTCTTTGGTAAGCTAAACAGATTGAGAATTTCACTGTAGGCGTGTCTGCACTGCTGCAGGGAGTGAGCTTCTCAGTTCAGGTAGGCAGATACATGCTAGCACACTAAAAATAGCAGAGTAGCCACGGGTAGTAGAGAGATAATAGACCTTCCCTATTGCTACTTGATATTCCCCAGTTATACATCCAAGGATTGCATTAGCCCTTTTGGACACAGCATCGCACTGAGAGCTTATGTTCAGCTGATTATCCACCATGACCTCCAAGTCTCTTTCATAGTCACTGCATCCCAGAATAAATTTCCCCATCTTGTTTGTGTGACCTGCATTCTTTGTTCCTAGATGTATGACCTTACGCTTATTAGCCATGCTGCAACAGATTCTGTTCGATTGCTTATCAATGACCTGTCTTCATCATTATTTACCACTTCCCCCAATCTTTGTGTTATCTGAAAACTTTATCAGTAATGGATTTGTTTTCTTCCAGATCACTGACAAAAGTATTAAATAACATAGGGCCAAGAACAGATCACTGGAAGAAACACATCTACTCGATGATCATTCCCCATTTACAATTACATTGAGATCTGTCAGTTAGCCAGTTTTTCATTCATTTTATATGTGCCATGTTGATGTATCATCCTAGCTGCTTAATCAAAATTTTGTGTGGGACCAAGTCAGATGCCCTATAGAAGTTGAGTACTTTACATCAATGCTGTTATCTTTACCAACTAAACTTGTAATCTCATAAAAAAAATCAAGTTAGTTTGCTCCATATTTGCAACCGTATGAATGATATGAGAATCTGCTCCTCCATCCCTGACATATAATGAATCTTTGTGAGAATAATAGGCAATAGTAATTGTTGCCTGATCTATTGATTGTGTATGAATTATATTAATTATTTAAGAATTCCCAATTAACACTGAGATTTGGTAGGTTCTAGTCCTGAGATCAGGCCCAGTGTTGCTAGAATTTACTGTTAAGTTGGGAACCGTGATGTGCATGGTTGCAATGCACTCACTTAGGAAAAGCCTGCTGTATTTGTAATAGTTTTATTAACAGTCAGCAGTTACAAACACTCCAACCCAGCAAGGTAGAAATAATACAGAACATGCATTTGAGCATCCACAGACTCACACACCATCCCTTGCTAAATAACCTGAAGTGATAGTTATCAGCTTTCTTGTCATCGTCGTCAGTGGGCATCATCCTGGCATCTCCCAAGAGCTGCATCTCTCAAGGCACACAGGCCAGGATACAACTTTTATAATGTGTTATACTACAGCTGCTATGCCTAATGCATATTCAGTAAGCCTTTCATCCCCTTTTCGTTATTTGTATTTCTTCACCTTACTAATATTGGGGTATCTTCTCCCACAGTTTACATCCATTTACCTCAAGTTTATTAGCATATACATCAGTCAGTTACCAGACTATTCCTGTGGTCAGACATCTGCTGTTGTTCCTAACTTTAAAACATCTCAGGCTGGTATAAACTAGAGTCCGGTGGTTGTCTGTCAGGAGTTTAGTCATTACAACATTCTGTCTGGTGATGTTTTATGATCTAGAGTTACTCCAGGTTATCTGCTTATGCTAAAGCTTTTGCCATGATTGCTTTAGCTAAGCTATTATCTTACAGGCTGTGAGGCTTGTAGGCTCATTGTATTACTGCCTTAACTTATGCCTATTCCTGGCCTATAGGCTACATAAGTCATGCCAAAATCAAGCCTCACAGTTGGATAACAGGAGCAAAGGTATATAAATATCAGTGTTTCCTTTGATTTGCATCTCAAACATAGTAAGCATAAATTGCTCTGCTCTCTTGATAGTATATATGTATTCCTTTAAAAATAATATTTGGCTTAATCCTCATTTAATATTTTTGGCATTTGTAAAATACATGTTTTCTATTACCAGGTCATGGTGAGAGTTAACACTGATATGAACCAGCTCTCCACCTAGCTGTAGATAGAAACCAGCTTTTAGATATGATAATGTGCAACTGCAAAAGTATGCCAACAGACGTTATCAAAACAAGATTTTTAAAGAACAATTTCTTTGAAGCAACTTTTAACTTTAATAATAATTTTCCAGTGAAAGGACAGATTAATAGACTGCTTAATGTGCAGATAGTCTTATCAGTAGCAAATGATTTCAGAATGATGTTAGACTTTACCCTTGTCATGCAAATTGAACTAAGCAATACTTTTCTCACCATGTACTATGTGACAAATTTGACAGACACTACAGTATTTACTTACTGAGAAATCCTTGACATGGCGAATACTCAGGAATATACTGTGCATCAGAGCACAAGATAAATAATCATCTGTAAAATGTGCTAAAACTTTATTATAAACTTCATAGTGGCAAAATAATGGAATTGCTTCCTGTGCACAAGGTCTTAACTGTTCACTACTTTATACTGCTGACATATTGACAAAATGAAATTAAAACAAAAATAAAATAAAACCCTACTCTAGGGGAATAAATTGTTGGGATGATGTTCTGAGGTGGTGGAAATCAGTAAGTGACATTTGTTATGTCCAGTAAAACATTTCTTTCTGGTGCCATTTGAATTCATTCAAGTACTTTGTTTTTTCTTGCCTAAAGGGAAATTATATTGTGCAGAGAGGCTATAAAAATGGCATTGTATTCCATGATCGCTGTGAAAATACTGTTGTGGATTGCTGTGTCTTCTCTTTTTGCTCAGTTATAGTTAATTAAGAACATAATATGTGTCAGTCTTGAAAAATTAAGTTGGGTTCCTTCCCCTTCATTTTACCCCAACCAGCAATAAAGATTTTACAATTGGAACTTATTTGGACAAGTCAGAAACAGAATCTAACTTGCTTTCTAATAGCAATACTGATTCTTTTGTGCTAACAGGAGTAGAAAAAGCAGGCCGTGTTTATTTTTGTCTGATATAAACAATGCTGAATACTATAAATTCAGGGAGCAGAAAAATGCCACTTTTTACATGGTTACTTTTCAAATCCTTACCACACTTTCAGAATTAAAGACTACATGTCTTCTCAGGGATCACTGAAATATGAAACTTGGATTTAAATGTAGTTCTTTATACTGGTCCGTGCAGTCTAAGTAGTGCAACATAGTGCTTTTAAAGAAAACAAATATGTTCTTGCCCTAATCAATTACCAGTAGTGAGTGGATAGACAGGTCTTAATTTTCACTGACACATGTTTTTACAGATGTTTGTTGCTTTAAGAATGAGTTTCTTATCTAGAGAGCAATCTTTTTCGCAAGTCATTCTACCTCGATTTAATCGCGCTCATGAGATCCTCAGAGTAGACTGCTTATTCCCAAATGAGTAGCCTCTATTTATATGTGTCTATCAGCAGCAGAATTTATGAAAGATACACAAGTTATGTGAACTTTAAATGTTTTCACAGTTGTTAAACTAGTCCAACTATTTCAACAACGATCACTGCTTAGAACAGTTTTGGACTCACCAGCTTCCCAGTTGAAGTTTGAAAACCCTGGGTGTAAACCAAGCAAATCCCAGACTGCTTGTCAACTGCAAAAAACACATTCTCATCTTGACATTTCCTACTAAGGAAACCATTTAGAAGACATTTTCTGTTTGAATTATTCAAACCATCCTCTTCCATGCCCGCTGTCCACCCATTGCCATGGTTTTTCAGTGAGTACAGGGGAAAAAAAAGTAAACCTTATTGGCAAAAAACACAGTATGGTACTGGCAGACTCAGAGAGAGGAAATTTCTACAAAACTATGAAGGAGGCAAGAAGATCCTACCACAGAGGCAGCAAGGTCATGGCTTGTGAAACTTTTCTGGCTCATAAATTGCTTCCTAATTCCAGGCTGCCATACTCAACCACAGAACCTGGTACCTCTTGCTGCAAGGAATCATCATAATCTTACTTCACAGAGAAGGTTGCCTTCATCAGAGAGGACCTAATATGCCACCAACAGCAATAAACTGAGGGCAGGATCAAGAACACAGTGCCTTCTCTCCAGGAATCCAGCACTCTTACACAAGAAGTAGATAGCCCTTATTGTTATTGATTCTTCCCTATCACCTGTGATTCTCAGCTGCCTATTCTCCCTGGGCGTTGAGTGTAGCTCATACCTGGACTCCCTACTAATGAAGATTATTTTTTGTATGACAGCAGTACTTAGCAGTCCCAACCAAGACCCATGTTGGTAGGCACTGTACCTGCCTCAAAGAGATATGGAAGGGGAAGCAGAGTCACAGAGTGGTGAAGTGAGATGACCCAGGTTATACAGCAAGTCATCTGGTGAACTGAAGATAGAATCCATATCTCCTGACTCCCAATCTAGTGGCCTAGCCACTTGATCAAGCTGCCTCATGGCCTGCACATGTTTTGATGAGGAGGATTTAACACCCATCCTACAACATGCAGTGGTCTGACCAATACTAAAGAAGCCATTGCTCACCATTGGCTATCTTGTAAACTACCACAGAGAAGAAGCTACTAAAATTAAAAAAAAGTCTCCAGTGCTGCTTCTTAGCTTCCACCATGCAAGGTTCCTCTCGGTCAGACCTCAGGTGAAGATATGGTACAGAGACAGCATTTGTTGTTCTGGTAGATGGCCTCCTCCTCTCCATAGACAAGGGAAATGCATCTAAACTCATCCTGCTGGATCTCTTCTGTGCTTATCAAGGGCTACAGCAAATCAGTCCCAAAGCCAGTAATTGTCTCATTCACAACCACCAAGAACATTACCATTTAACTGATCACCTATTCCATGCATTTTATGTAAGCAATAATGCATGATAGTTATGATGCTGTCATATTTCAGGTTCATTGGGCCAAGTTTTACTCTTGGATACGTGTGTAGCTCATTCTGAAGGTAGTAGGAACTGCATGCACGTATTGCAGGGCAACATTTGGCCTGTTCTGAAGAACAAGGCTGTCTTCAATATCCATAAAGTACATGCACAAAACTGTAACTTCATATGATATAGTGTTACAGAACGTATCTAGGTATGCGTACTGATTCAACTCATGACTTTTGCCCAGTAGGAGATGGTCTCATATTGCTCATAATAATTTTCAATCTATGAGATTGCTCTCAAAGTGTGGAGAGGACCAGCACAACGTGTGTGTATAATTTAAACCTTGTGGGATCCCCCCCCAAAGCCATTCTGAAATATTAATCAATGTATTTGCTACCGTGTATTTTTACAAGTTAGTTGCTAACCACTGTATAGTGGTGCTGTTTAAAATTATGGCATTGGTGTTTTTATAAAAATGCCAATGTGCAAATTACAGAGGAAAGTACGAGAATGTGTTCTACTCGGTTGATGTAGGAAACTTTGTTCTTAAACTTGTAATAAGGCTCTCTAGTAGTCATTTGAAGTCCATTTACAACTGACTTCTTAATTAGAGTTCCTCAGATGACGATCTTCATGTTGAAGGTTTAATTGTTCTAAACGTCCTTGTTGGCCACTATGCTGCAGATGTCATGTTCCATATGATGGGACTTCCACTGTGATTGAAGAGAGTGTCATTGAAATACAATGTTAATTGGCAGGCTAATAAAATACAGTGTTTATGGCTAGCTCTAAAAGCTAGTGGACAGTAACAAAACTCAAACTATAATTTCCAGCCTATTTAACAGTTCTTTAATAGCATTACAGAAGAGAGGTTGTAAGCATGGAAACAGATCTGTAGGCTGGATTCTCTAGACCATCAACTGTGGTGCAAAGTAAACTTAAAGCCGCTGGAGATTTGGACTTGAGAATTCCCCTTATGTAGGGGGAAATCTCTGCTGCTCGAAGCTGACTATACCACCTCCTACACACTACCTCTTTCTCCCATCCCATCCCTAGCATAAGATGGAAGTAGGGGCAGCATACCAAGGGCAGGAAGGGAGCATAATGCATCCAAGCTCCATTGTGCCTGATCACCTGATGGTGTAAGCTCTTGTAAGTAGGCTTTATTATCTGATTAAGCCAGGCAGCCAAGAATTACGAGTCTGTAACCAGCTTCCTGCAGCCATCTCTTTCCACTCCATCCAATCACAGTTCAGATGTAGTGGAGAATTGAGACTTGTGTATACATTTTTTTTAATGTTCCAGTGAACTAAATGAAACCTAAGGACAAAAATTCCCATCTTCCTTAGCAAAAGAGATGTTGGAAAGCACCGCCAACCCCCAACCTTCTATGGGAAAGTTTCCATCTTACATGTGGGTTAAATATTTTTTTTTTTTAATTAAGGAGTCTCATACTCCTGAAGCTTTCAAAAATTGATGGGAAGGGTCCACATAAGGAAGAATGGGCTCACTACAGTACTTAGCTGGATAAGTGGACTGGAGGAAGAAAGGCCAAGAAAAGGACACTAAGAATTATGTGCCCAGCCCTCTTTCCCCAATTAGATAGTGTTCTTTGGCTCATATAAACCTCATCTTCTCATTTTTTCACTTTGTGGGATGGAGGGAAAGAAAGGGTGTGGGGTGAGTTCTGTATGCCCTGTTTTGCTTTTTCTGTCCCAACAACTGAGGACTATTCTCCTTATCTGCCTCATACATGACAGAGATTCATACTTGGCCCAAATTTTGAAACCGGTAAACCTAAAACTGGGCTCCTAAATCCATATTTAGATGCCAGTCTGGTTTCCAAAGTTGCTAGCTCCTTCAGCGCCAACTGGAAGTGTGAGAGAGACAGTGTTTGTGCTGTGAAAGACCATCTGCCATCACATATATGTCTCATATACATTGCCTAAAAGGCATGTCTAATATACTAATGAAAAAAATGGTTAGAACACTGCACCTTAGCATGGCTATCAACATGGTCTTCTACAATTGGAAACTGAATTAATCTGAGGCCCTCTAACTGCATGGCAGAGCTCAGCAGTAAAAGGGCTCAAGACCTTCATAGATCTGTGTGCTAAAATGCCTAATTTAGCCAGGTTTTCCCACACGTAGGCAGCTCTTGTAATACTCTGTGCATTTCAGAATACCTTCGGACATGCTTGGAGATGCATCTTGGATTGTGCTTGGATATCTTAAAAGGAATCTTTGAAAATTGAGCTGAATACTTCTGTTCAATAAAAAACAGAGGTTAAAAATAGCTAATATTTTCAGTAAGCTTTTCCTTACGGTAGTAACTATTACTTTTTTTTCAGTAATTCTGGCTTATAGAAGTTACCAGTAGATGCAATTTTTCAGTTGAATAATAGTTTAAGCAAGTTAACATATATATTATTTTTAATTGTCCTGATGCATGTATTTCACTTCTAATACAAGTGTCAGATTTATGTCATCTGTTTATCGTGTTTGTTTAAAATATTGACTGACCAACACACAGAACAAATTAAAAGTGAGCTGTAAGACCAAATCAATTAGTGTCGTCCCCCACCCCCCCCCAAAAAAAAAACCAAAACCCAGAGCGGGAAGGACAATAAAATTAATCAGAATGATAAGATGGGGTGTAAAAGTTACAAACAGATGGACTGACTCAGGTCAGTCTAATTTCTAGTGTCAGGTAGTGACATCACAGAATTCTTCATCTAGAATGAAGCTGGGGCTATTTCAAAGCCTTATTTGAAGTCTCACCAGGGACCAATAACTGAGTGTACCATTCACCTCTAGATATGGTCCCTTCAGGTATGGTTTCCACAGATAACCTAAGGCTGATTGTTTGCTATCAAGGTAGGACAAGAACTTTAGGATGGCAATATCAAAAAGTGGGATAATTGGCCACTGTTTCATAGGAGAGGAGGAAAGAAAAGCATTGGGTAGAAAAGCAGGACAATCCTATGAAAGTAAGACACTGGCATTCCACTGAGGCTTACAAGTGTATTTACAATGTATTTATTTTAAAAAGGGCACTTGCCTTAGATTAAATGTGCTTTTCTTTTGATATAGATCTGTTATACCTTAACCCCTACAAATTCCAAAGTTTTACTAAGGCTTATAGAAATATCTATGTATTATGTTTCAAGCTATTATAGAGTTGTAAACCAAAAATCATTAGTGTTGATAATGGCAAAAACCATTATAATGTTCTAACACCTCAGTCTTGTCAGTTGTCAGCAGTGAGTACAGTATTTTTGAGAGAGACCGAAATCAGTAGTAGAGCTGGTGGAAATTTTCTTGAATTTCGTGCATTTTAATGCAAATAGAGACAGGTTTTCAAAAAAAAAATTACATCAAATGGGCCCCTTATTCTGACCAGCTCTTTCACTAAGCCTTTGAAATATCCTTGTGTCCATTATTCTGTCAGACCATAAGATCTTCAAGGGCCTTAACCTCATTTATATTAAGGCCCCTTAAAATGGGTGTTAATTGTATGTACACCCACTCTAAGCCCCCTTTACATTGCCAGAGTGGAATAAAGAGCCTTAGTGTAAGTGGGAATTAAGGCCCTTTCATGTCTAGATTCACCTTATGAGAAGGTGGTCTAAACTATAACTGAATTTTTTCATGTTTCCTAACATTCCTGTTGTGTTTAAGGGTTTGATTTATATGTTGCACGGAGACATTATTATATAAATTCCAAGAGAAATGTGGGATCTGTGAGAGAAACATGGATTCTGCAAATAAGTTTGTTTCTGTGTTCAGTCTTATCTAATTAAACTCCTTTTTGTTTGCATACAAATAGAAAGATGGGCCTTATCTGACCACTCTTCCTAGTTAATATTATCCTTTACCATGGGGCGAAAGCAGTCATGACTATATTAATATCTATTAC
Source organism: Mauremys mutica (assembly GCF_020497125.1). Taxonomy (NCBI): domain Eukaryota; kingdom Metazoa; phylum Chordata; order Testudines; family Geoemydidae; genus Mauremys; species Mauremys mutica. The sequence goes on from NC_059079.1 coordinate 17,606,725, forward strand.
AAAAACAGAATTATAAAAAGTATAGCCTACATAGTTAAAAGGTCAAATCCTGCAGTGCTAAGTATAAGGGAGTTTTGTTTGAGTAAAGATTGAATAAAATCTAAGTATGTACTTTGGGATTTGGTCCAGTGTTTGTAGTGATATATCCTTCTGGGAAAACTCCGAGAGGTAAAAGGTATCCTGTTCTACACCTCCTATGCCAAAAAATGTGCAAGTCTCACACTATGTTAAGTGCATGTATAATAATTCTGACATATGGCAATAGTATACATGTGTAGTATCCCTCTAGGGAATATCAGCTTCCTGGTCAAACAGGCCCTTTAAACAGCTTTTGTGCATGTAAAAACAATTACATGTTTAACTAAGGAGATCCTCAGATACATTGGACTGATATTATTTGTCTTAAGAAAGCCACACCAAGCCATGAAAGATCTGAATCTGGGTGGCCGTTGAAGACACAGCAGTTTGACTGTAAAGTTGTTACAGTTTGTCACTGTTAATAAAACATGTTTAAAAATGTATCATGTGTCAGCTATTAAGGGTTTTGGAAGAATTCATTGTTAGAAACAACCTCCAAGGGGTAAAGCTTAACTAGTTACACAGGGGAAGTTCCTTTCTCTCAAATTTCCATTTTAATTGATGTTTAATTTAGACTTCCTAGCCCAATGGCTGAGTGGAAGCATTCCGTACTGTCACATAAGAGACTCTGGCTAGAACTTACCCTCAGTCCATTAGGTATTGGGAGTGCTATGGAATCAAGGAGCCCATCTTAAAATGGGTGGAAAGTGAGTCTGGTAAGACTCATTGCAGCCAGTTGATGGGAGTTCCCTCAAATATTCCTATCTACAGGTCAATGTCCAATGAGTGTTAGATAAGTAACATATATGTGGGATCATCAGAACTGAGAGAGAGAGAGCGCCAAGCATAGAGGTTTGATTGAAGACACAGTGGTTAGCACGTATAATTTTATCCTATTTGATTAATCCTCAGAATCTTTGTATATTAGTTTTTCTTCTACATCCAGAATCTACCTTCCAACATAACCCTAAAATATCTTTGTCAAATAAAACATGAGCGCTAGGAGTTTCCTGCCATTTTCATAACTGCAAGCACATGATTTGCAGTTCATATTGAATCATAATGTAAGAAATCTGCCAGGAAAGATCCAAATACTGTTACTAGTGCTGTTTCATAACCAGTTACAGCTGCTGCTCCACTGAGTAAGAACACAGTTGGCTACCATGTTCTGTGCCTCCTGCTTGCAAGAATGTGACTTCAGTTTCTAGAAAGAGTTTTAGTAGGGAAGAAATTATTGTAAAGCATTTAAGAGGAGTGAATCTCAGATGCTAGAATTCCAGCTGAAAAAAATGTCAATATTTAAATCAAATGCATGAACACTAAATGTTTTTACCTGAGCATTTTCTAGGCAGCTGAGCATTTTCTAGCATTTTCTCAGGTTACTGAGATTTTCTAGGCAGCTTTTTCTTTCCAGAAATGAATTATGTAGATAGAGGTACTGTAAAACTTTCTAACAACGACAAAGAAAAACATACAGTAATTGCCAGTATATCCTTGCCAAGAGATTAATTGCGTAAGAAATATATTTTATTCAGCTTCCAGCACTGCCTTGCTTTCACTAGTAGAAAACACGTCAGCTCTCACCAGTGATGTTTATGTCTTTGCACAAACCTGCCTTCTTTCAGCAGAAAAATGCTCTAACGAGAAATGACTGCAGGTTGGGGGAGGGAGTGAAATGTTAGGTAGAACTGAGTAATACTCAGAACAGTATGCTGGTGAAACTGTAAGAAATGTGAGTGACTGTGTCACTGTGTTTGCACAGGGCCAAGTACAATGAAGGCCCCAATCCTGATCTGTACCACTGTCCATTAAATAGCAATCGGAACTCACATTTATTTTTAGAGGCTTTATCTGCCCAAACATCTGAGGCAACATTTTTAAGGTACCTATCAGTGTAATGTGCAACAGTCAGCAGCGAAGCAGAATAATAAAGAAGCCACCTGTCACGGTAATATGTAAAATTCACTGAAGTTAGGAACCTGAGTATTCATTGGTACCATAGGACCTCCACCCATACATTAATGATGACAAAACAGCAACATTATTCATTCTTGTTATTGGTATCCCTCTGTTGTAGTTTTGTTTCCTGGACATTAAACCATAACTGCCTTGTGATTTTTAAATGGGTGTCTAAACTGGAACAGAATATATTACCCCAGATATCACTTTCCCTGAAATTGCAGTGACATCCAAGCCTGGACAATTCTTTTCTCTTTCCAAACTGAAATGCAACCCTTGCATTTCTGAAATATTGTTATGAAATAGGGCCAATATGTTCCCATTTTCTAAATTAGGCTCAAGTAACTGTTTTGTGCTCCTTTGGAAAGTATGAGAGAATATTATTCATCTGTTTGCTTTAATGGATTCCTGCCAAGTAAAAATGTATAAATTTTATTTTATATAAAGTTGGAACAAGAATACAGATAAATTGTATGATGTGGTTAATAATGTAAAAATAAATTATGCAGGTTTAATCTGTATATATGGGTAAACTGTGCCATACATAATAATAAAAATACCCCATCTGATTGCCCACACAAATAATTATACAGTTAAATGGAGCAGATTTCTCTTTTCCATTCTGTCATTTCTTACTATTTATTATGAACTCAGTTCCTCTAAAGCAAAATATCCCCAGTCTTAGGTCACATGTATTCTGAAGTGTGTAACTTTTGGGAAATAAAATTAAGGACTAATTCTTAGATACCCTCTATTCCCACTTCTCCAAGGGAAAGGTGAAGAATGCTTCAATTGGGACAACCCAAAGTTCAAGACCTTTGAGGGCTCAGATCCTGTGGCCCTCATACAGCCAAACCTCCCATCAGTTTTATTGTTACTTTTGACTGCACTGGGAGGTTTGCTGATGTGAGGACTACAGGATCTGAGCCCTTAAAGCTCTTGAACTTTCTGTTGTCCCTCTTGAAATATTCTGCACTTTTCCCTGGGAAATTAGTGAATTAGAACATTCAGTCATCTGTGCTATTTTCCCATCAAGGCTCAGCTGCTTGGTATAAGTAACTCATATTAATGCCTGGGTCTGCTTAGTTTAGTGGTGCAGCAAGACAAAAATAATTCTTTAATTGTTTTTCTCTGTCGATAAACAGTGCCTCCAATTTGCAGATTTACAAGTGAAGAAAGCAAATAGACTATATTTAAGGTTAAAGTCGTTCCATCTATCCACTTGGCATATCTCAGGGATAAATTCTGTTTCTTGCTTTTGCCCTCATGTTGCGTTCCAGGGAGGCCCCGGCCCTCCCAGGGTGCTCTGTAAGAACGAGGCCCACACACACTGTGAGTTATTGGCTTTAATGAAGGTAAAGTGACACATCCGCAACGGGGACTCCAAGCGTTGCTGTCACGGAGGTGGGGAACCCAGCGCCCTGGAGCTCGGCCTGGTACGGAGTCCAAAAGCAAACACAAAGCATGCTCATATTTATACAAACAGCAGCAAACCAGCTCATACATAATGCAATAGGAACTCTCCACCCTCCGGGGCCGCCCCCTTGGCCAACAGCCTAGGGGCTTGCCACGCAGCAATTCCAGCCGGTTACGGCAGGTTGAAACTAGCATGCCGTGTCCTACAATAACCGGAGGCTGAGAAAGCGGAACTGCCTAAGCTAGGCCGTAACAAAATCTTCCGTGGTTCCCTATCCTTCTACACCTCAAAACAGCTAAAAATAAAGCATTTTACTTTGCACATGTAATGTAGCTGTCTGTGTGTTTTTTGCACTGTCGTTGTTGAATTTCACTGGCCATCATGCTGCCCATTCACCTACCTTTGTTACATGGTTCTGAGCTTCATCTCAGTTTCCTCTAATATAACCTATATAATTTAGTGCTATCTGCTCATTTGGCCATCTCAGTATTGGCAGCCCAGCTGTCTAACCTAACTAACCAATTATATATCCAAGCATTTACACTTTATTCATCACACTAGTATCTGAGCATCTTAAAAAATGCTCAACACAATAATAGACCTAGATTCCTCCTTACTTCTTCCAAGATCTTTGGGGTATTTTCTTCCATGTCTTCTCCTTCTCCTCTTCCACCTTTTATCTTCAGGTACTATCAGTAGCTTAAGTACATAAGTTTCCTACCTTCATTAGTGACATGACAAAAATAACTGACCCTCTTATGCTGGTTTCTATGTTTTTTCTCTTAATGCATTGGAAATCAGTAGTCCACACACCAAAAAAAATAAATAAAAACAAATCCTGAACCCTCTAACTCCAGTTTCTCTATTGGTTTAGTAAATACATATAAAGTTAACTCACATTAACATCTTGATCTTAAAGCAACAGCTATTGTTAAAGCAAATCCCTAGATCTAGTTCCTTGCATTAAATTTGATGAAATGTTCTTGTTGCTGAAATTAATGACCATATGAAAAACAGTGTTTTATAGGAGGTGCTTTAATTGGAGTTTGGCTATTTCTGGTAATATAGAAAAGGACTGGAATAGAAAAGGAAGTATTTAAAAAAACTAGCTTTAAAATACAAATCTGGATCTGCAGTGACATTCATATTTCTAAAACGGGGTTGGCAGACTTGTTGGATAAAGTTAAGAGATAGCTAATCTAATTCACACAACATCATTGAATAGAAAACAATAAATGGGGTGCTTAATATTGAGAACAGTTTGTCACTGAACCACTGAAAAAGTTGGCTATTTCAGCCCATTTCTACTTATTTTCTGCTATCAGCACATTAACGGGGTTTGTCTGAGGATACTAATAAAGGAGCAGTTGTTTCATGTCACAAGGTACACTAAAGCCCATTTAAAAATTCCCAGTGGCATCACACTGCAACAAAAAGGCAGTGAGGCAGTTTTGATTCAACAGAGCCATAGTGCAGCATGCTGAGCTGACAAAGAGCTTTCCGGTTATTTGTACCATTGGACTAACTTCTGTCCCAGTGCGTCAATACAAACTCATTGATTTCAGTAAGAAGAGAATTTGGCCCTATATCTTTTTCCATTCACTCCCCCTTTGATTTTTCTTTTTTTTTCTTTTTTTGTTACATTTTAAACCATATCACATCTTCATCTCCAATAAGAAATGACCCTTATGAAAAGCCCTTATTTATGGACTGTCTGTCTATGAGTGCCTGCTGCGCTCAGTCCTTCTACTTCTTTTGGATGTTACTTACACAGGGTTCGCCTGGAAAAGGGCCAGAAAGTTATGAGGACTGAATGGAACTGGAGTCATTGGCAGCTGAATAACCTTTTTAACAAACAGCACCATGAGTTCACATCACAAAGCACCTTTGCATTTTGACATCACGGTGATGTAGCTGAGCTATACTAGTGTTTAAACCCAGTGATGGATGGCTTTATAGTCTGAAACCATTTTGCCCCTTTGAATGTGCCTTTTTATTCTTCATAAGACCCTTGTGTAAGGAGCCATAGCTTCTAAGTGCCATTGGGCCTTGTTATCCTTCCTGTTTACATTTTTAATTTGTCAAACCCAGATGGAGTGAAACAGGATATCCCAAATAGGAGAAATTAGAGTAGGACAACACTATAAAACATATTAACACTGGGAAAGCATCACGAGCGTCCCTTTGTGAGAAGCAAAGAGAGGAACAGAGAGCATGAAATATTCTGGATTGGTCATTTTCTGGTTTGGGGGCTTTATTTTGTGTGTGTTGTGTTATTACATGGAAAGGCCTCAACTGGAGCATTGTATCCAGTTCTGGGCACCATATAACAAGAAAGATATGGACTAATCGGAGATAGTCACAAGGAGGATGGTGAAAATTTGTTCTCCTTAATCTCTGACAATAGGACAAGAAGCAATGGGCTTAAATTGCAGCCAAGGAGGTTTAGGTTGGACATTAGGAAAAACTTAAGCACTGGAACAAATTGCTGAGGAGGGTTGTGGAATCTCTGTCATTGGAGGTTTTTAAGATCAGGTTAGGCAAACACTTGTCAGGAATGGTCTAGTTATTACCTAGTCCTGCCTTGGGTGCAGGGGACTGGACTAGATGACCTATTGAGGTCCCTTCCAGTCCTACACTTCTATGATTATATGATTACGGCAAAGGTGGCTAGTGCCCAAGATTGATATAAATGTTGCCAATGGAGAGAATTCTTTTTTCTTGATCCAAAAATCAAAAGAAAGCTAATGGGAAAAGAATCCCAAGAAAGAATAGTAATTTCTTTGCCAATGGTTCTCAGCCTTTTACATGCTATGACCTTTCCCCAGGCCCATCTACCTGGAATCTAATCAGGGCTACCCTCGTATCTACCAAGATGGGGAGGGGGAAGATGGTTGTGACCCCTCTGACATGTTTTCACAACTGTAAGCTTGCAAACCCATGCTTTGTATGATGATCTTGGGTGGCAGTAGAATAGGCAATGGAACATGTTGCATCGGCAATGTAAAGACAAATTTCTCCTCTCTACTCAGCATTAGAGATCTCTACTGCATGTTCTGCATTTGCTTTGCATACTGGACTTCTGTCACCATCGGTAGGAATTCCATAAATATAACGACTGCAGAATATTCAAACGAAACCCATACTACAATTGAGAAATCTACAGTGCAGCTCCAAGTAGTGACTTTTACTCTTGGTCTTTTAAAATGCATGTGCATTTTTATTTAAATTGGAAAGGTGCAGGTCATTTTTCAGAGATACCAAATGAGACACAAGGAATAATATGCAAGCAGCTATCTTTTGAAAGCTTTGTTCAATCAAATGTTACTGACACCTGAGTATAGTGTAAATTCAGTACGGGGTGCTGCTCTTATATGTAGCTAAAAGTAATGAGACATGGGAAACTCCAGCAGAATCCAAATGCAGTGGGAAAGTTCCAAGATAAACATCCATGCTTTTGCAAAAATATTAAAAGACCCAAATGGAAAGTCGTTTTTTAAAAAAATCACCTTACAGCAATGCAGGATCATCTGTCAGTAGTTAAAGTTCAAGCCTTTTCTTTTACACTCCTGCTCTAAACTGACATATGAACAACATATAAGTTGCCATTGATATACGGAGCACTGGAAGTAAGAGATGCAAAATCAACTATTTTTATGTATGTGTATGTGCAGCACCTAACACAATCAGACTCTGATCCTGATTGGGTCATCTGAGTGCTACTGAAATATTAATAGTTTAAACTAATAAAAAAGAAATAGAGGTGAAAAGTACTTACTGTAAACCAACCTTTGTAATTTCTAAATGCCAAATAAGCTTAAAGGCACTAATTCACTTGAGCACATGCTTAGGTCCCATTGACTTTGACTTCAGTGGGACTTAAGCATGTGTATAAAGTTAAGATGTGCTCAAGTGCTTTGCTGAATCAGGTCTTAAAGGTTTGATCCATCTCCCATTGAAGCCAGGATCCATTCTGTTGCTTTTCATTGAAATTGGAGATCAGGCCTCAGAAACATATTGTCATTTAAATAGTGAAGCAGTGATTAGATTACCAAAAAGGGGTTGAAATATGTAGAACCTGGAGTATGTAAAATGAATTGATGATCTCAGTCGTGTTTCTAGTGAACAGATATCTGTGTCTTAAAGCCAACCATCACAACTTCTCGGTCCTTCTCGGTCAGGGGTGGGACTGGGGTTGGGAAATGTGCATTGAACAGCCAGTGTGGTCTTTGTTCCGTGGCTAAATAAATAGCTTCAGTTCCCAGGAACGTTGACACTGGACCTTTCCCCAAAGATGAGCTCCCTTCAGTCGCAATTGAATAAGCTATAACTTTCCATGCTCCATAATGTAACATGTAATTTTTGTTTAAGTGAAAGAAGTTGGCTGGAACATACAGATCCATAAAGCATAATAAAGTATTACCAGGATCTAATCAAGAGTCCAGTTTTGAACTGTTAATGGTAGTCAATACAATAGATATGCATGTCATAGTCCATTACCTCATAGGGCTTCTCTTGCACTATCTCAGTTCACCCCCATCCCTCTTAGGCTGGGAGCTCTCAAAATGAAGTCCAGGTGGTTTATAATCCTCTCTTTTTTTTCCCAGGGATGTGTCTGTCAGACTTCAATACTCCTGTTTCTTTCAATTGATTTACTCCACTGCCCTGTTACTGAAGCTCATTTCCAAAATACTGCAAAATAGTGCGTGCACCGTTTGACCTACTAATCCTGTTTTGTCTAAATGAATTTTCCTCTGGTCTCCAACATCCAGAGGGAGGGCCTTTTGGATCCAGTCTGTTCCCTTTATCTGTAACCTTTATATACCTAAGATTAACTCTTTCTTAAAATCCTGTACCTCGGGGCATTGCAAACAGATAGAAATGTGTGTCCATACTCCCTACTCATTCACATTCCTTTCAGCATTCAGCCACTTACAGTGGGTTAAATTTTCTTTAGTACAAGAGTGAATTTGAGAATGAGGTGGAGCAGCCTTGTTAATAAAACTTTTCTTTGGCTCTGAATTGAAGTAGTTTATACATCCATCAGATTTCTTTCTGGTTGTATGTCTCATTCCAATGCTTGATCACCTTCTAAAGGACTTGCTAACTTATCTAGTCCCTAGGTAAACTCCAGTATAAACTAGAAATATGTATGATTTGAGGGAGACTTCACCAGGAAAATCACGTCTAGAGTCCAAAATAGATGTTTGTTTCTTTCAGTCCAGGTTCTAAATTATATTCTTTCTTTAGTTCTTCATAAGTGAGCAGTGGGTCGGATGTGTAGAAAGAATAGTAAATATGGCAGGCGACCAGCTTGGCTTAACAGTGAAATCCTTGCTGATCTTAAACACAAACAAGAAGCTTACAAGAAGTGGAAGACTGGACAAATGACCAGGGAGGAGTATAAAAATATTGCTCAGGCATGCAGGAGTGAAATCAGGAAGGCCAAATCATGCTTGGAGTTGCAGCTAGCAAGGGATGTTAAGAGTAACAAGAAGGGTTTCTTCAGGTATGTTAGGAACAAGAAGAAGGTCAAGAAAAGTGTGGGCCCGTTACTGAATGGGGGAGGCAATTTAGTGACAGAGGATGTGGAAAAGCTAATGCACTCAATGTTTTTTTTGCCTCTGTCTTCACGAACAAGGTCAGCTCCCAGATTACTGCACTTGGCAGCACAGTGTGGGGAGGAGGTGACCAGCCCTCTGTGGAAAAAGAAGTGGTTCAGGACTATTTAGAAAAGCTGGATGAGCACAAGTCTATGGGGCCGGATGCGCTGCATCCAAGGGTGCTAAAGGAGTTGGCGGATGTGATTGCAGAGCCATTGGCCATTATCTTTGAAAACTCATGGCGATCGGGGGAGGGCCCGGATGACTGGAAAAAGGCTAATATAGTGCCCATCTTTAGAAAAGGGAAGAAGGAGAATCCAGGGAACGACAGGCCAGTCAGCCTCACCTCAGTCCCTGGAAAAATCATGGAGTAAGTCCTCAAGGAATCAATTCTGAAGCACTTAGAGGAGAGGAAAGTGATCAGGAACAGTCAGCATGGATTCACCAAGGGCAAGTCATGTCTGACTAACCTAATTGCCTTCTATGATGAGATATCTGGCTCTGTGGATGAGGGGAAAGCTTTACTTTAGCAAAGCTTTTGATACAATCTCCCACAGTATTCTTGCCAGCAAATTAAAGAAGTATGGGCTGGATGAATGGACTATAAAGTGGATAGAAAGCTGGCTAGATCATCGGGCTCAACGGGTAGTGATCAATGGCTCCATGTCTAGCTGGCAGCCGGTATCAAGCGGAGTGTCCCAAGGGTCGGTCCTGGGGCCAGTTTTGTTCAATATCTTCATTAATGATCTGGAGGATGGCATGGATTGCACTCTCAGCAATTTTGCAGATGACACTAAACTGGTAGGAGTGGTAGATACACTGGAGGGTAGGAATAGGATGCAGAGGGGCCTAGACAAATTAGAGGATTGGGCCAAAAGAAATCTGATGAGGTTCAACAAGGACAAGTGCAGCGTCCTGCACTTAGGATGGAAGAATCCCATGCATGGCTACAGACTAGGGGACCGAGTGGCTAAGCAGCAGTTCTGCCGAAAAGGACCCAGGGGTTACAATGGATGAAAAGCTGGATATGAGTCAACAGTGTGCCCTTGTTGCCAAGAAGGCTAATGGCATTTTGGGCTGTATAAGTAGGAGCATTGCCATCAGATCGAGGGACATGATCATTCCCCTCTCTTTGGCATTGGTGAGGCCTCATCTGGAGTACTGTGTCCAGTTTTGGACTCCACACTACAAGAAGGATGTGGAAAAATTGGAAAGAGTCCAGCGGAGGGCAACAAAAATGATTAGGGGGCTGGAGCACATGATGTATGAGGAGAGGCTGAGGGGACTGGGATTATTTAGTCTGCAGATGAGAAGAATGGGGGGTGGGATTTGATAGCTGCTTTCAACTACCTGAAAGGGGGTTCCTAAGAGGATGGATCTAGACTGTTCTCAGTGGTAGCAGATGACAGAACAAGGAGTAATGGTCTCAAGTTGCAGTGGGGGAGGTTTAGGTTGGATATTAGGAAAAACTTTTTCACTTGGAGGGTGGTGAAGCACTGGAATGGGTTACCTAGGGAGGTGGTGGAATCTCTTTCCTTAGAGGTTTTTAAGGTCAGGCTTGACAAAGCCTTGGCTGGAATGATTTAGTTGGGGATTGGTCCTGCTTTGAGCAGGGGGTTGGACTAGATGACCTCCTGAGGTCCCTTCCAACCCTGAATATATTCTATGATTCTCAAAAGTACATAAGTGACCTAGGACTCTGAGGGCTAGATTTTTAAAGGTATTTAAGTGCTGAAAGATGCAGACATCTAGTGAGATTTTCAAAAGCGTTTAGCTCCCACAGAAAATAAAGGGAGTTAGGTGCCTAGGTGCTTTTAAAAATCCCACTAGGTGCCTCTCTGCACCTTCAGGTGTCTGGATTTATTAATATAAGAGGTGAAACCCAGCTGAGCCTTTCTCGCCATGCTTCTATATTTTTTACTGTGAGACAGAGCATGAGAGTTGTGATTTTATTTCTAACAGAAAAAGAAGAACAAGGCACGAAAAATGTCATTAATTGTAGCTTATATAACTCTTCACGTGCCAGGCATGCTTAAACAACACAACTGTTCAATCCCTTTGCAGCCATCGCTCCATGAAGCTGAATCTGCAGCCCCAGTAATTTTAAATAAGGGAGGCCTGAAAGATGCCTGAGGCCACCTCCATTTTAATCCCATTAACTCCCCCAGGTCACTGGGCAAGACATTGGGCAATCTTAGGCCTTGTCTACACTACAAGACTATTTCGAATCAACTTAGTTCGAATTTGTGGATTCGACCTTATGAAGTCGAATTTGTGTATCCATACTAAATACACTAATTCGAATTTCTGAGTCCACATTCACGGGGCCAGCGTCGACTTTGGAAGCGGTGCACTGTGGGAAGCTATCCCACAGTTCCCGCACTCCCCGCTGCCCATTGGAATGCTGGGTAGAGCCCCCAATGCCTGCTGGGGGAAAAAATGTGTCAAGGGTGGTTTTGGGTAAGTGTCGTCATTGAACCGTCAATCACAACCTCCCTCCCTCCCTCCGGGAAAGCGCCTGCGGGCAATCTGTTCGTGCACTTTTCTGGTCAGTGACAGCGCGGACGCCACAGCACTGCAAGCACGGAGCCCGCTGCGATCATCGCCGTTTTCTCCTCCTCGCACTTTATCGTCCACGTCTTCCACAGTCAGCTGCTGAGAAACCTGGCCGAGCAGCCAGCGCAAAAGCAAAAATTGGGAATGACTATCCCTCCTTTTTGGTACCTAAAAATAGAATCAGTCCTGCCTAGATTATGGGCAAGTGTACTAAAGAACCACTGTATCATAGAACCAGAGAGCACAGCTGCTCTGTGTCCGATCCTGCATAAATTATGAGCTGTATGCTATTCACAGGGGGTGCTCCTGCAACAACAACACCTGTTCATTCCGTTCTTAACCCAGCCTTCCTGGGCTACCATACCATTGTCCCCCCACTTGTGTGATGAAGTAATAAAGAATGCAGGAATAAGACACAGTGACTTGTTTGTGAGAAATGAGTGGAAGGAAGCCTCCAGCTGCAATGCTAGTCCAGGCAGGACATTAAGGAGTGTGGATGAAGGAGCCCATCATCCCTCTGCTAGTCCAGGGGCAATCGAATCTTTTATTTACAATGAAGGGTGGGGGCTGATGGAGCTCAGCCCCCTGTTGCAATGATGAGGACGGTTACCAGCCATATTGCACCAACTGCCATCAAAAATTAGGGACAGGCGCCCTTGATCGACCTTACTGATGCTAGTCGGCATGGTTACCAGCCCTTTTGCACTGCCCCATGTGCCAATAGGCTGATGGTACAAAAAGATGGAAATCCATCGTCATCATCAGGCATCCATAGCGTGGGGGGAGCAAGGATGTTGGTGTTGAGTGCTGCTCCATCGCGTCTATCTGCAGCATTCAGTAAAGATAGGGTGACATGTAAAAGAGTCAACAGAGGATTGTTTTCACTTCTGGTGGTGGGTGGGGTGTGTGCGCAAATTGCCGAACTATGCCCTGACCCACCGCAGACACTGTGTTTGGCCCTAGAAGCATTGTGAGCTCATCCAAGAATGCAAATACTTTTCGGAGACAGCAGGAACTATGGGATACCTTGCGTCCTCATTCCCCCCTCCCTCCATGAGCGTCCATTATATTCTTTGGCTTTCTGTTACGCTCGTCACGCAGCTGCGTGCTGAGTCTGTGCTATGCCGTCTGTCCGTAGATTTATTAAAAATACTTTGGACCAGGCGTAAAATTACAGTAATTACCCTAATTAGATGCAGGAGTCTCCGAGCGAGATCACCCTGAGGAGGGTCACTGAAGGAGATAGAGAGCGCATGCTGCGTGAAAGCTAGCACGAACCCCCTGAGTTCCTCATGAAAGCCTCGCGCGGAAAACTGTGCTACCACGGAGCACCCAATAAGGCAGCTCTCCCCAAGAACCTCCTGCTGATGCTTTTCGATTAACGCAAGGAGAGCTTCGTGTAGATCTCCAAGGATGATTTCTGTTCTATCCCCATATCTAGAGAGACCTCCTTTTCACACAGTTAAGATTCCTGTTATATTAAGAATAAAAGTTAACATGGTTAAAGCACTTACCGACTGCTCCTTCCCCTGATTCAGGGTCCGGGTTAATGGCCGGGGAGGGTTGTTGGGGGATCTCCGTGACGGTGATGAATAGATCCTGGCTGTCGGGGAAACCATCGTTGTAAGCGCTCTCGCCTGCCTCATCCTCCACAAACCCTTCCTCATCTTCCCCGTCCGCGAACATCACCGAGGAACTGGCCGTCGACACTGTCCCATCGTCAGAGTCCACGGTCACTGGTGGGGCAGTGGTGGCAGGCTCCGTAGCGTCCGTTTGCCGCTTTGATTTTTTGGTAGCCTTGTCTGGGGTCCTTGATTTTCACGCGGCGCTGCGTTGCATCCCGCCTGTATCCTCTGTCTCTCATGGCTTTGGAGACCTTCTCGTAGGTCTTCGCATTCCCTGTTTTGGAGCGCAGCTCCGAAAGCACAGACTCCTCGCCCCACACACCAATCAGATCGAAGAGTTCCCAGTCAGTCTATGCTGGGTCCCTCTTTCTATTCACAGATAACATGAACTCCTCTGCTGGAGAGCTCTGCATCGTTGCAGGTGCTGCGGAGCTCGCCCTGATGTCCAGCCAGGACGTCAGATTCAAAGTGCCCAGACAGGAAAATGAATTCAAATTTTCCCGGTCATTTCCTGTGTGGCTGGTCAGAGAATCCAAGCTCCTCTAGTTCGAATTAAATGGCTTCCTGGTGTGGACAGTTGAGCGGTTAGTTCGAATTAACGCTGCTAAATTCGAATTAAAGTCCTAGTGTAGACCAGGCCTTAGTAATACTTGTGCATACAAGTGGAAGGCATCAAGGAGTCAAGTTGTAATTTGTATTTCCAAGCACTTGCATCCAGTGTCTGTGGGAGAGGGGAGAAAAGTATCTTTGTTAAATGGCAGGCTGATTTCTTCCTATCTATGTCATAACCTGATGATTAATAGAATGTTTATAAAAACCTGCACCCAGAGGAGGATGGATTTTGCATGGTCTATGTATATATAGGGCTATATCAATGGCCTCTTTCCCCATTTGTAATCCATGGATAACTTGGATGGTACTGCCTGCCTGCCCCAGGATTCAAATGCCAGCATGAACAATAAGGGAGGTAGCCAGGTGTCTTGCTCATATATTCAGTTACGCATGATCTGTATGTTGAGGTCTCTGTATAAATGCTCTATCCATCTTTGCAAGCCTTCCTCCAGTATCAGATTTTCTCAAAATGTGAAATCAAAAGGGCCACACAATGCAGCTAAGTGCTTTTTGCACACCAAGTGACCCACACAACCTTCTCCCTGATTCCTTCCGAAAAGGAATTGCATTACATGCCACTATTAGCTGTTGATTCTCTATTCAAACTAAACAGTGTCTGGTCCCTTTGTCTGAGGTTTGGTAACTTCCTTTCCTAGTCTTGTTTGAAGAATATTGGCAAATATTTTCACATCTGTATTTATGTATTAAATGCCTAAATACAAAGTAATTAATGAAGCAAATGTGTCTGTGGGGCTCCCATTCTAGCTCTTGCCCTGTTTTATGAACAATTTTATAGCATTTGCTAAATGTGGAAGGAGCTCCTCCTCATTTATACATATTAGCTGTGAGTGCTGAGCGGTCTGTGATGTTTTACACACCCTTCTGTTTCTTTCTCTGTCCAACGTTGTTTTTACTGCTGCATTTAGGTTCAAATGATTAAAGTAGAAGATTTGGAAAATGCTTTCCCAACATCACAGTTTCAGTAGTAGAAAGAGCGTCTCTGTTATTTAAAATAATGTAAATCCGTTTTTTTTCAACCAATCCCAGTTTGCTCTTCCGATTGTGACTGGATAGCATTCCAGAATACAGTCTTGCCCTAATGTAGAATTCATATATTTAAGACACCATTAGCCTGGGTTTTGACTGACCTGTAACATTGTGTTACCTGCCTTTACAAAGATTGAAGAATAAATGTGTATGTTCTGTGTATTTTGCTCTGTGACGCTTTTTCAGGATATTGAAAACCACCAACAGAATCTTTTACCCTTATATTCAACCAGAGTATGAAGTCTGTGCAATGCCTTCTGCACCACCTAAATACCATTTAATCCTTTAACACAGTCTTAAGTGGTGTGGCAGGCCATATGCAGGCTCTCTGCACTGCCAGACAAACATAGTAGAACCCTCAAAAATACCTATAATAATATAAATGCGAACCCCCTCTAATGACTTTTTGCTACCGATTCCATTTAAAATATGTTGTATTTTAGCCTTTTGTGTGTATGATTGTTTTTAGTGACGAGTATGAAGAGGATGGTTTTTGCCAGCCATACAGAGGGATTGCTTGTGCAAGATTTATTGGGAATCGAACAATTTATATGGAGTCTGTACATATGCAGGGTGAAATAGAAAATCAGATTACAGGTAGGTAAAGCATGTTGCCTCTAGCTCTCAGAAATACACACCTTTTTCCAGAGAACTGCTACAGCCTCTTGCCACTAACATTATTTTTTCCTTATATCCTCTTTTGTTACCTTCCCACTTGCTGTGAGTTTCGCCACAGCAAAGCCTAATCCGGACTGGTATATAGCATGTTTTCAGTGTTTTGAGACAGCTTAAAATCAGTGCAATGTAGACACAAAATGTAATTTCCTTTTCACTGAAATGAACATTGTACCAACTTTTAAAATAATTATTATCCTGTATTTCTAGACTGTGCATCTGTACATGCTGGAATTTAGTGTTCTAAAATAATAGTTATTACTGTAATTCCTGAGAAAATGAGTTTGTTCTTCTTACTTTAGTAATTTGCCATTGTTGAATGTGTACAAAGTATGAAGTATGCTGTTGAGCCTAAAACTCCTGTCATGTTAAGTAAAATCCTTTTGTGTGTCTTACAGCTGCCTTCACTATGATTGGCACTTCCAGTCACTTATCTGATAAATGCTCCCAGTTTGCCATTCCTTCTTTGTGCCACTACGCTTTCCCATACTGCGATGAGACCTCACCAGCCCCAAAGCCCCGAGATCTGTGCCGTGATGAATGTGAAATTCTGGAAAATGTCCTTTGTCAGACAGAGTATATTTTTGCAAGGTCCAATCCTATGATTCTGATGAGGTTAAAGCTGCCAAACTGTGAAGATCTTCCTCAGCCAGATAGCCCGGAAGCTGTAAATTGTATCCGGATTGGAATCCCCATGGCAGATCCTATAAATAAAAGTAAGTGAAAGTTGCTGACTTAGTTACCTGTGCAAGAATGATCAGGTCAGCATTTAAAAGCTTTAATCTCTCTCTGCCCCAAAATGGGTTAGTCATGAACTCTGAAAACTCACAATCATTATAGTCTTGCATCAAGTTGGTGCGAGACTGAGCTGGTTCTTTCAGAACCTATGGAAACTCACAATAACTTTTTCAATATTTTCTTAAATTGCCTCTGGATTTACGCTGCTAGCAGTTTATTGGCTTCAGATTTTTTTTGCTAATATTAACTAACAAAAAGGATGGTTTCACTTGTAATGTTTTAAGATCAGTAAACATCTACGGTCCTGGTCCTGCAACCTTTACACATGTGAGACATCCTTGCCGCAGTAGTTGTATATATTTTAATGGAACTGCTGGTGTGATTAAGGACTAGTCAACATGATTAAGGCTCACAGGATCAGGCCCAGACTGTACTTGCCTAAGATGTTATTCTAAGGCATAACTACAGGCATTGACAGGAGCGCACTCTTGGTCACTGAGTTACTGCAACATCAAATGTTTATCTGTCCAAAATAAGAAATATTTATTTATTTATTTATTGTGTCCCATGTGTTCTCTACCTTTATATTAATGTGATTCAGGTTCCCACTGTAGTCTTGACTCTTCTTATGTATTTTTTATTAAAAATAGTCAGAGTAAGCTGTTTTCATTACTAAAGCATAAGTTTTAAATCCTCCCAGGAATGCGAATGCAAGGCAGGCCCAGTGTTACAGCCACAACAAATTGGGACCCCTTACTCCTTGAATTTGGTTTCCAGGTCCCAGGTCAGCAGAATTGCGCTTAGTCTCCAGGAGGTTAATTATGCACTCTTAGATCAACTAGTGGCCAGTATATACGGTAGCATTCTGACTCGCCGCAATCAACTATTGCTTTAATGTTTTTCAGATCATAAATGTTACAACAGTACTGGAATAGATTACCGTGGGACCGTCAGTGTGACAAAGTCTGGACGTCAGTGCCAGCCATGGAACTCTCAGTATCCGCACACACATACCTTCACCGCCATCAGATACCCAGAGTTAAACGGGGGCCATTCCTATTGTCGAAATCCAGGGAATCAGAAGGAAGCGCCATGGTGCTTTACCTTAGATGAAAATTTTAAGTCTGAGCTTTGTGACATCCCAGCATGTGGTAAATACTGAACCGTCCCATTTTATTTCTAATTGTTTTTTAAAGGGAAAAGTGTAACATTTGTCTGATCCATACAGTTGTGCTCCATCACATACGTTCTGTGTAGCTGTACACAGAACGCCTTTGTTGTGTCTGGAAAGGGAGCTCTGGTAAAGAAGACTACATGCAGTGTTTGTAACTAAAGCCACAGCATCTGAAACAGGAAATTCCCCAACAAGGGAAACCTTACAGTTCTTACCTGTGCATCTGGTAAGCAACTGAAGCAACAGCATGAACATATTTTATTAGGAAAGGTTGTAAAGATTAAACCTCCTCAATGATATGTTGAAGCACAAGTGTTTCTAGCATGTCATGTGTTCTACATTTTCAAAGTAATCGTTAAAATTAATATCACTTCTTAGTGAACTAGAATTGGCTTTGTGGGCACTGCTCCTAAATGCATTCTAAAATTGTTTCCCTTTGATTTATTTTTAATCATTTTAATAAATGCAAGCCTAGCTTAATACAGTTCAGCCTTTGTTTAAAAAAAAGGGGTGGGTGGGTTGCAAAACACTTGTCAGCTGGGTTTTGGTTTTGATTTTGTAAAACTTCAGCACCTGGATTTAGGTTTTACAAACTCAGGGTTAGCTGAAATCCAGGTCCCATTTTATCTGAACTCCTGATATTTGGAGGGAGTGGGAGGAAGATCTGAATAAATAGTTCCCATTTTATTAAGTCTTCATTAAAACTAATAATACAGATATTCTATAAAGAAGAAAACACTGCTACTTGTGGGTACATGTTGGAAAATGCACCTAGCAATGAGCCTTATGACAATAGACTCTTGTTCTGGTAATTTGTGGTAAAAGGTTTCATGCAAATGATTATGTTGCACACAAGCGATGGCAATAATGATAACTTTCCCCTTGGAAGTGAGGTGCTTTTTCATGTTCAGTAGCCAATCTTGAGTTAAAATTAATTTTGATTATGGTTACGAACATTTATTAAATCAGACTATCTTATGGATCGTATGCATTCTTGGTCTGATCCAAAGCACATTTAAGTAAGTGGAAAGGTTTCCAATGACTCCAGTGGGCTTTGGCTCAGGTTCGTGCTGAGATTTTTTGTTAAAAAGGGAACATATACATTACATAGTCAACACTGTCTCTCTTAATAGTTGTGATGCCCTGTGTTGAATTCATATGGTGGCTGGCAGACCATTCTCTGTAAGGATTGCAAGAGTCTGGAACTTGCTCCCTTCTAGTCTGAAATAGCCCAAATTTGGTGACTTCTAGGGTACACTATAAAAGACATCTGGTTGATAGGGTCTAAGGAGAAGGCTGAGGTTGTGCTTCCTAGATGATGAAGGGGTAGGTGTCTGGCTGGCCTGCCCACAAAATTCCTGTGGAAAGATTTTAATGCTGCTAATGTTTAATTGTATTTACTGCATGATTAATTATATTAAGGTGTCTAGATCCTGAGACGGGGTCCCTATTTAAAATATAAATAAATAGAATCCTATCAGGTGGCTGGTTGTTTAGTTAAAGGTGCAGTTGGTAGGAGCTGTTCTGCATTTTGAAAATGTAAAGAGCTGTGTAGGTATGAAGTATTACTACTCAGCTCTTTTTGTACTTGCTGAAAAAGCCAATTCAGGCACATTTAAAAAATATCTTACACTCCACCTAATTGGGACCTTTTTAATTGGGAAACTGACTTAATTGGGATGTCTCCCAGGGAACCAATTTAAGCCTAATGAGGCTTCATGGTAGTGACTGCTGCTTAATAGGAATGGTAATTCCACTTGATTGGGACACTGCAGGGGATGAACTGGTTCCTATGCCTCTGTTTGTTTGTCTCCTGTTGGTTCTAACAGTGCTTAAAGTGGTCTGAAAAAAGTGTTGGGGGTGGGGGGGAAGAGGTCTATCATCACTGTGACATCTGCCCATCCCCCTGTATAACAATTAACGTCCCCCCCAACTCCAAAGCAATCCTGCCCCCCATCACTTCTGCCCCCACATCTGTTCTGTCCCACTGCCACCGCACCTCCACTCCTCCTTGAGCTCCTGGGGCTTTTAATCCCCTTTCCCAGGCTGGGGAGGGGCTGCAAGCGTTCTTTCTCCCCCTTCCCAGGCCAGGTGCTGCAAGGGGGAAGGAGGAGAGGCGCTATCCCCTTGTTCACCTCACAGGAGGGAAGAGGAGGGAGCGGAGCTACCCAGAGCTGCTGGGCTCTTTCTGCTCCCTCCTCCCCTCCCGTGAGAACAGCTTGGGCTTCTAAGGGGAAGGAGGGGACTCTGCCTGCTTCCTGCAGCAGCTCCAATTGGTTGCTCTTCCTCAGGGAAGGTGGGCAAGTGGGGGAAGCAGCCACCCCCAGGTGGGCCCCCCCCGGCAGTACTAAAAACAGGTGCCCCTTTAGCAACCCTACTTGCTTTTTGGCCATTTTATTTCCCAGGTCTGCGACCTGTTGTGAGCAGCCCCCTTCAGCTGTCACATAGGTAGCAGTTGATAAAGCCTGTGATGTCTTTGGCAGACAAATCTGTAGTGTGGGACAATAATCCAAGTGCCAGGCTGTGGAGAGACAAGTGTGGGAAGCCTCCCCGAGGATTTGGGGGGAAGGGCTGGGTGTATTGGCACGGTGTGCAGTAGCATGAAAGGACACATGAGGCAAAGTGTGGTATAGAGACTTCCTTAATGCAGTTGTGAGGGGAAGCAGGGACCAGAGGTGCCGACTTTCTGATTTCCCCTGAGGTGCTTGACCTCCCCCCCCCTGCTCCACCCCTTCCCCCAAGGCCCCACCCTGCCTCTTGCTGCCCCCCACCCCTCTCCTCCCACCCCTTTCCACCCCCTCCCCTGAGAGTGCCCCATCCTCGCTCCACCTCTTCCTGCCCCCCTCCTCCTCTCCCGCCCAGCACCTCCTGTTCGCCACTGAATAACTGATCAGCAGCGTGTGGGAGGTGCTGTGGGGGACGGAGAGGAACTGATCAGCGGGGCCCACCAGTGGGTGCTGAGCATCCACCATTTTTTCCCCAGGGATGCTCTAGCCCCGGAGCACCCGTGGACTCAGCGCCTATGGCAGGGACAGTTGCAGTCCTTGGACTAGGTGGGAGCTCCCTTCTAGCAGCCCTGGGGATGGAAGTCACTACCAAAGGAAGGGATGAGGCTGTGGATCAAGCCACCCCTCACCAGTCCATAGAGCCAGCTAGATGCATGGGGAACTGTTCCTCAGTCCCCTCTCCTCACCCCCTGCTGTGGTGTTGTGGCCCTCAGCCAGTGCCTAGGTGCCACAATCTGATCTGAAAGGAGCAGTTCGGAGAGAGGCTGCAATGGCAGCGTAAGGAAGGGGAGAGGGCATAAGATGGGATAAGGTGGCAAATATGGGAAGAAGAAGAACAGCTGTGCAAAGTTAAATCTGAATTCATTTGAACTTTGCCACCAGCATGATCTGAACTGGACCCAAATTTCAGCTCAAGTGTGCATTTAATTAGATTTGTAATAGGCATCTGCATGGCCCTCTCAGCACTTGCACAAATCCAGCTTTGAAAACACAGACACACTCAGCTGGCCCAGTGTCCACAGTAAAACGTTCCCTCCCAGCCTTTCCTTAAAATACTAAATGCTACCCTGCCTCAGGCCATTGACTCCATTGAACTGGCCCTCTCAGAAAAATCTGGGGCCTACAGGGCAAGAGACTCACCCGCTATCAAAATGTGTATGATCTGCATTTGTGACAATAAAATCCACTGCACCTGCCCTAAAAAAACACTGACTTAAAAAACAGTAGGACACACCAGGACTCCCGAAGAGAGATGATGGCCTTCAATATGGCAGGGCGGGGCCTAAGGACATGTTAGAATACGGAGGCATCCAAATAAATAGTTTTGTTTTTGTTTTTTTCCTTCCAGGCAAAGTAGGGAAGAAGAGAGAACACAGGTGAAAATTATCACAATTGTTGCTGCAAAAAGCAGGGGCGCCATTTAAGGGAGACGGGGGAGGGCTTTAACCCCCCCCTGAGTTTCGTAGGGGATGTCTACTCACCCTAGCCCCAGACGGAGCTCTTAACTGCAACAGCTTGAGTGTGATGTGATGAGTTCGGAAGCTGGGAGCAGCACAGCCTTTGGGGCAGGGAGTTTGTTTATAAACAGAGGCAGGGTGATTAAGATAACAAAAGGCTTATCATTAAAGTAAATTAAGGATCATTAGATGATCCTGAAAGCACTGCAGAGCACTTCAGTTAAAACACAGGAAACAAAGGGTAGGAATAGAAGATGAGAATGGAAAGAGGTAAATAGTGGTGTCTCTCAGGAGTCTGTACTGGGGCCAGTCTAAGGGCATGTCTTCACTAGCAACGCTGTGTAATCGTGGCACTACACAGAGAGCTGCCCCAGTGCTATAAAAAAAATCACCTCCACAAGGGGAATAGCTACCAGCACTGGTGCACTGTCTACACCAGGGGTGGGCAAACTACGACCCGCGGGATGGATCCGGCCCCGTCAGGGCTTTGGATCCGGCCTGTGGGATTGCCCCCCGTGGTGCCTGGGTCCCGTGCCGCTCCTAGAAGCGGCTGGCACCACGTCCCTGCAGTCTCCGGGCAGGAGGGCAGAGGGCTCCAGCTTCCACCCCTCACAGCTCACATTGGCCGGGAATGGGGAACCGTGACCAATGGGCAGCGCATGTGGGCAGCAAGGGCAGCGCATGTGGAGCCCTCCACTCCCTCCTTCCCCCTTCAGGGGCCACAGTGCTTCCTGGAGTGGGACGGGGACAGGGCAGTCAGGCAGGGAGCCTGCCCTGGCCCCAGTGTGCACCGCTTCTACCCCAGAGCCGCTTTAGGTAAGCAGTGCCAGGCCGGAGCCTGAACCCCTCCTGCACCTCTCCCCCCAACTCCCTGCCCTAAGCCTCCTGCCTGCACCTTGCACCCCTCCTGCACCCCAACTCCCTGCCTGAGTCCCCTTGTACACCCTGCACCCTTCCTGCACCCCACCCCTCTGCCCTGAGCTCCCTGCTGCACCCTGTACCCCTGTGCACCCCAACCCCCTGCCCTGAGCCCCCTGCCACACCCCATACCCCTCCTGCACCCCAACCTCCTCCCCTGAGCCCCCTCCCACAGTCCACACTCCTCCTGCACCCCTGCCCTGAGCCCCCTCCTGCACTCTGCACCCCTCCTGCACCCCATCCCCCTTCCTGAGCCCCCTCACGTACCCCACACCCCTTCTCTGCCCCAATCCCTTGCCTTGAGCCCCTTCCTGCACACCGCACCCCCTCCCACACCCCACACTCCCTCCTGCACCCCTATCCGCTGCCCCGGCTCTGCATACAATTTCCCCACCGAGATGTGGCCCTTGGACCAAAAAGTTTGCCCGCCCCTGGTCTACACTGTTACTTTACAGCGCTGAAACTTACAGCGCGCGGGGTGTGTTTTTTCACACCCCTGAGCGAGAAAGTTTCAGCGCAGTAAAGTGGCAGTGTAGACAAGGCCCTATTCAACATGCTCATAAATGATCTGGAAAAAGGGGTATGCAGTGAGGTGGTAAAATTTGCAGAGAATACAAAATTACTCAATATAGTTAAGTCCAAAGCAGTCTGTGAAGAGTTACAAAGGGATCTTACAAAACTGGATGACTGGGCAACAAAATGGCAGAAGAAATTCAGTGTTGATAAATGCAAAGCAATGCACTTGGCAAAAAATAATCCCAACTATACATACAAAATGATGGTGTCTAAATTAGCTGAACCCGTCAATAAAGAGATCTTGGAGTCATTGTGGATAGTTCTCTGAAAACACCTGCTCAATGTGCAGTGGCAATTAAAAAAGCTAACAGAATATTGGAAATCATTAGGAAAGGGATAGATAATAAGAGAAAAATATCATATTGGCTCCATATAAATCCACAGTATGCTAACATATTGAACAGTGCATTCAGATGTGGTCACCTCATCTCAAAAAAGATATATTGGATTTGGAAAAGGTACAGAGAAGGGCAACAGAAATGATTAGGGGTATAGAACACCTTCCGTATGAGGAGAGATTAAAAAGACTGGGACTTTTCAGCTTGGAAAAGAGATGACTAAGGGGATATATGATAGAGGTCTATAAAATCATGAATGGTGTGGAAAAGTTGAATAAGGAAATGTTATTTGCTCCTTCACATAACACTAGAACCCAGGTCACCGAATGAAATTAATAGGCAGCAGATTTAAAACAAACAAAAAAATGTGTTTCTTCACAGTCAACCTGTGGAACTCTTTGCTACGGGATGTTGTGAAGGCCAAAACTATAACAGGGTTCCAATAAGAACTAGATAAGTTCATGTAGGATAAGTCCAGCAATGGTTATTAGCCAGGGTGGGCAGAGATCCAACACCATGTTCTGCATGTCCCTCGCCTCTGTTTGCCAGAAGCTGGTAGTGGGCAACAGGACAACTTGATGGTTACCTGTTCTGTTCATTCCCCCTGGGGCACCTGGCATTGGCCACTGTTGGAAGACAGGATACTGGGCTAGATGGACTATTGAGCTTGCCCAGTATGGTCATTCTGATGTTCTTATATAGAACCCAGATGTATCTGCTGCCTGCTGCTTCCCCCTAGACCTCACTCTCCTCCCAGAGCTGGGATAGAACCCAGGAGTCCTGACAGTGTCTCTCTCTCCACGGAGTTAGTAATAAAGTAAGAATATACATTAACATTTTAAACCTAACCAGTGTCCCTTAAATGATTTGCCACAAGATGTCAGAACATGTTCTTATTAGAGCTGAGTGGGTCTAATATTTATTTAAATTTCTTTCCTTCATAAAGGAATTAGATACAGGGCTCCTGTCAGCTAATTGCTAAGCTATCTGTCAAAAAAAACTGTCAAAATAGAGTTTAAGTGCCTAAGTAGCCCCAGGAATCACTGTTAAAGTTGCCCCCACCTACCAAAATCTGAAAGGGTGCGCCTGGCAAAAAGCTGTTTGACCATTTCAAAGGTCTCACTGCTTTTCTTATCCTTGGTGATTTATCAGCTGCTTCTGGTGCTGGTGATCTGTCCCTTCTCCTTCGTTGCCACAGCACCTGTGGTTTCTTTGACTCAGTTCTTTGGACATTCTCGTCCTACTGATCTGGCTGATGTTTCAAGGTGTCTTGTCATAATGGCCCTGCTCTCGCTCAGCCTCCTTTGGTAGAGCTTGAATTGGACTGGGCTCTGGCAACAGTGTCTTTTGGCAGCAGGCCCTTACAGGCACTTATATTCTATCCTGCTCTTGCTGAGGCAGCTTTTCCAGATGGCAAACTCCTCCACTATCCCCAAATGGATTGGGGGTTTGCACCTGCCCAGAGTGGTTTTTTTTAATGGGAGGGCCACTCATGCACGCGTGTGCACACAAAAACATTATCTGTAGAAAGCACCCCCTTCCCATCCATTCTGCAAAAAGCCAGTTCAGAGAGACTAGTAATGACTCTTCAACCAACCCCCGCTGCAAGGGAATAGGTAGCAGCTAGCAAGAGGGCAGAACAGCTGGCAATCCAAAAGTTAAGTGTGGGCAGCAGACGCACAATTTTCTGTGAGCAGGGGAACCAAATAAGGGGAGTCAAATGAGTGGAGGTGTAAGTGCTGGGAGGGTGGGAAACAGTGACTTGCATGAAGGAAAGAAGAGAGAGACTGATTGCAGAAGTGAGTGGCATGGAATGATTTTAGAGAAAGCAGAGCAGTGCAGAGCCAGCACTCTCAAAGGCATAGCTAGACTAATATCCAGAAACATTTGGAGTGGGGAGAGCAGGTCCATAGCTAAAAGACATGCATGGAGAGTCTGGGGCATGCTGGTGGGGAGGTAATGTAAATTTAAAGTCAGGATCCTCCAGAGGGAACTAGAAAGAGAGATGAAAGACATCTAATGAATAGCTGTCTGCAAATTATTTGTCCACCTCAGTATATGAGCCAGCCGATGTCCATTTAGTTCTCTACAGCATTATAACTATTCACTGCAGGTTTTCTTTAAAAACTGTGGGGATTTTTCCCATTAACTTGGTTTGGCTTAAACATTAACAGACTGTTGGGCTTGTCTGAATTTATTTACATATCCCCAGTGGAATCAAAATGTCTCAGCCAAATTTGACTTGTGTGTAAGGATGTGGATTCCTAGGCACTTGGCCATCCTGTGTGATGCATACAGGATTTATACGTGTAGCTTATGTTAGCATTGAAGAGGAGTTGCTTGCATAAGTCCCTTGTGCAACAAGAGGAGAAGAGACTCCTTTGTTAGTAAGTCAATTATAAGCTGCAACTTTCTTTGCCAAAACATGCATTAGAAAAATAATTAGCTTTGCATTTAGCACTAAATGAGCCTTGTTCATGACTACTGTCACAGGGCAACCACATCCTGTTTGGAAAGAAGAAGGGCTTTCTTGGCCTACCTCATCTCATTTTAACTCAACAACTGTCAAGTCTTCACTAGAGAAACACACTCTATGGCCTCCAGCAAGTGTCATGCCCTATTGGAGATACATGAAATCTGACACTAATAATGTGAATAATTATTTGCTGGGGATTTAAAAGGTATTCTCCAAAGTTCACTTTGTAGCCTGTAGCTACAGTATTAATTTGTTATACGTGCCGTATGTACTCGATCATAAGCCGACCCCCCCAAGATGGATCAGTAAAAATTGGCAAATTTTTATGACGCATTCATAAACCGACCTTATAATTCAGGGGTCGGCAAACTTTGGCTCCCGGACCATCAGGCTAAGCTGCTGACGAGCCAAGACAGTTTGTTTACCTCGAGCGTCCGCAGGCACGGAGGTAAACCTAAGTAAACAAAATGTCCCGGCCCACCAGCAACTTACCCTCATGGGCCAGGACAGCAACTGGTGGACAAATTTTTTTGTGGGCGATGCTGGGGGTCAGGGGAGTAACCCCCGTGACCACCCTCCACATGACCCCACCCCTAACCCAGGACCTCCCCACACTCTCCCCATCCCATCCCTTCCCACCTTACCTGGGGTGGGCCAGGGGAGGATATCTCTGGCCCAGCCGGAGCTGCTCCAGCAGGCCGGGTGGCGTGGCTGCAGCCTGCCAGCCCCGGAGCTGCAGCTGCTTCGGAGGCTGCGGGGAGAGCAGCATGGCCAGAAGAGGAGAGACTCTGGCCCCGTCTCTTCCCTTCTGGCGCTGCTGCCTCTTCTTTCCTCCTCTGTTTGGGGGGAGGAGCTGTGTCCTACCTCTCCCCCTCTCTATACCCATTCATAAGCTGACCCCCTTCACTGACGCTCCCTTTTTTTACTAAAAAAATTCGGCTTATGAACAAATATATACGGTAATCCCACTCGGAGCTCTTTTCGGCATGCTCTTGCAAAGTGTCAGATTGACTACTTTGGAGACCACTGCGTGCCTCCATGGTAGTTGTCTCCGTGCTGGGACCATGAAAGGCAGCATAGTCCACTGGAAAGGGCACTTCACTGGGACTCAAGAGATGTGGGGGTCAGTTCCCAGCCCTCCGCTGACTTGGGTCCGTTCCCAGCCCTACACTGACTCATCAGAGCTGACGTGTTGGAGAGGTACCCCCCTCCGCCCCCGATTTGCTGCTTGGCTCTTACTGAGCATGCTCACATGGCCTAAGCATGCTCAGTAATACTACGGAAGCCAGCTGCTCTCACTCTTCCTCCCCGCCCTTGCCCTCCCCCCGGTATTGGCAGGCATGGGTCATTATGATCTTGGGCAAGTGTATTGCTCTCCCTATGCTTCTATTTACTACCCACTTCCTCCCCCTTCTGAAAATAGCCAGATAAGAGAGCCTAGTGACCCTGACAACAAAACTCTGCTGGGAGAGTGGCAATCCAGCTCTCAGTCCAGAAGTGTTTGCCTTGTCGGTTTAGGTTATAAGCTTTTCAGGGCAGGGACTGTCTCTTACATGTTGGTGCAGTGCCTAGCACAACGGGGCCCTGATCTCAGCTGGGGCCTATAGGCACTACTGTGATACACATAATAAATAAAATCTGGACCTGATACTCTGTTCTCTACTGAGGCTGCCAATTAATGTGTTAATTCTGAAGTTACTTTTGCCATAGGCTTCGGTCCACTCGGAACTAAAGCCATACTATCAACACATTTCACACCAAGTGGTTAAGATGATAATGACTTGCAGCCATTTTATGACCAGGACCAGATTTGAAGTGATACCCAGAGAGGAATGTCTCCTTGGCCTTAGAACTAAGTCATCCACTCCCCTGTTGATATATAATTGTTGAGTAACAAATAAAGTAGTTATGTTAATATTATAGCAATACAACACCAGCGGTAAGTGTTCCTCCCATTAAAATGTTTTTGGTGTAGAAGTCACTATATATTGTAATAATACTATCCACCATTTGTTTTATCATTCTCAAGCATTTCCAGCACATACAGGAGTTTACTATTTTGCATGAGATATTTTATGCCTCATGTGTTTTCATTATTTTCACCTTCTTTTTCTTTTCTGATCCAGATTCCAAAGATTCCAAGGAGAAGAATAAAATGGAAATCCTATATATATTGGTGCCAAGTGTTACTATTCCCCTGGCCATAGCCTTGTTGTTCTTCTTCATCTGCGTCTGCCGCAACAACCAGAAGTCTTCCTCCCCTCCAGTACAAAGACAGCCCAAACACGTCAGAGGGCAAAATGTCGAGATGTCAATGCTAAATGCATACAAACCAAAGGTAATCGTGCACCTGATTTCTGCCTTGTAAATTGCTGTTTTGAAGAGCATGGAATTAGCATGGTTTGCTCAATCCAGAATTGAAATATTACCCAATTGATTTCCATCACACAGTCTCTGTCAGTGTCGTTGGCTGCACTTTTTGAACGCCTTCTGTTGTCATCATTATGCTATACGTTGTACGGTGCAGCATAAAGCAAATGGTCTATATATCTTTGGATGAAAAGAAACTCAAGCTTGCTTTAACGAAGTAAGCAACTGCTTGTGAAGTGACGTGGAGGCCTTGTTCTAGTTAGTAAGTAAGGGGGGAGAGGAAGATGAATTCTTTCATTTTATTGGCTGTTTCAGAAGACACTTTTTAATGGATCATTTGTATCCTTGCCTCACCTGTTAGTCAGCTGAAATCACTGTAAAATGCTCTCCTCCTTGTATGTTCAAGTTTACACATTCTTTAGAGATATTTGCAAAATGAAGCACCAAAACCTATCCATATTTACAGCCTGCCTTATTGAAACATAGGGCCCCTCTTCCCTGACTCCTAATCTTGTTCCTCTTTACTGAAACTCCAATTTCATGAAGCACTTTTTTCCAATTTAAAAAAAAAAATGCCTCACCGAGCAGTTAAGACACTGCAAAAATGATTAGCAATGAGCTCATTGTTTATTAGCAGGGCAGGTGCTGGAAATGTCCAGAGCAGCCACTTGCATGGCTGAACATGGGGCTCTGCCACTTCCAAGCAGGAGAATATCCTCAGTATCTAAAACATAATGCATTAGAAAACTGTGCAGAATAATTTACATCAAATTGTCTAGACGTACCTGTTGGCAAGCTGTTATTTTAGTTAGCAAAATGAATCCAGATTCAGGCATTAGGAGCAATGCAAACTGTGCATAATCTTCCTTCTATAAATATTGCTGTACACGCCAAAGATATTCTTTCAGAATGATGGCAGTTTTAGTCGCTCAGCCTAAGAAAAGGAGGTTACACTTACGTTTCAGGATCTGTGCTCTCCATATGTGAATATGCTTGTAAGTAGAGATCTGTTTTAGGTTTGATATAGCAATCATGAGATGTGCAGCTTGCCTACTGCTTGCTCTTCAGTGTCAGGTTCATAGTCTTAGGTTATAAAGAATTAGTGAGCAGAAGGTCCAGGCAAAATTGTTTAAATAATCCATTGTGCTTTGAATTTGCAGCATGCCCATGTGACAGGGAGTCAGGCTTTAGGACCTCTCAGGGGGAGAGAGGCAGAGCTATTCTGCTGACTCATGCTGGAAGACTGACCAGGGGTAGTTTTTCTCTCTCTCATGGGCAGAAGCAACTGGGGAAAGAGATGGATATAAAAGGACCTTGCAGGGACAAATCCCAGGAGTAAGCCAACTCTGCAGAAAGTTTAGATTGAAGATTATATTTCATCATTAAATTAACAATAAAGGTAATCCCACAGCATCTACTGTGTGGAGAGAACAGAGTGCTGACTTTGCCAGTTCAAGTCATTCATTTTGTATTGTGAAGTCTTGTTATAATTTCATTATGTGAACCTTACTTAGAAAAATTTAACTGTAGAACCTTATTTAGAAAAATAAGTTTGTGGATTCAAGAAGGAAGATGGGTTATAAGGCGACAAAAGGATAGTGAAAAAACAGAGCTGGGGCCCAAACCAGTAAGCATCAAGTTTCAGAAGTGATTGAATCCAGGATTTTCATTTGGGCCACTCGTTAGTGAAAATACATAACTGAAGAAGGCAGTGAAGACGGCATGCCATGGCTTCCCTGCATGGTTACACATGTAATGCAAACGACTGTTTTTAGTTCATATTTTATTTAATCTTCCTTACCTGAGACCATGCCTTTGACTCCATATGAATCTTTATACCATCATTTTATCATTCATGGATCAAAAAACTACGCCAGCTCCTCTTCTTCAAGATTTGTACCAGGGACAGGGAACAGTAAACGGTTCAGAGGTTTCATAAAGCAAAGCACTCAAACATTCTAATATTAACCAAGCCTTAGTCTTTAATCACTAGAGTCTGCAAACATTAGCTGGAAATTCTAGAGGAAACCTTCTTTGTGAGATTTCTGTTTGTTTTTAACTGGTTATTATAGCTGCTGGAAAGCAGTCAGTTCTAACCAGGTATTAGACCCTTTGGGGAATGTTTGTATCGGGATGCCCTATTCTACACAATTTATAAACCATACATGCAGTCTCTTGCTGATGTGTTATATAGGTGCTAAATCAGCCAAAATTTGATCTATGGTACTTTACATTACAAATTAACTGAGTCCAATAAACACACAGAACATAGTCCCTCATTTTTATCATTCTGCCCCTTAAAGTAGAAGTCAGTACTTTGAAAAACAAAAACTAACCTAACCCTAACTTCTACTTTAAGGGGCAGAATGATGAAAATGAGGCACTATCTGTTAATACCCATAGAAAATCACAATATAAATCTAGTGTTCAATACAGTACACATTAGATTAAAGATGTGCTTAAACCAAACCCCATGTCCAAACCTCCCCTTCACTGGATCCAAATTTTGAATCTTAGTCCTTTCTTTGTATTAGATACTTGGGAGGAAATCCTGGCCCCACTGAAGTCAGTGGGAGTTTTGCCATTGACTTAGTGGGGTTCAGGTTTTACTCCTGACCACCAACATATTAATGCTTTACGCACACAGCGTGGGCAAAGTGTCTTGCCCGTAAATGTCTGGAAATATAGACCACAGTGTTTTCTTTTCATGTTTAAAATGATATGCTGCAAAAACCACCTGATTTCATTTACGACGATTGTATATTTTCCTGTTGGGAGAGTGGCTGGCTGTCCCACTGACACAACTGTTTTGGCTGCCTTTCAAACAAAATTTTAAAAAAGAAAGGAAGTAGAATTCTATTTTAAAATATTGTATCCAATACCAATGTCAACATTGGTTAAAAACGTTCTAGCTCATACTGAGGTGGATGTGTGTTTACTCTTCCAAATAAAAATGTTAACATTTAAACCAAAAGCCTGTTTCAGTTTTAAGGTACTTAATTGCCTTAGAGAATATAATAAACTGAGTCCATCTTGTCATTCAACTAATGGAAGCAACTGATAAAGAGATAGAAGCAGTGGGCTTCATTCTTTGTATTTTCCCTTTGTACTTGGTTTACTTTGGCGTGATGCCTCGTATGTATTTTACACTTCTTTACATTTTGTACACCACTGTATGACAAATACTTGTCAAACAAAAACTAAGCAGATTTATAACCGTTTAACGTGAAATGAGCCCCTCCTGCCAAAACTTTATTACTTCATTTTCTTTCATAGTTTTCCACTATGTTGGTTCAAACAGACAAACCCTGCCTGAGGTCAGACAGAGGTCATTTCACTTTCATTACTAAAATATAATTTACAATATGCCAGACCTAAACAAGTTTTAGCCTAAAGGATTTATATAATATAAACCATCTGTTCTTCAACAATACAGCTAATTTCCTGCCATCACCATACAGTCTACTGGCTGCTTGTTTAAATGTCTTTATGATTTTATTTTTTTCCTTATGAAATATTTATCTAAAATTTGTAAGTGGTCAGTATAATTAGAATTCATTTACTGTGAGTGCGCAACTTTAAAATTGTTTTAATGTCAATTTTTGCATATTTCTCATGCAAAAAACTGCATTGACAATATTCCAGGAAAGCAAATGCTAATGTTTCTGACTACACAGTTTTACTGAATGTGGATTCCAAACTCAGATGCCTACCTTTAGGCTACCAAGTCCATAATTTAGGCATCTCAGTAAGTGACCTGATTTTCAGAGGTGCTGAGCACCCACTGACGTTAACTTCTAAAAATAAGTTTGCTTATTTAAGTGTCTGAATATGGATGTACCTGCCTAAGTTAGGCAACCAAGTTTGAAAAAGATTTGGCCCTCATTTCTATTCTCCTTTGACCAAAGTCTGATGTTTTTCCAGCTGATTCTACTTTCTTGATTTTTTGAGGGGGTGGGGGAGAGCTTGTACACTCCCTCAAGTATACAGAGAACTAATCTCTTTTGTACCCCAAGGGATTAACTAACTAACTCTAGGATGAAACTTAACTGAGTCCTAAGTCAGAGTTAAAACATAAATTTGCACCTAACATTATATGCCCTGGTCTCTTAAAGCTGGACTTAAGCATGTGTGTAGCCCAGCTGCAATCAATGGGACTAGTCATGTGATTAAAATTAAGTCCATGTTGAAGTTCTTTGCCGCACTGTGACCATAACCGATCCTATATTCAGTCTTTGTTTACCTGCAGTCTTGTGTAAAGGATGGAAAGTTATTTTTAATTTTGGTACAGGGAAATCCTCCTCCCTCATACACAGCAGGAGTAAAGAAGCATTCAGTGAGGAACTGCATGGGTTCTAGAGTATTGGAATCCCCAGCCTCAACCAGGCTCCCAATACTTCTGCAATGTGGTCACAGCAATATCTCTGCTAGTGGTGGCAACCCACACTCCTGTGGACGGAGCCACTACAGAGCTTGGATCAACAATACAGAGTGTCCCTAAATGGCTTCTTCCCTATCTGGTCTCCCTACACAGCAGAAGCACAGTATTTCTACTGCCATTTGAGTTATAGATACTATTGCAGGGAGCTGCAGGTCTGTGGCCTTGCTGAGAGAATAGGTCTCTAATTTAGGTACCTTTTTGACCCTATTATTATAACCTAGTCTTTGATTTGCTGTTTCAACAGAGCAAAGCTAAGGAGTTACCTCTTTCTGCTGTTCGTTTCATGGAAGAACTGGGTGAATGTGCTCTTGGAAAAATCTACAAGGGGCATCTCTATCTTCCAGGCATGGATCATGCTCAGCTTGTTGCTATCAAGACATTAAAAGACTTTAACAATCCTCAGCAGTGGACAGAATTCCAGCAAGAAGCATCTCTTATGGCAGAACTTCATCACCCTAACATTGTCTGTCTCCTAGGTGTTGTGACTCAGGAACAACCCGTCTGCATGCTTTTTGAGTATATGAATCAGGGAGACCTCCATGAATTCCTTATCATGCGATCGCCACATTCAGATGTTGGGTGTAGCAGTGATGAGGACGGTACTGTCAAATCCAGTCTGGACCATGGGGATTTCCTGCATATTGCAGTTCAAATTGCGGCAGGAATGGAATACTTATCCAGTCATTTTTTTGTCCATAAAGACCTTGCTGCTCGCAACATTTTAATTGGAGAACAACTTCATGTGAAAATTTCAGACCTTGGACTATCAAGAGAAATATACTCAGCAGATTATTACAGAGTTCAAAGTAAGTCCCTACTGCCGATTCGCTGGATGCCACCAGAAGCAATTATGTATGGCAAGTTCTCTTCTGATTCAGATATTTGGTCCTTTGGTGTGGTCTTATGGGAGATTTTCAGCTTTGGACTCCAACCATATTATGGATTTAGTAATCAAGAAGTCATAGAGATGGTCAGGAAACGACAATTATTACCATGCTCTGAAGACTGTCCTCCCAGAATGTATAGCTTGATGACAGAGTGCTGGCATGATCTTCCATCTCGGAGGCCAAGATTTAAAGATATCCATGCCAGGCTGCGTTCCTGGGAGGGACTTTCAAGTCACACTAGCTCTACTACTCCCTCTGGTGGAAATGCCACCACTCAAACAACTTCACTCAGTGCAAGCCCAGTTAGTAACCTAAGTAATCCTAGATACCCTAATTACATGTTTCCAGCACAGGGTATACCACAAGGCCAAATTGCTGGGTTCATTGGACCACCAATACCTCAAAACCAGCGATTTATCCCAATCAATGGATACCCGATTCCTCCAGGATATGCTGCTTTCCCAGCTGCCCACTACCAACCACCGGGCCCACCCAGGGTAATTCAGCACTGTCCACCTCCAAAGAGCCGTTCACCAAGCAGTGCAAGTGGATCAACTAGCACAGGTCATGTGACTAGCTTGCCTTCTTCAGGATCCAATCAGGATGCAAATATACCTTTGCTATCTCATATGTCAATTCCAAGTCATCCAAGTGGAATTGGTGTAACAGTTTTTGGAAATAAAACTCAAAAACCATACAAAATTGACTCTAAACAGTCATCCTTATTAGGAGACCCCAATATTCATGGACCTAATGAATCTATGATTTCTGCAGAGTTGTAAATAAGTCAGGCCTTTGTACATATAACTATTTACAGTACAAATTAGAAAGAAGTAGAAAAGATTTATATTCAAATATTTTATTAAAGATTTTTCTGGTTGTTTAACAGACTTTTGCAACAAGTATCTTCTGTGAAGTTTAACTGTGTTTAACAGGATAGGCAGACACCAACCAGATAAAAATCATTGTGGTGTTAACACGCAACAATTTGAACAGACATTTTTTTAAGTACTAAACTAATGTTTATTTCAATAAGGGACAAAAACAAAAAAAATCTTTCTGATGACCATCATACACTTTGTCACAGCTGTTTAAAGCTCTGATATGGTTTATATCATGGAAACTTATTATTCTGAAAACATTTTAATATTTGTCAATCACTTTTTTAAGAGATGCAAATGTTCAGAGATTTATTGGGTATGCAATTCACTTCCGATAGCTAGTTTAAACATTTGTAAGGTTTTTTTCAGTCAAGAGTGGTATTTCAAATATGTGACTCAATGTTGACATCTGATGACTAGATTAATTATTTCAGGTAGGTTTTTGTTTTTCACCCGAGGTGAGAGTCTGAGTTAATATTTAAACGAAAAAAAACTGCATAAAATGTCCTGACATTCAGTAGAATGACTTATCAACTCACAGGCTACTAAAATAATCTGGTAATGTCTGCTAAAAATAGATGGAGTTATGAGAAATTGCTTTTAAAGGAGATTAAATTAAGAATTTTAATTTCAGAGCATGAATCAACTGGTTCAAAGTTAACATTTCATAATTTTATATGTGTAGTTATAACAGAAATTTTGTATCCTTTTGTTGCTATGCAACTATTTAATGAAAAAGCTTCAAACCACAATTTTATATGAGACAATCAGTTTTCCCAAGAAGTATTTATTGTTTCAGAGCAGTACATAATTTCAGTGACTATGACTCCAGAAACCCCTAAAAATGGGAAATCCACATTCCATCAAGGATTGAAAACATTTATGGCAACTTTGTCTATCAGTTAAAATAATGTGAATTAAAGTTAACTTTTTACTTAGAAAAATGACATATGTATTATTACTGAAATTAATTCAGGTATAATCAATCTAGATTATTCATTTTGAAACCACTTTAATGATTTACAAAAGTACTATGTACATTACATCTTTTCACAATGTTGTTTGTATTAAAATAATATCTTTTGTGTCCACACAATTAAAACAACCCTTTGCTCAGTTGACAAGGTTGTATAATATGACTTTATTTTTCACATCTTTTTGCACAAAAGTGTTTTGTATAGCAGAAGTGAAATACATCGCTGCATTTTATATATTGGTCTGTTTCTTTTTTGTTTTTAACCTGCTGTAGATGTTCTTGAAATATATTATGGTGATATTCAGCCACTACCTTATACATATATTTTGTTTTTGTTTGTTTTCACTGCATGCATTTAATCACTGTATTACTTGATGATTGATTTATTAATTATGGGCATTTCAATTAGGCAAGCATGAAACTGTAATGCCAAAGACTATTTTATACTGAAAATATGTGCATTTTTGTATTTCACACACCAGAGATGATATTAAACACTGATTATTTTATGCTGCTGTTTATTAAAACATTGTTTTAATATTAAAATCTGTATTTCCTGAATCTTGGTATAATAGGTATTTGGAAAACCTAATCTGATGGAAGGCCAAATCCTGCTCACCTTACTCAAGCAAGGAGTCTATTAAAAGCCAGAACACCTCATCACCTGAGTAAAACAAGCAGGGTTTTGCACATCATGTTTTATGACAATTGATGTGGAAATATACGAATCTTTAAACTTTATTTAAAACCTGACCATGCAGATATTTTGGGGAGATACTAAAAAGACAGCAATAATACAATTACACTGAGAAAATAATGCATTCTGTGCTATTCTCTGTCGGTGAAGTTCAACCCTGGAATAGAACTCCAGCAGACCATTTAATAAGCTCCTTGTTAAGGTCTTAAGTGAGACTTCAGTGCTGCATACATGCAAAAGCTCTGCACAGTGTGTACGTGTGGGGATGTATGGCCCAGATCTTCAAATGTATTTTGACTCCTAACCCCCATTGATTTCAGTGGGAGTTAGGCACCTAAATACCTTTGAGGATCTGGGCGTATGTGTGCAACAAGAACCCCATTAATAATTACACAATAAATACTTTTATGACCAGGTCTTCAATATTTCATATATACGGAGCCCACGGAGTTGACATGTCATTTCCAGGTTAATTGTATTCAGATCCTGAATTGCAATTAAGACGTTTGCTGTATTTAAGGTTAAGTTTTATATTTGAGGCAAAGATCAATCACTAATTCCATCTATACTAAACTTCCACCTGGCTGCAGGCTACTATTGCTCCAAACTCTAAGTGTTAGAAAAGGGATATTTTGAACACTGGAGTTTTGTGTCCTTTGATCAAACTTTTATCTCTGTGCCCATACATAACAAATTATCATCTCATTAGTAAAATCAAAATGTTTGGGAAGATCACGTTCTCATGCACATGTGACACGCACACCTTTTTTTTTTTTTTACTATCTTGTTGATATCCTGCTCAATGCAAGATGAATGCATTCTCCTTCCTGGTTTCCACTTTTCTCCCCACTCTTCTCCCACACTTTTATTAAGTAGTTGCATCACTGCAAACATCGTATGCATCCTAAGCCTCAAACATGCTGAGAAAGTGGAAACTAAAATTTTCACCAGGGTTTCAGCTGGAGGTTTCTTGGCCTATGCATTAAGGGCTTGAAAAAACACCAGTGCCATCTTGAAGTCAATCTGCCACTTTACTGGCATCTGTTTCAAGTACAAAGGAAAATGCAGACAATTAAGCATTGTGGTACTGGAGTTATGTTGCTGTTATAAAATCTTCAATAAATAACACAAAACTGTGACTTTAAAAAAAAACACCTTTTACTGTGGCTGGCACATGGCTCTCCATGTAAAAAGCATGTTTGAAAGTGATACCAAGATTCTTAATTTTGCTTATTATCAAATGAATGCCCACAGTGAATGGGAGTATGAAGAAACCAAGAGCATCCTCATAACAACTCCTGCCACCGACTATACTACTAGTACTACTACTACTAGATTCATTGGATTGAGAAGAATGTAATGTCCACATGACAAGAGAAAGTCCCTAGTTAGCTAGTCCATCACAACTGGTGTACTCCTATCATGCATCTGACATATACCACAGCAGGCTGTCTATGTCCCTTAGTTGCTAAAACAACTACCAATAGTCATATAAAAAACTGCTGTGAACTCAAGTATAAACCACACATAAGCAAAAATGTACAAATAATAATGCTGCAGATGCTTAATACCCCAATTAACATATCGCTTGTTTAGATGCCTATGGATATAAGTGCTTAGCTTTACACATACCAGTTCGAAAATGTGCCTACTGGAGCAGCAATGGCAGGCTTGAAAAAAATCTTTCACATACTTTTTGGTTTTGCATAGAAATACATTAACTCCAACTCCCACCCACTCACAGTTATATGTAGTTTTTTCTTTACTAGAAGGTTATCCGCAGCAGAGATCTGTCAAAGAATCATATACACTTACAGCTGTTACAAAATGTAAGATCTGCTTTGAGCAGAAAGCCTGTAAACCCTCAAGCAGAGCTTTTTTTCCCCTCAGTGAATGAAGTTTGTGAATTCTGGGACTCAAATCCTAGACTTGACTCATAGCTTGCAGTGAGTTAATGAACGCTAAAACAGAGAGACAAGAATTCACTTGGGAGCTAAAAAGAAAAACTACTCAAATAAATTGGATAATGTGGAAATTAAACTGCCAAAAAGTATCAGAATGTTGGGAATTCCTGTTTGAGTGGAAATTCAAAGAACCAAATATGGTTTTTGCATCACAGAAAAAGAAAGAGAAAATTTTAGAGACTTTCTAATGGTAGAATCAGCATGGCAACTTCCTTCAAAGAACTATTATAGTTGTTTGTGAATCTTTGGAGGTTTGGAAATAAAACTTAAGAATTGTGACATGAGAGGGCAAGATACTGTCTGTTCAGTCTGGCGTCTCATCCTTCCCAAATTAGTCTGTCCTTACATAAATAGAAAACTTTTGGTGTTTAAAGGCCAAAATGCATGTCAAAATGGGAGTTCACATTACTATATCCTCCACAGATAAGGATTAATTATGGCGGGTTTGTACAGAATGAAAACTGCTGATGTAGCAGAGAACTATTCCACAGAAAACTGGGCTGGAAGACTTGGATATACAAGAACTGCTAAATGTGTATTCCAGGGCCTGAGATATTTAACAGTAAACCAAAGAAGAGTCCATTAGTGCCTTGCATGAATGAAATTGTACACGCATTTACAGGTTTAGAATATCCCTACTACATTTGCTAGTTGTTTCAGTATTCGTCTGTTACCTTTGGTCATCAAGAGAATTTTAAAAAGCTCACCTAACTCAAAGTACTGCAGATGGTATTCATATATTCATACTTCAGTGCTGTTATAAGTACTGTTATACTGGTCAATTTGGATCCAATACTACAAGATGTTGAAATCCCTCAATTTCCATTGAATCCAGTGGGCAATGAAGGCTCCTGGCACTTAGCAGGAGATATGTGGCCCTTTGCCTAATCCTAATATAGGATTAGGCCCTATATTTTTGAGAATCTCGAAGGCAACTCTGCCTCCTCACAGGACCTGTATTAAGACAATTGGCTTGAAAAATGCTTAAGAGATTGCAGCTTGCATCATTGTGCCGTGTCGATTCAAGGTGTAGAGCACTGACATATCTATCACTTTAGCATCATCTAACAGATATGCTCTAGGAATTATTTTGGGGAAATTCTATGGCCTGCATTACTCTAGTGGTCAGACTAGATGATCATAGTGGTCCTTTCTGTCCTTGGAAATCTATGAAACTCTTACCATAACCAGTGAAACATATTGATGGATTAACAGTTTATACATGATACTTAGATTTCAGTAATCAATTATGCATGTGATAGAACTGCAAGATGGGAGGGTGGAAAATCTACATATGGTGCACAGGCTAATCCTGAAGGATGGACTGTCTTGCAAGGAGCCAGTTTTCTTCTTGGTCTCTTCATGACTTGATTCAAAACCCATTGAAGTCAATGGGAGTCTTTCCCTTACAGCAAGTGTTTAGTGTGTTTCATGCCCAGGTGAGAGCTGGTTCTCAGATGCGTATGGATGGGAAATACAATCTTGTATGAATGTCTTTGCAAAGGGTACTGTTATGTATTCTGGGATTTATGACAGAACAGGTTTAAACTCGAGTACAAAGAGAAATTAAATCATTGTTCAAAGAGGATAAGCTATTTTTTAGCTTCAGGATGCTTAAAAACTAATTAGTTGAACATGTTTTTGATTTGCTATAAAAAAAACAACAGCATTTTAACTGAGTTTACCAAAAAATCATTTATTTAAAGTCTGAATTGGCAAGTCCCTACCATGCTCAGGGGACAAAAGGGTGCCCTGAGAGCTATCATGCTCACCCCTGGGCTCACAGAACAGAAGCCCCTCTGTGGAAAACCAGCAGAGTTGCGATTCTGTGTGGAAGACATGGGATGGCAGCATTGTTCCCAACACAGAAGCACTAGCTGTGTTACAAAAATGGAACATAACTAAGTTAAAGCACCCTGAGCAACCTTCTTGTTCTAACAGCTCTGACTGCGGACACTATCTTCTGCAGCCAGCATCTTAGTTCCCTGTTGAGCAAGCACTGACAGGCATCACGGTACATGGAGAGCTACAGATAGATGGTATGTATGCTTGCACTTTTGTCCCCTTGTCTTCTCTGCACTTGCTCTAGAATGAACAACCACATTTTACCCAATCAAAAGGAAATGAATGATTTTCCAATGTTCTGCTTACAGAGCGCTGCTTAACCAAGAAGGTTTTATGATAGGAACCAATCCTACAGCCCGTAGTCGTGCAAGCCATATCTATGGCTTCTCTGAGAGCACTCTGTCCTCTGGCTGTATCTTCAATGGCTATGGTGGGCCTACAAACCTCTCCCTTCCAGAATATAGTGTCCATAGACTATCACAAGTAATTTTTACCCTCCTATAGGCTTTTTTTATGATAGGAGAGCTTATCACCTCCAAGTCTCTCAACATATAACCAATTGTATTTCTTCCTGTTTGATCTTTAAAGATTAAAATTTAGTATGTTTTAGGACAGTTATATTACTGAGCTAATATAAAATTATTAAAAATAGAGAGACACAATCTTCTGATTATACACCAAAAATGTCTTTAAGATGAAGGGGGGAAATTGATTTTAAATTGGAATTATTAAAAGCATATGTGGTGTCCTTTATTTTCTGTTTATCTGCGCAACGCACTGTAGAACAGTGTCTAAAATACTTTTAATAGCTGAGTTAATTCAGGTTTTGTGTTCCAGACCCTGCTCTAAATGAGAATTCCTGCTCATTGGGGGAAATTCAGCTACACAGACTGCTGTTGGATAACCAGTGTACCCAAAGTTGTATCATCAGAGCAGCACATTGCATTGCTTTAATCTGTAGACTGTGTTAAGAAAATGTTGTTTTTTTGAGATCATTCAAAGAGTCTAAATAAAACTGAAACCATCTGTTTGATTCATAAGAAGTAAATGAGTTCAGCAAACATTAAAAGTGCTTGGAATACATATGCATATGTGTTTATACATACACACACACACATTGTTGTAACTGATTTCCATAAATTACAAAGATATACATAGAGGCAATAATATTTTGAAAAAGTACAATTATATAGGATAATATTTGGTTCCCAATCACCTTTACAACTTCTACAAGCACCAGTGACATGAACTTTGAGCAGATCTGGGACTCCTGAAGGTGGAAAGTGCTAGCTCCAGGGCATTGTTCCTAATTTCTGGCTCCTTTTTACAGAAGGAATAATATCACACAGCTTCATTGGGACTGGATTTGGGGGTTCTGTGCAACCATCAATGGTCAAATTAGGCATTAGGCTGCCAGATGACTGGGGAGAATGAGCACGACCTCCTTGAGGGACAGTCTTTCATGGATACTTCTGCCTTGATAACGCCTTGATTTTTAAAGCCAAAAGGGACCATTCCATTATGGTCATCTAATCTGACTTCCTGTACAACACAGGCCACAGAATTTCAACAAGTGATTCCTGCGTCAAGCTTATAACTTCTGGTTTAGCTGAAGCCTATATTTTTAAAAGCCATCCAACCTTTGATTGAATGACTTCGTGACCGAAAATCAACCACATCCCTAGGTAAATTGTTCCAATGGTTAATTGCCTTCATTGCTAAAAATGTGCATCTTATTTCTAGTCTGAATTTCTCTGGAGTCAACTTCCAGCCATTAGAGCTTGTTATGATTTTGTCTGCTAGATTAAAGAGGCCTGAACCATCAGAAATCCCCTCTTCATGTAGGTATTTAGAGATTGTGACCAACTCACCTCTTAAATTTCTGTTTGCAGATCCCCCCTTACACATTCCAAATCCCCCTCCTGAGAGAGACCAGTCATAGAGGAACGGCAAAACAGTAATTCAGATTTTCCTGGCCTGAGCATCCATTCCTAGATGTTTCTCTGCAGGAGGGGATGACTGTGCCCCTAAAACATAGTTGACACTTCAAGAAGAACTCTAGAGACAATTCTTTTCAGTGAATTTCTACTTAATCATAGTATCATATTTTCGAGTATGTATGTGTGTGAAGATCTTCTCCTTATTCCTTAACATCTTGTGCAGGATCAGGCCCCTGGTGTGACAAGACTATGGGAACCTAACACCAGTATCAGTGCAAAGAAGGTACAATATCTGTGCAAGGAATGTTAGATTTCTATATGCTGGTCAGAACATCTGGGCCAGCTTCTGGACAGTGTGGAAAACATACACTGCCCCTTGCAAAAGGATGTAGTAATAGCAGATGTAGCCATTCTGGGCATTCACCCAGTCATTCCTGGGGGCATTGTATCTAAGCAAACACACTGTCTCAAGGATCTGCTACCATTATCCCGCCTTCCTATCTCTCCCCGGCACCAGCAGTGTCTTAATGACACACGTAGCCTTTATGCTTTATCTCTGGGATTCTGATTATCCTCCTACGCTGGAGACAACAACTACATTTGATCCCAATCATATGGATACAAAACAGCCAAATTATTTTCTGATATTACATGTGCAGAGCACTGGTAAACCCAGAGGGTTTT
Organism: Mauremys mutica; assembly: GCF_020497125.1. Taxonomy (NCBI): domain Eukaryota; kingdom Metazoa; phylum Chordata; order Testudines; family Geoemydidae; genus Mauremys; species Mauremys mutica. Next base: position 17,649,166 of record NC_059079.1, read on the forward strand.
GTAATGTTGGCCCCTTCTTATTGGCACAATTTATTCCTAGAAGTAGCCTTATTTCAGTCAATGTCAATAGGACTGTCCTTGCTTGAGTAAAGGTTGGAGAACTGGGCCTTTAGCAAGCTATATCCAACATGATGCCAATTCTCCATTTTTAACTAAGGAAGGATTATCCCTCACCCTACCCCCAACTGTATGGGCATTATTAATGTATTTATTAAATAAACATGAAGATATTAAATTTAGCTATAACAGATTCTGCCCAGATGTCAGAGCAACTATTTTCTGTCATCAGCTGGATGCTGTCTTAAAGTCTCTCATTCCAGAGCTAATGCTGAAAAGGAGGCAGCATTGCAAAGCAGTCAAACTACAGGACTTTGGGGGTCAGGAGAAAGCAGTTGTATCCTGAGCTCTGCCCTGATTCACTATGTGACCTTAGGCAAGCTGCTTTTCCTCTCCCTCTGGGGACAGTGATACCTAACCCTTATTAAAGTACGTTCAGATCTGAGGAGAGAAAGTGCTCTGTCAGTGCTATTCATAGTACAGGCAGATTTTTAATATCTCCCTCCCTCTGGCAATGAAGGGTTTGCTGAATTTCTCTGGAGTCAACATTTTTTAAAACTCAGTCAATGTCAATAGGACTGTCCTTGCTTGAGTAAAGGTTGGGCCGGGGGAAGGGAAGCGGGACCCGCCGGGGCCGGGCTGGGGGGGGGGGAAGGGAAGCGAGACCCGCCGGGGCTGGGCCGGGCCGGGGGGCATGGGCGGCAGGTTATATACTTGTGTGGGGCCCGGGCCCCAGCAATATTCAGGGCTGGGCGCCCTGCTCCAGCAATAGTTGGAGCTGGGTCTCTTCCCGCCCCCCGCCTCCCCCCCGTCCTGCCTGGATCGGCCCCGGCCACCGCAGGTCTCCCCCCGCCGCCGCGACCCTGCCTGGAGCAGGTTTCAGCCCCCGCCTGCCACCCCCCCTCCGCGTGTTCCCCCCGCCTCCCGCGCCGCGTTGTGTTGCGTCCCTGCCTGACAGAACGCAGCGCGCCTCTCCCCTGCCTGCTGCCCGGAGGGCTCCCAGCAGATTTGCTGTCTGCTGCCGCAGGGTCCTAGTGCCTGCCCCCCGCCAGTACTGGCAAGGCAGGCTGCCCTTACCCTCAGCCCCAGCCAGAGCCCTCATTCCCCCCGCACCCTAATCCTCAGCCCCAGCCCTGAGCACCCCCACATCATGAACCCCTCATCCCCCTGCACCCTAATCCTCAGCCCCAGCCAGAGCCCTTATCCCCCCACACCCTAATCCTCTGCCCCAGCCCTGAGCGCCCCCACATCATGAACCCCTCATCCCCCCGCACCCTAATCCTCTGCCCCAGCCCTGAGCGCCCCCACATCATGAACCCCTCATCCACAGCCCTCACCCCACACTCCAAACCTCTTCCCTAGCCCTGAGCCCCCTCGCATCATGAACCCCTCATCCACAGCCCTCACCCCACAGCCCAACCCTCTTCCCTAGCCCTGAGCCCCCTCGCATCATGAACCCCTCATCCACAGCCCTCACCCCACAGCCCAACCCTCTTCCCTAGCCCTGAGCCCCCTCCTGCATCATGTACCCCTCACCCTCAGCCCCACAGCCCTCACCCCTGCACTCCCTCCTATCCCCAAACTCCGTCCCAAAGCCTGCACCCCCACCCCCTGCCGCAGCCTGGAGCCTGCATCGAGCACAGAGCCTGCATCCAGACCCCCTCCCCCACCCAAACTCCCTCCCAGAGCCTAAGGCAGTAAATCTAAGTGCGTGTTTTGTCCTTTGAGTGAGGTGCATTACTGAGTGTATATATTTATTAAAACTGCGCGCACTTAGGGGAGGAGGTGGAGAAGAGACAGGGCAGGGGCGGGGCCTCATGGAAGGGGTGGATTGGGGGTGGGGCCAGGGGCAGCAAGGGGGCGTGTCAGTGATGCGGCCCTCGGGCCAATGCACTAGTCCTCATGCGGCCCTCGGGGTCATTTGAGTTTGAGACCCCTGCTCTAGAGTCATGGCTTGGCCTCTAGGCTTTGCCTCTAGTGTCATGGCAGCTGCAGCCATGGGGAGCTGCCTTTTTAAGTGCTGGGTGAAAGGCCACTTCTGATTGGGGCAAGCTGATTAATGAACTAAGACCTCCTGTGATTGGCTGGGCAGGGAACCAAGCCACAGCCTTACCAGCTGAACAGACCAAGGAGTCTGTTGCTGGGTAACACTATACACAGAGTCCAGCCTATTCCTTGTACTTCTGCTATGTGTTGGGGGGGCGAGGGGGGGGCTCACAGCTGCCCTGACGCTCCTTCTCCTCCTATAGACACTGTCCAACCATATATGAAAATTCAATGGATCAGGAATAAGCTCCTTAGCTGGGTTTGTTTAGCCTCTGCTACTAAGCGTTCACCAGCTCTGTGTGGTGCTTTTAGCTCTGACTGACCCTTTTGGATTTCAGCTCAAGGCCATTAGCCTCTTTAAACTCCATGCAAACCCTTTAGAAATTATGTGCACAAGCCACTAACCGCTGTGAGGCAGGAATTAGAGTCATCACCTGCCCTTTTGCAAGACGACAGCCTCCGTGAAGCAAGAACTATATTGTGGGAGAAGGCGAGAGAGAAAGAGTCCTGCACAAGTTCTCTTATTGCTATGCATTCCAGAGCTTACTTCTTGTTGGAAAGAGAGTATCTGGAGTATAAAGAAGCCAACATTTTTGTGAGTAGTATCTTTGTATATTTCCAATATCTAAGCTGGGTATAACTAATTAACATGCAACTGGCATCTTTTTTACATCTTGAGCCTGGCTTTCCCCCATTTTGTGTTAGCATCCCTTCCCGCTAGGGTGACCAGATGTCCCGATTTTATAGGGACAGTCCCGATTTTGGGGTCTTTTTCTTATATAGGATCCTATTACCCCCCACCCCCTGTCCCGATTTTTCACACTTGCTGTCTGGTCACCCTACTTCCCACACCCCTTCTTAACACAAGAAGTAAACTCACAAAATTATATACTGAGTACGTACCTACAGTCTTGACCAGAATTGCACTTGAGCAGCCAGCCAGTCCCACCCCTTGCACCACTGCATCTACATTTCTATTTTTAGCAAGCTAGCTTGATCAGAGGTAGTGCAGGTATGTCTGCTTGAGCTGGAACCTACACCTTCCAGCTCCAGTGTAGACATATAATTCTTGGGTGGTGGTGGTTGTTTTTGGGAGGGGGAGAATTGGGGGGGGGGAATTAACCCTAATATCTTTAATTTTCAAAGTTAATTCCACAGATCATCAGATGTAATTTAATGACCTAAAACTGTACATTGTTTCATAATAGTGGAGCTTTATTCTTTTGGGATTTCATTGGTAATTAGAGGAAATGTAATAAGAATCCAAATGGAGGCCCTGATATTACAGTCACCATATGCATGCAAAAATCCCACTGACTTCTGGGTAGCTTCACATTGTTTTTCTAAGTGCCCCATTGGTACTTCTCCATTGTGCACAAAAAACCCTTAAGGGAACTTGGGAAAGGAATTTTGGTATCAGAGTCCACCAAAATCCAAGTGGCAAGTGAACTACTTAACAAAAATGAAAAACAAAATATTAATGTGGACTGGCTGGCTCTGGGACTGAAAACTAGTATATAGTCATTTGCCTTTAAGCAGACAGTTCAAATCCAGTGCTAGCTGATGATGCTTGGCTGTTATCTTTTCATAAAAATATCATCTACTGTAGCAATATGCTGTATTTCCTACCCATCCACGTTTCCCAAAAAAGCCAGGTTGAAAAGGACTATGACCACATTTTTATATATATATATATAAAATGTGGTCATAGTCCTTTTATATATGCATATATATATGCTTATTTTTATTGTTAGGTTTCATAAGAATCCTTCATGTTTCCACGTAGTATTTTCATGCATCCAAGGGTCTCAAAGTGCTCTAGAAACATTAATTAACTAATTCTCACAACTCTTAATTTTAACTTAAAAAGTAAGCAAGTATTTTTTAAGGGAACATGTCAAGTTCATCACGTTCCACACTTTATCTTCTTTTTGTACCTTTGTTTTAGGGCATCTTTGTCATTCCTTCAAAGGATAATTTGCTGGAATGGCTAGCCGAAGTCCAGGGACTCAAGGATTCTCTTTGGGAAGGTAACATATAAAGATTTTACTATACCATGTGATTTTATTAGTGTAGTGTGTGTAATGTTATGACTATCCATCCATCCTTCTGGCTATTTAAAAAAATTGATAATGCAAACAGTTTTAAGAAAGCATACAGAACTTGACTGGTTTTTCATTATTAGCTGCACATTAGTTTTCAGTACCCCTCCATAACTACATTAATACTTTGTAAATTATGTTTGTTGTTAATCAATGTACAACAAAGTGAATATTTTACAAAATAAGGGATGGAATTTTCATAGGAGGCATTGAATTTCAAATCCCAGCCAAGAGACTTGTGTCTCAGGAAATCACTAATAACTGCTTTATCTGTGGATGGTTGACTCTTACTCAGCACAGGTAGAGTAACTAGTGACTGAAAGTTGTTACCCTCTGACAGCAGTTTGGTGGCCACGGTCCCACCCTATTAACCAGACTGTCCACATTAAAAAAAACAAAAACCTACTGGTTTTGATCCTGACTGACTTCCTTTAAGGCTGTTGACAGAGGGTTCAGGCTTTCAAGATGCTGAGCTACTTCAGCTTCTACTGAACAAGTGTTATTTTACAGGGGTGCTCAGCACCTTACAAAATAGAGCCCAGAATATAGAAGGAGTCTAACCTCCCCGCTCACCCTTAGCTATGGTCCTTCCAAAACAACACTGAGGTACACTGATGTGGTAGTATGGGGAAGCTTACCCTGTGTCAGGACTGGACTGAGGCAATCATGAGCCTTAGGCACACCATGGCATGGGGCTCCCTGTGGCTTCATTCCCACAGTCTGGCCCCCATACCAGGACCCTTCCCCCTACCTTGAGAGATCAAAGAAGGGATATGAAACAGCCTTTTATCCCCAGGAGAAGCAGCAGGGGCCCTCACACTTATCAATGGTAGCAGGTTATCCCCAGAACTCAGTGACTCCATCTTGAGATGCATCAAGCAGTTCCCACTTCTCAGGCTATCTGCAGCTGTTACAGTCAGGTCATGTTTTCAAGGGTTTCTTTGCAACCCTTTGAAGAGCAGAAACTAACTTTTTTAACAAATGAAAGCTGAATCCAGGATGTAATCCCATTAGTCCAGGAATTGGGACAGTAGGCGTAGGTTTATAGTGCTTCTGCCTTACTCCAGCCCTGCTGTGCCGTGGCACATCGAGTATCTGTTCTGTGAATTGATTTCAGCTTCCAGACCTGTTTATCTGACATTCTTCAATGGCACTAAATTCAATTGATGATGATAATCCAGCAATCCAATAAGTGTATGTATAATTAGCATTTTTATCTAATGTGAAGCATCCTGCTTCACCTGTTGTTTTCCAGAACTTGTTAACATTAGCACAAGGAACACAACTTTCAAAAACAAAACAAAAAACCTATAACAACAAAGCCTTCATTGGACAAATGCAACACAGATGTGCTTGTTAAATACAAGATAGTATTTTAGTTAATACCAATCTCTTTCTCATAATAGGGGCTGTTCTCCAGCTGTCAATAAAGTACACTGAAGAGTACAATAGTGTCCCTCCAACTCTGATATTTAACACCATTCCATTCCATCCCAATGGTAAGGACCATGTGAGAAATTGTCTGATCATGTAGTTAGATATTTCAGACACTTGTTTAGCTTGACTTTTATTTCCCTGCACTATCATTGCTCCAACAGAAACCTTGTTCAAACCCTCCCCAAAACTGTGTGCAATTTTCAGGCAGGGGATTCATAAACCATGTCTAAACCATGCATTTGAATGCTCAGGTTGTCCCACGGGTGCATAAATCTCCATTTTCATGCCCGAATGCCCAAATGCAGGATTCATTGATTAAATGCAGGATTTGGGTCTTAAGACTCACATATTTGAAAACTGGGCTTTCTCTGGCCACAGCATGCCCTTAGGGAAAATGCAAGCACATGTCCCTTCCTAGATAGAAGAGAGAGTGTATGCTTCTGAAGCAGGAGCTCCCGCTTCCCCTGTGTCCTGCATAACTTCCCATCCTGCACAAATGCAAGAAAGAAGTCTACATAGCCAAAGGCTGTGTTAATAAAAGCTGAGCAGACAGAGAGGATCATAGCTCACATTTGCCAAGCATTACAGTGCCCAGCCAGTACCTGGAACAAAGTTGTTTAAATTCCCCTATACCGTCCTATTGTAATACAGCATATCACTCTTACCAGAAGAGGTAACCTCCACAGCACTGACAGGCTGGCTCTTCACCTGGGTTTTGGGGGCATCTCTGGTGCTCTCTCTGCCTCAGGGTTTGGTGTACCAAAGAGATCTTGGCTGCCTAGGGGAATAGCCCCCTGAATGGGTTTGTGGTCATTTTCACGCCTTCAGATGCCTTGGCCAAATTGTCCAGAACCCTATGCTGGGATTCATGGGTAGTGTCCTCATCAAAAATCCAGTACAGCTCCTCATAGTAAGGGCAGGTACTGAGAGCACTACCAGAGGCCTTGTTTGTGTCCCTAGGGGTGGTGTATCTCTGCCGGAGCTCCTTTGCTTGAGGACAACACGGGGCTTTGTCCTGTGAGTGCCCCTCCTCCCACTCTTGCTCCGATTGCCACTTGTAAATCAATGTAACAGTGACTGCTGCTAAAATGGGACTGGACGTGTCCCTGTCCCCAGAGGGCAAGGAGATCCAGGACTTCTAGACAAGCCCACTCCGAAGCACAATGCGTGGCTGCCATAATGGGTAGGTGACTCTGGGAGTGTGAACTTGCCACAAGCTGAAATTGTAAAGGGGTGCATCCGAGTGCGTGCCAGCATTTAAAAAAGAGGTGACATCCAGTCAAGCTGACCCTGAAGCAGTAGAGGACACACAGGTCAACAGATGTGAAGCAATGCAGTTTGGGATGGCAGTGGGAGGACTGCCAGAAGTGATAGGTTTATCCAAAATCGAGATGTGTCCACACAAACCTTATACTAGTATAACTCATTTTGAAATAGTTATCTTGCTTTCAAAACAGATTAAGGGAAATGGGATTAAATGACAGATAAAGATTGCACGGGTAACCATACATCTGGCATTTCCTAATTTTGAATGCTTGACTTTGCAATGTAAATATTCTTTTAACATACTTTTTAATGTAATTTCTATAATAAACTTTGAAAGATAATTTTTTGTGGCCAGTTTTAGTCCTGGAAACTCATACACTTCACAAACTAGGGACCAAATATTAGCCTCAATGATACCTTTACACCCCCAGTGAAAGGATACGTTGGTGCTACTCAAAAGAGAGTTTAGCCCACAGTTTGATATTTTGGTGAGTCAGTGCACGTCAGAAATAGAAAGCAAATTGCTATGATGATCAGTGTAAATCTGTATTATTATTTAGTACTTGAATTGCAGCTATGTCAAAGGCTCCACTCAGGGTTTTGTCCCCGTTGTACAGACACCATACAAAAACAAAGTAAGAGTATAATCTAATTGAAGAATCAGAGGGAGTGTGGACAAGTGTGACAATGATAGAAACACCCGGTTACATTGATTTGCCCTATACAACACCTAGATAGTCTGAGTAATTTAAAGCTATAAATAAATAAAACACAATAACTCTCACTAGTTCCTCTAGCATACGACAGCCATGTTGCTAAGTTCTTTTGAAGTTACACAACAATTTTGTTCAATACAGTGGATCAACATTCTGGGAGACCTTGTATAGATTTTCTTGACAATCCTAAAGAGTGGAATGGAAAGTTAACGATGAGTAGCATTTTACTCGCTATCCAGGTAAGAAAAGAGTATTTTAAATAACTCAATTTAAATCTCTTTCATAAAAGAAAATACTAAAATGTAGTTTACCTATATAATAGGGATTTCAAACTTGCGGACTGATTGTGTGATGTAGGATTATTCATTTGGTTTAAAATTAAAAATGCAAGTGGCTGGATGGCTTCAGAGCCACAACAAATATATTCTGTAAACCATCTTTTTTTAATAAGATTAATTTATTTTTACTTCTGTATTTGTTCCCTGGTGTCTCATTTAGCAGCACATTACTTCTGAGTAAGACAGATAGATAAATGAATGAGTATGATTGAAGCTGCTGCCAGTGCTAAATATTTTTGACCAGTAGCTACTTTGATCTTTTGGATTTATGCTCTCTTATCTTGAGTAAGCCACTGCTCAAGACATGTGTACTCTGCCTGATTCTCTGTACTTTTAAAAATACTTTTAAAATGCTGATAGCTCTACTTTTAAATTCCTGAATTATCTCATGGTCAAAGCCTTGATCATGAGTGTTGGCATAAGTCTTGAGATTAGTGAGTAACTCAAAGCAGCTACCTTCAGTTTTAACACACAGGCCTCAGTGTTTCAAATTTACTGCCTTTTCTTCCAAGAAAAAAATGCATACAGCCTTCTCCTTGAAGCAAGTCCTACCCCTTTTTAATGTCTTTCCCATCACTATGAAGGATATCCTGCCCTCCACTCATGACTGAAAATGGCCCCCAGATGTATGCGTGATTTTTGTGGCCATCCTAGTATTGGTTCTGAGTAAAACAAATGGCAGTCATGTATCATTCATGGCTGTCTGCTTGGAATTATACAAAAATCTGAGAGAAAACAGGAAGAAGGGAGCATAGGTTATGACCTTTTTTAAGGAAATCAAAATGAAGGGCCCAATCCCAATCCTAACAAAGCCACAAAGTGGCCTCGTTTTTGCTTTGAATTTAACATACCAGTATGATTGTTATTCATTCATTGTAAAACTATTAAATCAATCATTTTGATGGATTGTGAGTTCTGTGCAGAATAGATGTTTTAGAGACCAATTTGTACTCTCTCTCTCTCTCTCTCTCTCTCTCTCTCTCTCTCTCTCTCTCTCCATGTTTATACCTTTATACAGGTAATGCTTTCTAATCCAGAACTGGAAAATGCAGTGAATGTGGAAGCAGCAGAAATGCTGAAAAATAACATATCCTTGTACAGACAAATGGTTATACAATGTGTTAGAACTAGCCAGCACCTAGAAGGTAATACTGTACTTGCTTTGTTATTACCCATAAATAGAATTTTGTTTCTTTTAAAACTCCTTCTTTAAAAAACAGTTTATTGTATACTCAACAGTAAATTTATATTAGTATGATTGGTAATTTAATGTCAACAAACACCAGTTAGGGAATACGCTGGGCCAAATTCAGAGCGAATGTACACGGTCCTATAAATGACACCTTGGTGAGTGAGCCCCAGTGTAATTTATATAGTGATATTAGGGAAAGTCAGATTTGTTGCAGGAAAAGTAAGTAAGAGGAAGGGCGTTAGATGAATCAGGGAGCCAGAGAGCAGAAATACTGCTATCCTTATCATGACTTGCCTGCCTAATATGAATTGTACTCGCCTGGTAAATCTTCATGAGAATGGCATTTAATGTGCTATGGTTATGCTATACAATGACGAGCCTGCAAAAGCAACTACAACTAGGGTAAAAATTGGGGCAGAATTTGGGTCAGTATATTTAATGTTGTTGGTGCAAGCAGGGCATGTGGCAGATATGAAAGGTGAGTACTGTGGCTGTACTTGCTCTCAATGCGCCAAATTCCGGTCCACTCTGACCACTGTATGCCACGCAAGTGCCACAGAGTGGCTGTATTCTGGCAATAATGGGTCGGTGCCTATAGGAGAATTTGCCTGTTGCAGAGGACATTGCTGCTGGTACAAAGCTATCAGAATCTGCTGCTGTTCCAGCTGCCTACCCAAACCTCTGGAGTACTGTGTGGGACAGCTGCACTCCTTTTGGCAGGGACAGGAGGAGTAGTGCACATGCAGAGGGGAAAGAAACCCAATATCTGTACCATAGTGCTGATGTGGTGGGTTGTTAATTGTATGAGAACTGGGGGAAAATATAGGACCAGATCTTTATCTGATGTTAATCAACATAGCTCCATTGAAGTCAATGGAACTGAACCATTTTACAGGATCTGACTCATAAAGATTTTTTTTAAAATGTCCATCTTCTCCTTTGCAGACCTTTCTAGCACTGGGAAAGATTGTGCTTCTTCTCTGAAGTATTACTTGCCCTCTGAAGCATCTTCTCGGGGCCATGTCAGGTAAGTTATGATGAACTAAGAAATCTTGGCCCCACTAAAGCCAATGAGAGTTTTGCCTGTGACTTTAGTAGGGCCAGGATTTCACACCTATTGTGCTAGACTCACTCTAAATGCTAGTTCCTGGAGATAGGGTGGGGTAGATAGCTTCAAACCCTAACACGAAGGGAATTCACAGGTGACCAGATACAATCAGATTCTGGAGTGGTGCAAAGGGGCCTGAATTAGGAAGAGAACCTGGCCCATATGTTAGCTTGAAATTTAACCTCAGAATTATTTCAGTGGTAATGTCATGCACAACTCTAGCACTATAGAAATAAATACAAAATAAAAACAATCTAGTGTATTCTAGAAAGAATTCATTGGTTTCCCTATACTATTAAAATAATAAAATAAATAAATTGTACATAAATATGTTTCATCCCCTGGAATAAATGTCATTGACTAGGTCAAACCAAAATAACACTTGACTTACCAATGACACAATTCCTGGCTATGCTCCTGTAGGTGAAGAACTCATTTCAGTTGGACATAAGACTTACTGGCAATAACTGTGAAGGCAACTGCTTGCCGGATGTTTCCATAAGAAAGTTAAATAATTGGGAATATCCATTAACAGGAAAAAGAAAATAATTGCCCCTTTTGGGATATAGCTCTTAATACAACCTGAGCCCAATGTTGCTCCTTCTGAAGTTATCAGTGGAAGTTTTGCTGTTAACTACAATGGAAGTGGGATCATTAAGTTTTGCATGAACTTCAGAGGATACTGAATTAGAACCATTACAAAAAGAATGAACAGTATTAGTTTGTCACCAACATATTATGGATCAATCCCACCTTCTTTGGACACCCAAAACTTCCATTGACTGAAGTGAAAGTTCTGGGTCTGGAATGGAAGATACTAAGGGTCAAGGTCCATAATGGAATTATTCCCTTTTCAGGATATAGCTTTAAATATTGGTAAAAGCAAAACACCTCTGAGGAGCTGCTTTTGACATTTTACAGGACCTCAAAGGCTAGGGTGTGGCGGGAGGACGCCGGATATATAAAAATAATGGTGGTCATTGAGCTCAAGGGTCCATGTTTTCTCTCGGGCTGGTTTCCTTCCTCTCAACTTCACTATTGCCTCCTGAATGTCTGACAGCAATGGGGTTGCAGCGGTTTTCCTGGTTCACACGTACAATTATCTCTTGTTATTTATAACATTATATAGAATTACATATACTGATTTGTTTTATTTGACTTTTTTGAGTGTAACTTTAGCGCCCTCATGGCCAAGATGGAGTCTGCTCTGCAGGCAGCTCTGGCCAAGAGAAGGCGCGCACAGGAATGCAGCAGGAGAAATCCCTTCCACCCCAGGGGCACCTGTTCCAAACCCCCCAGAGTGAACACCCCCCCCCCACAGGAAAAGTACAATGGCTATAAGAAAGGGAAATATTTATTTACAGAGGGATGAGAGGAGAAAAACAACAAGGGGAAATATAGGGGAGCAGTAGAACAGGGCTGCATCCAAACCAAGGCCCCAGGGGCCCAGTGGTAGCACAGTCTGGAAGGACAGACACCGAGCAATGTGTCTGCACACAGAGTTCAGGAGTCCTGAGCAAAGTTCCAGTCCAGTAGTGAGTCTTGGGTGCTCCTGGTCGTCTTTCCCCCAACAAACCCCTCCGGTGCCCTCTTCTGCCGCTCTCTGCAAAGCCACAAAGAGCGACCACCTCCCCACTTAACTAGCCAGCAGCCTCCCTCCTTGTTCCCAATGCAGAGTCACAAGCCCCAGTACTCACAGCCCCACGCAGCTCTGGGCAGCAGTGATACTGGGTCCAGCTCCGGCCTGTCTTTCTCGGGCGATTCCTCCCTGGCACAGTGCTCCTCCTGGCTCCTGTCCTGATGTGTCCCCGATCGGCCGCCCTGCCCTTCCCAGGCTTCAGACAGGTTCTCTGCTGCTTCCTTTGCGAGGGCCTGCGGGCTGCTGCCTCTCTCTCTCTCCGAGCTCCAGAGCCCCCCCTTTTTTTCCTCCTTTTTTCTCACTCTCCCCCTCTCACCTAGGAAAAAGATTTAAAGGGGCCATGCTCTCTAAACCCCACAGGGGTTACATGAGGATTAAATTGTAAAGGTATCTTTATTGAAACAAGAGCACCTAGCGCAAGACAATACAGTACATAATGAAGAGCCAAGCAAGACAATACATTTGTGGGGTTCCAAGTCCATGTATTCCAAAAGCTGATGCCATCGGGTAGGATTCTCAAAAGCACCCAGTGTTGGCCTAACTGCACTCACTGAGGGCTTGTCTACACTGTGCTTTACTTCGTATACATTTAATCCACACTAGCATGTTGCACACCAACTGGCCTACTGCTCCACAGGACCCTGCTGGCATGCACTAGACGTTCCCTACTGCATGTTAACATATTACTGTTTGAAATGGGACTACATTAACATGTACTAGGGATCATCTAATGCATGCCAGCATGGTCCTCATAGGCCAGTTAGCATGACACATAGTGTGAACTAAAATTTACACCCCTCTGGTGCAGACTAAAGCAACATGTAGACAAGCCCTGACACACAGGGTAAAACTCCCACTGATTTCAGTGGGGGCAGAGGTAGGCCGACACTGGGTGTCTGAAAATTATTAGTAGTAGTAGTAGTACTGTAGTAGCGCCTGCAAGCCCCACTCCCGGACCAAGACCCTATTGTGCTAGGTGTGGTACACAGGTAGAACGAAAAAGACAGTCCCTGCCCCACAGAGCTAATAATCTAGGTAAAATCACCTCCACCACGTTCAAACAAGAGTTTACTTAGCTACCCAAACAATTTTTTTAAAACGTGTAATGGCAAGCGAGATAATACATTTCAAAAGGCTAATTGATATTGAACAAAATAATGTATTGTGGAGATATATTAGTATAAGGTCGCAACCAACTTTTTTTTTTCCTGATTTTTGGCCTTAACCCCCTCTTCTAAATGCCTCAAGCGAAATCTCTGTAATTGATGTCTAGTATAAATGGTCTTTGACCAGATTTTGGGGCCAGAATGAAGTGGTCTGACGTGCTGTTTCTGAGACATGTCACTAACAAAAAAGATGTCTTTTTCTCTTTTTCAAAACTATTTTCATGTTTTTTTATGTTATTTCTGAGGCAGCTGGGCCATGAACCCCTACTCTTGTCTTTATTCTAGAGTCTGTATAGAGATTTGGGGTGAAATCCTGACTCCACTGAAGTCAATGTTAAAACTCCCATTGAGTTGAGTGGGGCCAGGATTTCTCCTCTTGAGCTTAATCCTTGGTATAGATGAGGGGATGAGGCTGTCTGGGGACTGTATTAGCCTTGGTGCAAGTTACAGTGAGCGCAGAGTTTAACTGGGAGGAGAATTTGGTCTAGTGTGAGTGTGAATAAACCAGATAGTAATGCAATTAATAGTTAAAAAATGCAATATTTAAATAACCACTTTGCTTCATTTATATTGACTATACGTGTAATAGTTTTGAGACTAAAGATATAGCCATAAAACATATAAAGAGGGTTTTAAAAAACTCTACCCTGCGTTGTTTGTTGGTGGGGTATGATAGCTATTTTAGAATGTATATATTCCTTCCCTATTAGCTATATATTCTCTTAACCAGATCTGCTTTATAAATAATCAGAAAATTGGTTCTTTTCTGCTAAACTAATCCCTGGAAGGGGCTGGGGGGGGGCAGACTATGAAAATAATCCATCTGGTTGTCTCATAAACTGATAACATGTAAACATAGCTAAAATGTCTTTAAAACATTAGTGTTTGCTCTTGTTTAAGATGGCTGCTTTGACTCTATATTTCTGTCATTTGCGAGCAGCCAGTAATGCAATAATTTAAAACCCTTTTAATTCATTCTGTTGTTTTGTGGAAGGTTATGCATGAAAATCTGTGTTTACTACCAAATTGTCTGATCACCAGAAACTTTACTATGCATTTATATTTTCAGAAGGATTACAACCATTTCGTTTGAAGATTACCACAGGATGTGGTCAGGAATAGCCACATCAAAAGCAGCAGAACATTTTAAAGCCCCATGTAAGATGATATGCCTGATTTAGTAAAATTAAATATAATGGACCTGATTCTTCTCTCCTGCTGGATTTACACTAGAATAACAACTTTGACTTCAGTGGAGTTGTTCCTGATTGTGAGATCAGAATCAAGCTGTATATCTTAAGCATCCACAAATTAGGGTCAGATCCTCAGGTGATGTAAATTGACATAGCTGCAATGACTTCAATAGAACTATGTCGGTTTACACCAGTTGAAGATCAGGCCCTTATTCTTATTTATTATTGCACTGTCCTAGGAGTCCCAGTCATGGACTCTGCCTAGCACAGCGGGTCCAATGTACAAAGATGGAACAAAAAGAAGATCTCTGCCCCCAAGAACTTACAATCTAAGTAAGTTCTTGTTAGGAAGTTTGGAAACCTGGGTTTGTATGGAAGAAAACGTATTAAGAAGTCATTAGTGAAGTGTATACAATTATGATGAGTAGGAAAATGTTTTGGGAGGAGGATAAGATCAAAATAAAACAGATGTGAACTATGGCCAACACAGTGCTCTGATGATAATGCAGTGTTCCACCACCAAAGAATGTTGTAACTAAGTTACCAGCACACTTGGATGCATGACAGTGCTTTAATAGGATTTTAGGGGGATTACTTATCGGAGTTTCGGTCTGCAGAATCAGGTTTATATTGTTATTTATTATATATTCTAGTCAAAAGAAATGTGTATCATATAATCACCATTTTATGTTCATGCATTTCAGTGGTCATTTTTGTCCTATTTTGTTGTTTTATTCATAATAGTTTAAAAATGCACATATAGTGTTGCCATCCACCTAAGACAAGAGATCAAAATTTGCTCTCAATTACACTAGTGTTTATCAGAGTAACTCCACTAAGTTTCATGGAATTACTTCAAATTTACCCCATTTTAACTAAGGTCAGAGTCTGGCCCAGGGACCTTATTAATAGCAATTATGTAGTTGTTAATGGTTGAGGTCCTGATTCCATTGCAGTTGATAGCAAAAGTCTCATTGACTGTAATAGTGCAGGATTCTGCTATAAATTTCTCTAAGTCACACATATGCTTGTACTACTCTGATATTTAATATTTCTTTGGGGAATGTGATGATTGGTGCATCTTTTTCTCTAACTGTAACTTTCTGTAATTATGCCATTATAGTGTTTGAAGATCCAACATTTATAGGGAACTGCTATGGCTGGAAGGCAAAAAATGTGAAAGAAACAGGAGACTGGGATGAGAATACGTAAGTGTCTTAAATCCACTGAGCTTAATTTGCTATATATTTAGAGCCAGGGTCTTTGCATATGCAGTGGCAACATTTGAACTGTAGTGCTTTTGTTATAGTTTCAGGCTGTTCATATTTGTACCCTATAAAATGTTACCAGACTGTTGATAATTGTTCTGAACTGTGTCTTTGATTTTGAGGTTTAGGGCCACATCCCACCCTGTGTCGTGTGGATGGTCTGAGGGTAGAGGGAATTGGGAACAGAAGCAGTGTAGGATTACTACCTAGTAATGTGCAAGAAAGTTCTAGGACAAGGCTCTACTAGAATTAGGGTGACCAGATAGCAACTGTGAAAAAACAGGATAGGGAGTGGGGGGTAATAGGCACCTATATAAGAAAAAGTCCCCCAAAACGAGACTGTCCCTTTAAAAACGGGACATCTGGTCACCGTAATTAGAATGGATGCATGCTGCTTTTTTAGGGACCCGCAGTAAGGTGAGCCTCTTGAACACCAGAATCACTCTGAGACGCCTATAGATTCTCCACCGCTTCCTTCCACCCTGCCAAACACAGCTCAGACAAGTAGTCAGCTGAGGATCTGGATCAAGGCCCTTAAATTTTGAGTGCCCGCTCACATTTTTCTCTAAGTTCCCCTGTGACTGAAACCCTGTTTCCAACTGCGTTTGTAAGGAAAAGGCAAAGCAAAATGCAAGGTCATTGTGCTGCCCTGTAATCTTTCAGATCAAACGGGACTTTCTCACTCTTTTTATTGCTTCTGAAGCTTTACAACCGGCCAAAAAGTTAGGAACCCCTTTTACCATTCAAATCCTATTTGCCTTCAGCATGAACGGGTAATTTCAGGTTGAATTTGAAGGACAGCAAGTTCTTAACTCAAATTAAAAGCTTATTTTTCTTTCTGAAGAAACCTCTAGAATATAAGGTTAATTTTCCTTTGACATGACTTCCTTGTTTTATTTCCTTTAACAGAACTCCTTTGTTTTGTATGTTTGATAATTGTTTCATTATGTAGTGCCACAGCATCCTCTATGACCCAAGAAAATATTCAGAAAAACCAGGAACTTGCCCTTTTAAACTCATCTGTCCATTTTTGCATATGGTTTAACAGTCAGGAGTTGTTTCAGAAAACTGTCTTTTTCACTGTCAAGCATAGCACATTTTTCATGTTAGTTTCATTGGAGCTGGAAAGGAAATTACTGTGTGGTTTCTTTGGGAGGGAGTGGGTAGAGGAGGGAACCTATTGGTTTGAAATCTCACTGCCATCTGGTGGTAGGAGACCATGTACTTTTAACAGATTTTTTTTCTGTCTTTGAACTTCTGGGTTTGATTATTCAAAAGCAGGTTCAAATGCCCGGAACCAGGTTCAAACAGAGTTACCTCTCATACAGTATTCTTTCCCCAATTGCAAACAGCTCACAAAACATGTTTGTGCTTTAAAGCTTGCAATATGTCCTTCACTCATAGCATTGGGTAGGAAAGTAAGAGGCCAAATTTTCTGACATCAGTGCAGAAACAACCTTAATTGTTGGCTATATAATCATATAGTTTATGTTTTCTTATTAAAGTTGTAGCTCATTCATGAACCATTATAAAGTAGATTGCAACACAATTTATTTTTGTATAACACTATTCAGATAAAAATATTACAAGATCTTTCACAGCTGATTATGTACATTCATTTACTACACTAGTGTGTACATAATTAGTGTTGAGTCAAATTCAGCTCTCGGTTACAAAATCTGGACTAACTCTGCTGAGCCTATGATTCACCCTGGAGTAACAGACAGCTGAATGTGGCACATCATCGCTAGATAAGATAGTTGCCAATTTTGGTCAGATGAATTCCTGGAAGTTTCATCACATGATATAATCTTTAATTAAAGATTAATCTTTAATTCCTGGAGGCTCCAAGGCAATCCTGGGGGGTTGGCACCCCATAGGGCAGTGATACAGAGAGAATGGTTGATCACAAGCGACACCCAGGTACATGATATGTTGTTTATAATTTTAGTGATTTTATAAAATCATAGGCCTGAAAGCAGAGATGGATCTTGAAATGGCATTTAAAGCAGCCAGAGAGTCAGGGCAGATGGATAAATCTTCTGATAGTGACGGAAGGAAGATAGTGTGCAGGGACAAAAGGAGTGAACAGTAAAGAATTACAGTAAAGAATCAACTGCTAGAACATCCTCCCTGATTGATCTAACCTCATTATCTCTAGCTTGCTTCTTGCTTGCTTATATATACCTGCCCCTGGAAATTTCCACTACTTGTAGCCGAAGAAGTGGGTATTCACCCACGAAAGCTCATGCTGCAAAATGTCTGTTAGTCTATAAGGTGCCACAGGATTCTTTGCTGCTAGTAAAGAATTAGTATCTGGAGGGCATGTGGAATGGCCTGGAGTGTTGGAGGATCTTGAAAATTAATGGTTAGGTTTTAGGTCAGAGTGAAGTTTTCCGAAGATGAGAATAAAAGGAATAATGAAGTTCCCCAGCACACAGCTATAGGCCCCCCCGTTCAGCAAAGAACTTGAGCACAAGCTTTCAGCTGAGGATCTCAGAGTGCTTTACTAATTAATGCAGCTGCACAATTCCCCTGTGTGGCAGGTGACTCCATTACCTTCATTTTGTACATGAGGAAACTGAGGAAGCAGAGAGGTTACGTGACTTAATGTGGTAACGAATGTGTAAAGATTGATCCTTTTGTATTTTTCCTCCTCTGATATGAAAAGGTATTCCAATCATGTAGACTAACTGAGCACCATTTCCTTTTTAAACTTCAGTGCTGCTGGGTTACTTCACAAGAAAAAGTACATAAAGCCAATACACTTCTATATATATTTTTTTATTTTTTAACTCTTCCTACCTGAAAACAGTGGTGCAATATTATTAATCAAAAGCTAAAACCTTGTTTGCCACCTTGTGGCTGGAAAGAGAATGCATTGAACAAATGTTCTTTTTATGTGGTTGAACTTTCAATTTCATTTTATCCAAGATAAATTAAAAGTCCCATTAATAGCAGCCCATTCTATAGCCCTTTCCCCATTGCAAAGGGATCATAAATGTTCTGGAAAGTATGAATATATCAAATATTCTCTACCAGCCAAGAGAAAATAACAAGACA
Source organism: Mauremys mutica (assembly GCF_020497125.1). Lineage (NCBI taxonomy): Eukaryota > Metazoa > Chordata > Testudines > Geoemydidae > Mauremys > Mauremys mutica. The sequence goes on from NC_059079.1 coordinate 17,667,757, forward strand.
TTAAAAAACCATTGGAGTAGCATCCTGTTATGCCAATGTTTTAAAGTACATCATACTATGAATGTAATTACTCCAACAGGTACTTACTCACACACTTAGTTATATTCTAATGGTGCAGACAGAAAGTGGAGAGAAGTCTGAGACATTAACAATAGTAAATGAATCCTTGAGGCAAAACGTGAGTGTAGGTGTGATGTAGCAGGGTACAATCCAGATTAATGAGTAGCTGTGCCACCCCTGGCCTGTAACCTGGGGTGCCCTGTACAATGCTTTGTGGCTCACAAACAGTCTCCAGCACGTAAGTCACTCGCAGCTATGTCTCTGTGTGTGATGCAGCCAGCTAGCCACACTTGGTTCTTACCAGCCTTAAGGAACACCAGCCCCAACACACTCCCAGTGTTAAATTTTCCCTGAGAAACACGTCTTGTGCTGCCCAGCCCTCTCCTGGGCAGTGCAAATATACTGAGTCCGTTATTCCTTTAAGGGAATAATATGCACACGACTTGTTACCCCAAATAGAGTTACCCAGAAACTTCAACCTGAACAGACTGTTTGTTTTATCTAAAACAGTAAAACAAAATTATTAACTACAGAGAGAGATTTTAAATGACTACAAGTAATGAGGCATAAAAGTCAGAAATGGTTACCAGGAAAATAAAGAGAAGACATTTACTAATGCCTAAGTTAACAAACTAAGTTAGATTCAAGCAAAGTTTCTCACCACTTGCTTCAGCAGATTACTGATCAAACTCTCAGGTCAGGACCCCTTCTCCAGAGTCCCGTGCCTGCTTCCTTTGTCTCTTCAGGAATAGTGAATGTGATAGGCAGGAAAAGAGAAAGGGGTGCCACAGGGTTTTTGTCCCTCCTTTTATAGTTTCAGCCCCCTCTTGAAAAACATTTCCACTTGAGACCCAGGAGCCAAAGAGTCTATATGGAAGGATATTCCCTCCTCTTTTTTTCCATCTGTCATCTGTTTTGCTTTGTTTCCATTCCTGCTTGATGATTCTGTTACCCCCTAAATGCAAATTAAGCAGAGCATACATTCCTTTGTTTAGGACAGACCTTTTTGCCAACTTCTGTTTGGGTAGTGCTGTGGCATTTGGAACATGTGTTAATAACACCATACAGGGGAATCTTATAACTTCACATACAATGTTGTCACACGTATTTTATCAGGACAATACTGACCAGCAAATTATGAGTTTTCGGATGATGTATTGCAAAGCATACTTTATACAAAGAATATAAAAATAGTGTGCAGGGTTTGAATACAGTGGTGCATTCTGTTCCAGTAGGAAACAGAAACAATTACTTTTTAGACTTGCACTTAATCCACCCTTCCCATTGGACACCCCTTTACCTTTTCAATCCACTGCTTTGCACTTTCTGTCTCCAAACATAACCTGTTTAAAATGGCAGGCAAGTTTTTTGAATGAGAAGACTGAAAGGGACATTGTCAGCTTAAAAATCATACCATGTGCTAGAAATTCACGTTTTTGTACTTGTGTCACAAGTAACACCTCAAATTATTAAAGTGCAGGGAACCTTAAGTGCACACCAGCAGGTCTACATGGACTAATTAATGCACAACCCATTAGTATGCTTTAGAAATCACACCCCAGTAGAGTGCATTACCCGACCAGTGTAGACAAGCTCAGTTTTACATACGTCTATAAGGCTCAATTCTGCAAAGTGCCAAACACTCCGACCCTGATCTAGCAAAGCACTTAAGCACATGATTAACTTTAATTATGTGAGTAATCCCATTGACTTTAGTGGAACTATTCACATGTTTAAAATTATGCATGTGCATTAATTTACTTCTGTTTCTGCTTACAGATACAATGCTATTGTCTCTCAACTCATCAGAAAGCAAAGGCAACAAACAACAGATGGGAAACTGATAGAAATTAGGAAAATGGAACAGGACAACAACCTGCTTTACCAAACTCCAGGTAAAGAATCAGTACCATACAATGTAATGTTTCTGATATGTGCACGTAGAACCTGATTTACTGTTCACTTACACTGGTGTAAATCAGAATTAGCTCCATTGTATTTTAAAACCTATGTGAAATTTGAATCGGGTCTGAAGAGTGTTGGCATTATGGACCCAATCCTGCTTCTGTTGAGGGTAAAACTCCAGTTGACGTTGATGGAATAGTATCAGGTTCCAGGGCCGCCCAGAGTGAGGGGCAAGTGGGGCAATTTGCCCCGGGGCCCCGCAGGGGCCCCCATGAGAGTTTTTAGGGGCCCCTGGAGCGGGGTCCTTCACTCACTCCGGGGGCCCTGGAAAACTCTCGTGGGGCCCAGGCCGCTGGAGCTTCTTCTACTCCGGGTCTTCGGTGGCAATTCGCTGGCGGGGGGTCCTTCCACTCCAGGACCCGCCGCCGAAGTGCCCCGAAGACCCGGGCGGGGGGTCCTTGCACCCTGGGACCCACCGCCGAAGTACCGGGTCTTTGGCGGCAATTCGGCAGCAGGGGCCCCCCACCGCCGAAGACGCCAGGCCCCCTGAATCCTCTGGGCGGCCCTGTCAGGTTCAAGGGCAGAAATTGTGTCGATCAGTATATGCCTGGATTCAAATCTCCTACGCCTTTGTACTGGTTGCGGTTTTTATTCTCTGTTGACCAAAGCATAAATGGAACTTGCATATGAACTTCCACCCTTCAGAGAGAAGTAACCAGGCACCTGATCCAAACCTAATTGAAGACAATGGGAATCTTTCCATTCACTTCAATGGATCAGGCGCCAGATGAGAATCAAGTTTACAGGTCTGATTCTCCTGACTTGCTGTAATGAAAAGTAAGTGTAACTCCACTGTGTAAATGAAAGGAGAATCAGACTCTACATTTCTAGGATCAGGAATTAGGTCACATTTTCACTAGTAAAAGATACAGGGCAGGCTCTTGATGAAATGGAGAGCTGAACCGTAGCTGTTACATGTGGGAGTCAACGGAGTCCTACTGTCACAGTCTTTAATACCCTGAGTGTGGTGGTGTGAATAGCAGAAAGAACTTGTTCCTGGTCCAGGACAGAACATTGCTTTGTCCTGAGCCTGAGTCACAGTGTAAGATGGGGGAGAAACTCCACATTTGATAGGTTGGAGATTTGGTTTTGATTTGATGGCAGTTGATTAAAGCAATTTGTGATGTTAGAAGTAGTCCCAGTTTAGATGGGATAGTGGTCAGAGTTCAGAGGACAGAGCTGTGTGATAAATGTGGTTTATCACATGATTCTGCCATTTTTTCACATAGGTATCACGTGATTTATAGTATGTACAGTCTCTGTATATGCCTAGGAGATATGGATCCAGAAATCAGGCAAATTAAGATCGGCATTTTAAAAATGAAAAATGTGACTGTGGCTTGTTTTGGAAAGGTTATTTGTATTTACCTGTAGTCTCCTTTCTCTTTATTAATCTGTTCTGCTATGTATATTTCAAATCATCGATGTGCCTGGTCCAGTACCAAAAAGTCAAGCAGCAGGTGAAAAGAGACCCCTCAGCAAAGAGGAAGAGCCGTGGGAGAGTGAAGTGGACAATCTAGTAGCCTGGACTAACACTCTTTGTGCCAAAGGATTAGAGGATTAAACTGTGAGATCGCACATACAGACACAGAAACACTTTTTTCTTACCATTTATCAAAAGACTTCTGTACCGTTCCTATGGGGTGAATCCTCAGTTCTCACTCACTCCTTATTCAGGCAAATTCCTATCAGCTTCAATGAGAAGATGAGTAAAAACTGAGCAGGAATCTCAGTTTCGCCTATGTGAACTAGATTATTTGCTGATACCTGTGCCACCACATTGTCTTCAGTGGATTTGCTGTGGAGTTACCGGTTGGATCTTATTACATCTCTCTATTGGTGCTGCACAAGATGGAATAGACTCTGCAGTGCACTCTCTTAGTTGTGTTCACTCTAGCGGACTTAACGGAGTAAAAAATGGATTAGTCATTACAGACAGAAGATCTGCTCTCTCTGTGTGTTTGGAATCAGATCTGTTAAGAAGAGACCATTTCTCCATAATCATTTTTATAGTCAAACCACACTTTAATGTTCTGTCTTTAAGCACTCAAAAACCAGAAAATGGCAAAGCTAATGTTGCTCTTGTAACCTTAACTCTGACCTTTCATGCTTATGGAGTATGATGCAGCCTTTAATATACATGATCCCTGAACCAATGTTAGCTGAGAACAGAGTGAATGTTGTACAGCTTCTGGGAATGAACTTAATGTGTCTCTTAACATTAACTTTCTGGCGTATCAATAGTGGCCTTATCTAGGTTATAAAGGCAGCTCAGTTTAGACCTACTAGTCTGGTGGCTAACAGTCTGGTAAATCACAGGTATGTGAAAAAAGAGGGGAAGGATTCATAAAGGAAGAAATAAGGCCTGTGGCCTTAATCCATGCTACCTAGATTTCAAGACCCAATCAGATTCTCTTATTTAGGTCAGCAGGGGATTTGCTGACTTAGGGACTACAGAGTCAGGCCGATAAAACCGTCTAGTTTTTGGTGGCACTTACAAAAGTTGTAGATTGTAAGCTGCTTGAGCCGGGAACTGTCCTTTTGCTCCGTGTCTGTATGATACTATGCCTAGTATTAGCCCTGACTGGGGCTTCTAGGGACTACTATCATTTAACTAATAATAGCGGTGCACTGTGTGTCATAGGGGAACCTAAAGCCAGAGAAGACTGGTAAGGAGCACAAATGATAGTTTGTGGTGGAATCCGTTAGAAATGTCAGTTATTTGGTAAACTGAAAAATATTGAGAATCTAGTACAGCTTCTCCTCTGTACAATGAGGAGAATAGACTTCCCTACCTCACAGGAGTGTTGTGAGGATAAACACATGAGATATAGTTAGGTGCTCGGCTATTACAGTGAGGGTGGGGAGCTGTGATGAGGCAGATAGACCCCACACTGGCAACGAAAGGGTTAATGAGAGCCTGGGGAGCCAATGAGCCCCATCCTACTACGCTGGCAGCAAATGTGAAGCATGAAGAGGGGAGTTAAAAAGAGGAGACCTAGCTCCCTCGAATCTGCTTCTCCTGATGTGAGAAGCCTGGCTGCAGGCCAGACACTGAGCTAGCTTGTCAGTCAGACAAGCCCCATTAGAAGGGACGACCAGACCCTGGCAGATCAGCTGAAGTATGGACTGTTTGAAGACAAGCCCTGAACAGAAGGGAGGGTCCCACTGAACGTTCATCAGAAAACCCTGTTTTGAGCTGTGATTTCTTGTTCCTGATTTCTTTTGGACCTCAGCAGCCTGGAAGGGGTAGGTCTGAAGTGTGCCTTAGCTGGAAGGACAGCTGGCCTACAGTCAAAGACCTGTGGCTGGGTGAGTCGTGCCCTGATGGGCCATGAGGGCACACCACAGAGGCCCGCCCAGTCACAGGGGCACTGTAAGTACCTAAGATAGATGGATAGTGTACTCAACTGGGACGTAAATGACCTGGGATCTCTTCCTGGCTCTGCTGCTACCTATTGCATGCTGTGGACAATTCACCTCTTGGAGTCTTTGTTTCCTGTCCCATCCCTTGTTTGCCTTTTCTATTATGATTTCAAACTCTTTGGGGTGGGGTCTGTGTCTCTCCATGTGTTTGCACACTGCCTACCCCAAAAGGACTCTGATCTCATTTGCGGTCTCTAGAGATCTCTAAAAATGCAGGCATTTCAGTTAAAACTTAAAAGAAAATTATTGTATTGTTTCTAAGACAAAAAAGCACACATTTGGAACTCCCCAATGGCTTTCGTAAACTGTAGGCTTCCTTTAGAAGAGCTAACATTTCTGTTTAGTGCATTTTATAGCCTCTATTTACTTAGGAAGTTTCATGAGTTCTGAGCTCACCCATCTTAAACAAGGAACATAGCTGTGGGAGGAACAAAGTTTCAAGCTGTGCAGAGCTACACATGCACATCTGGAATGATTTATAAACGCTTTTGCCGAAAATAATATAAATATTTCCGCACACTGCAGTCAAAGGACAAGGAATAGTCCTGGGAAAAAATTAGCCCCAGCAGACTTGCATTTGAGGAGAAGGGAAGGTCACTGTTGCCCTGATGTTGACAATGTCCATTCAGACAACTCTGTACATGGCTTTAGAATGCAGAGGGTTACAGGACTGTGTGAAGCTGTTAGAATTTCAGTTTGAATTTCAGTTTGTGAATGCACATCTTATTTTAATCTTGTCGAACATATGTGGAAAAATGATCTCGAGCAACAATTGCCTTCTATAATTTTCAGTCTAAATCTAGCCCCAATGTTTCCAGCATACAACGTGTCAGGGCTCTGCATTGCAAGTTTGAGAGGTCCCTTAAATTTTGGATCAGATTTTTGTGAGCTTTTGTGCGTGACCTTTGCTTCATATGCCATATGTTGTATGGGAGGTGTTCTCCCTACAATGCATGTGTGCGATGCTATGCGCTCATATCAAGTCTATCTGTATTGAGGAGTAATGGGATACCCAGTCAGTTGTGCATACAGAGAGAAACTTGCTAATTCATTGGTTTATCTACATGCATTAGATACAGATCAGCTAATAATACTCTTTGGACCCAATTCTGATTATACATGCATTGGCTTTACACCGATATAATGCTAGTGGAATTACTTCAGATTTACACTGGTAGAAGTACAATCAGAATCGGGCTCTCTGGTTTTGCTTTTAGTTTTTTTTTAACGCACAATATCCTCTAGGTGGCGCTATATTACTATGTAATACACAAACTGTTGCATCCTCTTCAGAGGGATCTGCATTTTAATCTGTCTATTTTTAGTGACATCTTGGGTGTTTCTGTCTTTAATTGTTTATAACTATAACTCCTTAGCTATTTATTAGAAACAGTGTATCCTTTGGTGTGGGAGGATGTTTAATGCAGCATAGTGGAATGTCTCTGTGACAAAACTTCTGTTGTGCTTTATCCTGGCAAGTAAAGAAAGTTGATCACATGCATGTCAGTTCCCTTATGCGTGCTCTCTCTTTTAATAAAGTTTCACCCAGTAGGAGCATCCGATTCAAGAACACTGGCAAAAGTTGTATATAAAGGCAGCACTATATTTTCACGTAGGAGCTGTTAAATGCATACTGTGTATATGTGTGCAATCACTAAAAAGTTGGGGGAGAAACCAGACATCATGGTGATGAGCATTATATAAAAGCATTGAGAGAAAATGCATGACTCCTGCTGCAACCACATCAACAGGATAGTAAAAATACAGGGGAGGGACACATCCCTCCTCATTATCCTCAGTAGATACATCTATGACTTCAAGTATCAGGAGGTAGCTGTGTTAGTCTATATCCACAAAAACAACAAGGAGTCCGGTGGCATCTTAAAGACTAACAGATTTATTTGGGCATAAGCTTTCGTGGGTAAAAAACCTCACTTCTTCAGATGCATGGAGTGAAAATTACATCTATGACTGCATCTCTACATAGAGTTTGTGTGCAAACTAGCATGTATGGACCATCTACTGTCTTCAGGCCACAGTGTAATTCACACCGCTGTCAGTGGGGGTTACCCAGACAGGCCGAGGGCAGTGCAATGACCTTATGCCTCCTGCGCTGCTATACTTTCTGTGGTTGCATGCAGTGTTGTAGCCATGTCGGTCGCAGGATATTAGAGAGACAAGGTGGGGGAGGTAATAATTGCTCCAATAAAAGATATTACTGCACCCACCTTGTCTCTCTAATACTTTCCCTGAGTCACATTGTGCGAACCTAACTTTGAACAGTACCTTGCATCATGAATGATCCCATTGACATCAGTGAGGCTACTTGTGGAGTAAGGTACTACTCATTGTGAATAAAGGTATCATGGTGACACTTTACATTAAGGGTACATTCAAAATTAGTTTAGAAAGAGTCAATGAATGATTAACATGCTAAATGTTCAATTGTTACAGAGTCCAACAGGTCAATAGATGGCTTATAACTATCCAGCACGTCTTACACTCATGTGCTTATCTATAGCCATGTACACAGTACTTACTACCTACCTGTGTGTAACATGTTTATAACATCTAGTAATAACTTATTAAACTATTTATAAACATACTACCCTTCATTTAAAGGATGAGCAGCACCACAACCTGGCCCTATGCTTGTTAAATCCAAATGATCTGCCTAGATCACCAGAAAGTTCTGAATCTGGTGGGAATTGTGCATGCTGATCACTAGGGATTCTGGAAAGGGCTGGCTCCCTCCCTGTTTTCTTTCTCAGCAGTGGCATCCCTGTAGCTTAGCATCCAACAAGCAGGCTGATCAAAGATATCCAGTGAGAAACAGCAAAACTGGCTTGACTAAAGGGTGAGAGAATAAAAGCTGAAGGTTCTCTTATCTTGAGCACACTGTAGGATATGTTAATAATTTAGAACAGCCAAGGACAAAAGATAGCACTTTAAAACCAGGCGAGATACAGGTAGAAGTTTATAAATATTGTTTGCAATGCAGTTAAATCCAATAAATCTTTCCTTTGACTCCAGATGAAACAAGAAAGAACAAATTCTTAGTGGGACCAATGACAAGAGCAAAGTGCCTTATGCCCAAATTATGGTGCATAGTTTAAAAAAAAAAAGTTCTAAAATCATAGGCTTGGGTTCTCTGCTGTGCTGCAGCTGATTTGTGCGACACTGCTGGTGCAAAGTAGCCCTAAAGGCTGCATAGCTTGCCACAGGAGGAGCAACTTCTTGTACGGCAACATAATGGCTGCTAGACCAATCCTCCCTTCCAGCTACCTGTGCAGTGACTATGTCTATGCCCTAGGGAAAAGGGATGTGGCCGGGGCTTCCCTGTGCCCTAGTGATCTCCAGCAATTCTGTCAGCTCCCTGGAGATGTCAGCAGCTAATATATGCTAGAGCAGATTTCAATCAGGGTCTGTATTAACTCTTCTTTGGAGCAGCCATCACACATCCCTTCCCACACAGACAAACCTGGGAATGCTGGGGACTGCCACAGCTAGGGTGGGGATGTCCCTGTTAGTGCCTCTCCAAGGGAAAGCATAGGGCCTCCATGCGGCTCTCCCCAGCTCTGGAGAGGGGATTCATCACTTTGGATGCAGGCCCTTTATTCGTTTCCTGGAGCTGGCATACCCTGCTCCCCTGCTATGATGATGAAGAAGAAATCCACATAGGGATCCTTACCTGTCCCCAAGTCCCTCCTGCAGGTTTTGTCATAGGAGGGGAAGATGAATGAGGGTCATTGCAATTGCTCTAAATGATTTAGAAATTTCAAATACAAGAACTATTCAAGTATATCGCTCTGCAGTGCTTGTTATTTTTGAATACATCTAATATCCCAGTGTAGTAGGTAAGTTAAGAGCAACATCACAGCTTTTCCTTGCTTTTGTCTGTAAGTTGGTATACTGACAATAGAACTCTTAACACTCGCTTTTTAATGTGTTGAGTTCAGAGGTTTCAACAGCCTGAACATATGCAGTTTTTTATGGCTAATAAAGAAGAAGGAATTGGTATCCCCCAAATATATGATTAGTCTTTCTTGGTCACAGATGGGATGGAATGGATTGGTTAAAAAGGGTCATAGTTGGGCAGATGAACTTCATAGAGCCCAAGGCTTTGCAAAGCTTTCCAACTATTGCCCTATTTCTGTTGGGTTTTGTAGAACAACTCTGATGTTTTCTGAGTGTCTGCAAAGCAAGGACAGCTGGACTTTAAAATAATGGCACATTGATTGTTAAATTCCCAGGGACATGCATGTTAGTGCCACATAAAAACCCCATTAATTTATCATGATTAAATGTGCAAGGAATAGCAAATGAATGATTGATCAGCCTCTTATTACCACAATAGCTGTCCGTTGTTATTATGGCTGGTGGTTTGTTATATGGATTACTCCAGTCAGGGTCTGGGGTAAAACTCTCAGTGATGGCCCATAATCTACATACTATTTGTGGATGTCAGTGTACTGGTTCTGGTGGCTTAGCTGCACAGGCATTACCTGTAAAGTTTAGCACACACCCAAGTAAACACACCCAAGTATTTTTTTTCTCCCCAGAGGCAGTTAGCCATACTGCTAAAGACAGAAGGATTAAGCACTCCCAGAAACACCCCCAGGAAGAGAAACAAATGCTTCCTAATGTGCTTATTAATTCAGCTCCCAAAACCCAGCAACTGCTGTGTGTCACATACAAAAGCTAGAAGGTTGCTTTTGCAGTCTTTGCAGTTAGTTCAATGGGATTATTCATGTGAGTGCTATGCAACGTGAGTAAAGTTCGCAGAGAAGTCACAGGCAGGCAGTCCTGGGCCGCACACGCATCAGGACTTGTCTCACATACATCCACGTTGATTTTCTTCTTGCTCCCTCTCTCATCTCCTCTGAAACTGGGGATAGTTGGTTTTGACTGGGATTATGTGAGCCAGTGTCCTTCATTCCAACTCCTGCCACATACCCATTTTTGTAGCTCTTACTACAACTTGCTAAGGGCTGTCCATGGGCAGAGGGAGGTGCTGTCCCAGCTCAAAAGAACTTAGGCCCACTGGCAGCAAAGCAATTCAAGCATATGGTTAGCAGTTAGTTAATGTTACAGTAAACCGTCTATTTTTGATATTACTGCACATGCTGCCAAGGCCTGACCAACCATAGTGCCTGTACCAACCTTCTCTTTTTTGGCGGGGGGGGAGGAGGTGATGTTTGTGGGTTCGCTTTGTTTCTGACTGTCTAGTAATGAACTGGTGCGGGAGGCTTATGCTGAGAAGGTGTGACTAACTGCAGTGACAGGGCAGTGCTGGTGGATTCACTGCAGAGAAATTTAAATCCCTGATCAGACAATGCTATGGAATGCATGATGGGCCCCAGAGAAAGAGGGGGAGGCATATACCAAGGGGGAGAAAAGCCAGACATCAGTGATCACACCCAAATTCCCAACTAGCCAATCATTTATTTAAATTGGTAAATATATTCATGTATGTGTCTCAGTATGAGTCAGACTGATTGATTAGCGATAGAAAATCCAATTACAGCATTCAACACTATCTGAGTTTCAAGTGACTAGATAGTGTTGGCAGGTAGAAAAACACATCTTATTTGAAGTATCTGAGAAGTACTCACATTTGTGACAACTTTTTCAAATTACTTCTGTCCGTCAATTAATTCACCTCCAGAAATGAAGCCCGAATCACTCTCTCCAGGATTCATAGTCAACACTAATATGCCTCAAAAAGTCCAATTTTCCTAATGAAAATTCCAGTAGACACATTAGAATCCTTCAACTGATCCTTTGATTTCTACTGGTCTTTTCTGGTTTCTTTTGCTTTCAGTGAAAGTGAGTAGCCATAGGAAACCGAAGCCCTTAGACCAATTTCTTGCTTCTAAAATCTAACTACTATTTGGAAGGTATCAGAGGGATAGCCATGTTAGTCTGGATCTGTAAAAGCAGCAAAGAATCCTGTGGCACCTTATAGACTAACAGACGTTTTGCAGCATGAGCTTTCGTGGGTGAATACCCACTTTGTCGGATGCAAGTCTTGCATCCGACGAAGTGGGTATTCACTCACGAAAGCTCATGCTGCAAAACGACTGTTAGTCTATAAGGTGCCACAGGATTCTTTGCTGCTTTTACTATTTGGAAGCAGCTAACTTTTTTCAACTGGCATTTCTATTAGAGTTAAAATAAAGTGAACTTAGTTCCCCAGATAGTCTGACAGAGGTAGAACAGCTGCTATATAACTTTTTTATTAAGTAATGAATTCAAAGACATGAAGTAACTGAATGAATTAATTAAATATTAAAAGTGAATTAAATAATAAATGTACATTTGTGTTTTAATTTACCATAGAAGCATAATTTATTAAAGAAAAATTCCACAATAACTTTTCTTCCATAATAAGACTGAAAACACAGCCAATTAAATCCTTTAAATATTATTATAGTTGCAAGCAGAGACTCATTTGATACACCTCTACCTCGATATAACGCTGTCCTCGGGAGCCAAAAAATCTTACCGCGTTATAGGTGAAACCGCGTTATATTGAACTTGATTTGATCCGCCGGAGCGCGCAGCCCCGCCCCCCTGGAGCACTGGTTTACTGCGTTATATCTGAATTCGTGTTATATTGGGTGGTGGTATATCGAGGTAGAGGTGTACTTTCAGAGCAGCACCATGATACTGGAGCAGTGCTGATCTAGAAAGTGCTGAATGGTAGGATATTTTTAACATGCATTTGTATTAACATATAGTTTAAAAGCTACTGGTGGGCCAGATCTTCAGCAGCTGCAAGTCAGTGGAGCTGTTGTTGATTTCAGTGGACCAGTACCAGTTTACACTGAGGACCAGCCCAGTATTTTCAAGGTAATATTGTATGATCACTCTGATTAGCACAGTATCTGTTTATACAAACCTTCATATGCTCAGAAATAAATTATAGGCCACAGTCAATGGTAAAAGTCTTCAGTGAGGTAAGATTGGACCCATCTGTATGCTTAATGATGGGAAGGGGTGCCTCCTAGATCTCCTTCCCCAGTAGGGCCACTTGGGCGGAGGTAGCAAAAGAAGAAGTGTGCTCCAGTCCCTCAAAATGACAGAGAGGCAGCTGGACCACATTTGAGTAAGAGGCGTTGCGACCTGGCACACCGGCTAGCAGCACCAGTCAGGTTTGGTGCCCGAGGTACACGGGGCGTGGAATGACACCCACCCCGGCTGAGCATCATCACCACACCAGGCCTGAAGTGACCATCCAGGCTGAGAGCCCAGAGGTGGGACTGTGGTCGGGGATACCACTCCCACCTGCCGGGAGCGCCCCCCCTGGCTGCAGACAGGGCAGAGCCACCTCCTCCTCATAAGAAGGGCAGCAACTCCACAGGCCTGGGACCTTCCTAGCCCTTCATCCCAAGGGGAGCAGTGACCCTGTTGAGTCTGAACTTTTGATGAACTGAAACTTAACTCAGACTTGATGTCTCTGTCTGAAACTTTTAATCAAAGCTCTGACCTGCGAACTACTCATGACACCCCCCCTCCCCTTAAGTAGCCATCTCCCCCTTTGTCTTTTCTAATTTACATTTTAACCTGTTTTATCCTGTAGAATCTTGATTGATTATGCATGACCATTATGATCTGTTAATCACTTTGTTTACTTCTGTGTATAAATATTGATGCTCAACCTTAATAAACTTGCCACACTTACTCCGAAGCCTTTTAAGCTAAGGATAAGTGTGAGCCCGTTGATCAACGAAGTGTTGTCTGGTCTCTGACAGATTGTGAGCCCCATACCAACTCCGCACGAACTCGGGTGCTGGGGAGGTGAGTAAGGACTTGCTTTTTACCTAACAACCCCACAGGCCTGGGCATCTCTATCCCCCCTCATTCCCCATGGGGAGGGCAGTGACCCCACAGGCCTGGGGCCTCTCTGTTTCCCCCATCCTTTTCCTGGCCCCCGTCAGCTCCTTGGGGGATGGCAGTGACCCCACAGACTTGGGCCCTCTTCCCCCTCCCCCATCAAATCTCCATTCCTCTTAAACTCTTTCATCTCCATGGGCATTTTTTGGAAGGGTGGGGGCCTCAGATTCCGATTTTGTCCCCGGTTCCCAGGAAGCTCTGTGCGGACCTGCTCCCCAGCATACCTGCAGAACAGCAAGGAAAAATTCCTATCGAACTCCCACAAGAGCATTAGGCAGGCAGGCAGGCTGGCTGCCATACCTGCCAGTGCACCAAATCCCTTAAAGAGGGTTGTGTGTTCTTCTGGCCAGGAGCTCTGTACACATGAAATAGCCAAGCAACATGTGCTAGTTGGGAACATGCTAGTCTCCTTTTCAGAGCTGCCATAACAGTTAAAAAGCCAGCTCCCCTCCCCCGACCTGAGCCATTCAACCCTGCACCAGCTGGAAGGGCAGGATTTTGACTTAATATTTTTCATTACAATTCATTTGTACTTTGATCCAAATGATCTACAGGTGCCTCTGTGGGAGGACTGGATTTCTATAATTGCCGTTATCAGAGGCAGCCTTAAAACAAGAGACAAAAGGAAGAAAAGGAAAGACAAGCAAGTAAATGAGGCATTTCTGTGCCACTTCTTAAAAATGTGATTCAACAAGTAATGAAGCCCAGCTGCTTTCTCTGAAGTGTCACGGCAGGGAGGAGGCTAATGTGAAGGAGGGGAGCTGAAGAGCTCAGGCAAACTGAGCCAAGGTTATTATTAAATGATTAACTTTTCACAAGAGGAAGAATGTCTGTCTACAACAGCTAGAATGGCTGCAGGATAAAAGGAGCTGAAACCTTCAACAAGCAGGAGGAAATGGAGACAGGCCCTGCCACTTAGTGCAGGGGAGAGCAGAGGTAGCTGGAATCATTTTAGATTTTTGAAGGATAACTCCAAGTTCAAATCTCACTTCTGCCAATTTATTCCAAAGGATTTGCATGACTGACCATGGACAAGAGCACTTTGAAGAGGTCAATCATTAAAATACCTGCAGAAGAACAAACAGGTCTAGACTTGTGTGTGACTTTCACACAGAACAAAAAAACACACACACAGAAATATACACGCCAAACAACCACAGCAGAGAAAAAAATACAGTGCAGAATCTTGGAGCAAATTCTGCTCTCATGTACTTCAGATTTACACTTCTGAGAGTGAGAGCCATTCTCGATTAATAGAAAACTGGACAGGATCCTGACTTCAAGGAAAAGTGTTTTTAGATTATCCACAAAGTTGCACCATTTTTATGCCTATGTAATTCCAGTGAAATCAATGGGAGTTTGTCTGAATAAGGATCTTGCAAAACTGAGTAAAGACAACATGAATTAGAGAAAGTTCATGAAGACCTTGAAACGATGCAATGAAGACACCCAGTTGGCAGGCTCAGAGACAGACAGCTCAGAAGTTGTAGGACACACATGAGTTTCCACCATTAATAAAGTCTAATAAAGTAATAAGTTTTCACAGGACAGACTAGAATGAAAGGTTGGTGCAAAGTAAATAATGACTAAATATTAGTCCTTTCTGAGGTTACATTGCCAGACATGAGTAGTTTATACCATGTTGCTCAGCATTCTTACTTCTGCCAAAGAATAACAAAGAAAACTAATGAATATAGAACAGTAAGATGATGCAGAATGACTTAACCAGCATGTTACCCCCTTTACTCGGTTTGTCAGGGAGAACACACTAGGATTTTTTAGCTAACGTTGTCAAATACTTGTTGAAGTCATTATTTGCAGTTGCTCTGGGGCTGCACTTCAACTCCTCACACTTCTGCAAGTCCTCATCAGGGCAGTACAGGAAATCAGAAGTAATCCCAGGGGAATTACAATGGGATAAAACTGGTGTGAGAGGGGAACCAGGCCCTCCATCTCTCTCACCTGTCAGATCAGATCTTACAGAGAGAAAGAGCCCCTGTCAGCTCAGAGAAGATTTTAAAGACCTTGTGGCACTCGATGCTGGCAAAAATAAATGGAAGAAATGCAACAACCCTGAGGTATATGTTCAGGGTTTGACTGAGCAACCACTTGCTTAAGTGCTTATATCTCCCCTATTACTGTGATATCTAAGCACCTCACAGTCTTTAATATATTTATCCTCACAACATCCCTGTGAGGTAAGGCAGTACAGTTATCTTCATTTTGTAGATGGGGAACTGAGGCACAGAGTGACTAAGGGTACAATTTTCAAAAGAGCCTAAATAACTTAGGCACCAAAGTCGCATTTTCAAAAGTGACTTTCATTGCCACTATGGCTCTGTCTACTCTAGATAGCTTACAGCGATAAAGCTGTACTGACGTAAGTGCTAGTGTAGACATAGCCTTAGGCTCTGGCGTGCTAAGTCATTTTTGAAAATGGGACTTAGGCAATTATTACCCTAAATGTCTTGCCCAAGGTCACACAAGAAGTTTTAGTGGAGAAGGGAATAACATCTCAGTTTCCCAAGTCACAGGCTAGCAACCTAACCAATGGACCACCCTTCCTCTGTTAACCCCACTTCAACAGAGATTTCTAGATTGAGACTTTTAAAACTATATAAGGAAGTTGGCAAGTCTTAGGCCCAGTCTACAGTAAAGTCTCTTGCACCGATGTACTTACATCAGTTAAGTTAACAGCAGTGCCAATTTGTCTATTGTAACCAGCCTTCCTGCTCACTTCACACATTGCATTTGGCAACAAAGACCAGCTGGAATGAGCTGTTGTATGTTATTTATCATGTAACAATTTACTAAGCATCCATAACCATGGTCTCTGAACACATTACATACTCTTCATAAAGCAACCCAGTTGCTACCCTTATCAAACACCAAACTCCCACAACCACCAGATAGAGAACTGGGCAGCATCTGAGCCTAAAATCAAATATGTGGCCAAAAAGATGATCCCTTCACTCAGAGCTCATGTGTCAGCTTCTTATATTTGTAGCCCGAAATGCACAAGAAAAGCATGCTCGGGCAAAGCTGGTCTAGAACAAGCTCATTGTTCTTCTGTACAAACTCTTTAATATTCCTGTATCAAGGTGAGTTTTACCTGGATTGGTTTTCCTTTTATGTTCCCACAGACAACTTCTTGGTCTCCTGCAAAACCCTCCTTTATACCCACTTCTTTTAGGAATATTTCCTATTTTCCCTCCCTCCCCATTAATCTTTCCACATATCTCCTTTTCATTATCCATTCCACAACCTATCATTCTTGCATCTGAAGAAGTGGGTATTCACCCACGAAAGCTCATGCTGCAAAACGTCTGTTAGTCTATAAGGTGCCACAGGACTCTTTGCTGCTTCTATCATTCATGTGTCATCTTGTCTTGAGTTTGTTCTGTTTGTTAGATTGTAAGCACCTCAGGGCAGAGAACATGCCTTACTCCATGTTTGTAAAGCACTGTCTACATTTCTGAAGCAATATAAGTAATTTGTCACAATAATTTTCATGATAGTCACATTTTTTGGAATTTGGTGCCTCCATCATGAACCAGAGGGAAAGCCTAAGCTAAAGTCAATCTGCATTTTTGCTGAAATGTTACATGCTGGGATTTGATTTTCTCCTATTCCTCCACACATGTGGACAATGTATATGTTAAAATGTCTGTCATACAATTGTATCACAAAATAATTTTAAATCTGATGTAAAACATAGAATTTTACAATCATGAAACATACTGGAGATACTGACAAAAGTCAAGAGGGGAAAAAAACCCTCTAGAAAGGGGCAACCCTGGTCTGATTCTCCTCTCACTTACATAGCAGAAATCAGGAGTCAATGGAGTTACAATAGTGTAAAGCTGATGTGGGGAGCCAGGCCCTTCATCTCTCACCTTTTCAGATCAGGCCTTAGAAAGTGAAATCCTGCCTGCTCTGGGAGAGTAGTAAAGACCTCATGGCACTTTTCTTAAGAGATACAGTTTGTCCCAATGTCCCTGGACAAAAGTTGCCTTTCCCACTGCTAATCAATTTCTGTGCCAATTGGCTCCTGTCCTGCAACCTAGAGGTAGAAGCACTTCAGTGGACTTGTGTGCATCTAGTTTGTGGAGCACTTTAAGATCTGTCAATAGGAAAGGCACTATACACATGTACAAACAGAACTTCCATATTTAAGTGTGAAGCAGTGGATGGGGGCTAAAAGGCAAAAAAACTGCCTTTCCTGGTAGGACAAAGTGGTCAGTGAGAGGATTTATATATATGGAGATATACACCTATCTCATAGAGCTGGAAGGTCATTGAGTCCTGCTCCCTGCCTTCACTAGTAGGACCAAGTACTGATTTTTTTGCCCCAGATCTCCAAGCAGCCCCCTCAAGGATTGAACTCACCACCATGGGTTTAAGCAGGCTAATACTCAAACCACTGAGCTATCCCTCCTCTCCTTTAAAGGGAAGTTGTCCCACAAAGAATGATAGGCAAATTAAGGTTTACAAATGTCACCGGAGAAGTGGTGAAACAAGCCAAGAGAAAACCACAGCTAGCTGAATAGAAAAGCAGAACTATGCTTCAGAGACCTGAGAACGGATCCAACTCTCATAGAAGTGCATGGAAAGATTCCTGTTGACTTCAGTGAGAGCTGAATTGGGTTTTTTGTATAAAGAGATTTTGTTTACTAAAGAGACATAGGGATTAAAATAATTTCTTTTAAAAACACAATTTGTAACACGGACAAGGAAGTTTATCACAGATTATTAAAACGCAGAATTTTTCAAATCTAGTTTACTCTTTTTTTGTGTTATTTTCTGCGTTTCTTAGGCTTGGACGATGAAACTAGACTTGTCAGTATCACTTTTTAGTAGTCAGGTTTTGGTTAGCTTCTTATGAACAGCCAGGGGACATTTGTGTGTATGTGTGTGTGTTAAACTCTCCTGAAATGATTAAAAAAAGCAAAAACTTGGAAGCATTTCTGTTAGTCACAGGTTATATAAAAGGTTATTCATACAAAGCCTAAATTCAAGGCCAAAGATGACCTGAGAGCATTCCCTTTGAAGTGCGTTAAAGCATCTAATCTGTGATTAACCTGGAAGGAAAAGAAAAAAAACCACTTCTGAAATCATTAGAGTAAGTTAATGGAACTTGGAAAGGCTAAAGCCCATGATGTTAATCTGGTAGTTGTAAAGCTCTCCCTGGAGCACTTCAAGGTTAACATGCTCCAAAATAATGTTCAAAGTTTACATTTTTTGTTTTCGCGATCTGGCATAGCACTTTAATTAGTCCCCATGATGTAAGCCATACAATTAGACATAATGTAACAATCTGTACTGATGCCAGCAGTATTTTCCTCTCATCCCGTGGTGTTTTAAATAAGAGTTTATGATAACTGCAAAAGAGAGACTGTAAACAAGTCACCACAGGACTTTTCTCTTTTGCAGGTTGTGCTGTTAACATAGGGACTCCAGTCTAAAGGTAAACTAGCAAGCCTTCCTTGATCAGTCTCCTCCACCAGCTTAGAGTGGTATTTGCTACTATGGCCCTGAGTTGTGTCTTTGCGATATGTTTTACTGTCAATATATTTAGGGAAAATGCAGATTATGGGGTGGGAAAGGTTTATGTCTATACAAGTTTGCAGATTTACATTGCTAATGCTTGTCAAGCCTGCCATGCCTTCAGCTCATTGGATATGGGTTATCTAGATTTAATCAAGCAGGATTTTTACCTGTCAACTGCTAAAACTGCCAGACAGATTTAAGAATCTCAAATCCTGGGGTATTGAAAATCTTCCATTTGAGTCCTCTGCGAGGTAAACGTGCTGTACCCCGGGCTGGTGTTACACTCAACCATCCGGTACATGAACAAGTCAGAGGAGCTGCCAAGCATAGGAAGCCTTTTGGATTCATTGTTTTCAACACAGTGCTAATTCACTGATTTGGAGCATCTTTGGTATGAACAATCCTTGCAGCTTCATTGCCAGATACATCAGTGTAATTACCGTAACACTTAACATACAACTTTTCATCTTCAGACCGCTTTACAAACATTAACACACAGATTTATAGATACCAAGGCCAGAAGGGACCATCGTGATCATCTGTTCCAACCTCTTGTATAATACAGGCCATTATTATCCTCATTCCATCCCTGTGGAGCAGGTAAGTATTACCACACCATCTCCTTGCTAATACTGATTATTATTCTGTACAGAGATGGATACAAAGAACTATTCTGAATGTTGTCTTTAGCCTCAGAGTATGTGGTTTCTCCATTCAGTTCACTGGGACCGTCTGTCCTAAAAAGCCAGTCCTTTGCCACAATCTTGTAATATATGACCAGTATTATAAAGAACACTTAGAATTATCTCTCACTTTTTATCCGTCAATCTGAAAATGCTTCAGAGCTGAGTGAGTTTTTTTTAAGCCCAATTTTACAGATAGGAATACTGAGGCTCAGTGATTTTTCTAAGGCCACACAGCAAAGTAATAGGGGAGTCAAGTGTGCTGTATTCCAGTGCGGTGCCCTATCTACTGAATCACACTTCTTCCTGGCTGTGCTAGTATATTTTATAGGGGAATGTCATATGATCTTCCTTTAAAGGAGCATCCACATACACACATACTGTACGTCCTGATTGCCACAGTTCTGTGCAGCTGCAACAGGCCATCAAGGGCACCCACTCTAAGGCATCTGGCTCCCCTGGCTTCACTTCTCTTGGGTGGAGAGTATTTTCCTCTCATCCCTGGGTGCTTAAAATAAGAGCTGATGATAATTGCAACTGAGAGAATGTAAACATGTAACCACAGGACTCTTCTCTTTTGCAGGTTGTGTTGTAAATATAGGGACTCCAGTCTAAAGGCAAACTAGGAAGCTTCCCTTGGGCAGACCCCGCACCTCAGCTTAGAATGGCATTTGGGCATCTCTCTCTGACTCAGGTATTTCCAGGCTGCACAGTTTCCTGCCTTCACTGTGTATTTGCCAGCACAGGCAGGTTGCCGAAGGGCATCTGCTTGC